>NW_020653900.1:9542690-9709751 GCF_003589595.1 Hyposmocoma kahamanoa | reverse complement strand
ACACACACACACACACACACACACACACACACACACACACACACACATGTGCATACTGTGCTTGCAACTATAGTTTGTCAAGTATCATATCGTTAATTATTGTAATTTTCTTGATTTTATTCTTTTACTACTAATTGTTTCCCGTGACTTCATTTTGGCATAATTTATTTGAAATTTAATGTAACTAAATGTATTGTATATTTAAATGACAAACTTTGTAAATGGTTAGCTATAAGTAAGTTTGTGATTTAAGAATATAAATCGAATTTAAAAAGTTGTAAAGTTTGCAAATAAATACATAAATAAGTATTCTTTCCGTATCTGACTTGATAAATACCTTTGACGTATGATCACATCACATTAAATGTCTTTATTTTGCCAAGGGTACGTTAAGTAATTAACGAATTAGTAACGAGTTCCAATCCAGTATATAAACAGTTTTAATGTTAACAATACTCAAAATTAAGACGGAGTCATTGCGGTCATCACGTGCTGCTACATCTCGGTCAACCCTAGGACGGCCATTCTTACCTGAGCCAAAGCCTGTGGGTTCTGCATGAGGCGAAATAGCTCAATTTGTTGCTGCAAGGCCTGATCTGACGGGTCCTGCTCTGGGGCGCTCACCTGCGCCAGTTGAGGATTCTGCAGCTGCATCAGCTGGAGGTGTTGGAGTAGGGGCTGCGAGGCTGCAGGACTCTTCGCTCCGGAGACTGAAGAGCTGTCCGACTCTGAGGCTGGACTCTGTTGAAGAAGCACACAATATTTAGTTAAAAGGTTTATCTAGGTTTATCTAAAGACCACTATTCTTATTTACATAAAATTTTATATTAAATGTATATAAAATTTAAAATACATGTATGATTATTCTTAATTTTCAATATCTAAATGGACGCACGAAATTGCCAACCCGCATTATGGCCATAATATACGTTAACTAGGCCGAAAGTTTGGGCCTTGTTAACACATATCTACACAAAATAAAAAATAAGTTTTTTTTCTTAATTTTTAATTTTTTTTTATTTAGTTTGTTTTTAATGACGTAACACTACATAATAATGAATTAAAAATATTCCAAAAGAAAATGAATTCCGTTGCTCTTGTTCTCATATTACGTTACGACTGCCTCCTTGCCTGAACAGTTACTATGCTGGTCTGTCACGCAGAGGTTACGGACTAGATTCCCGCCTGGTGAAATATTTCTATGGCCTATATTTATTTCTCTCGTGAGTTTGAATGTAATTTGTGGTTGTCTATGTGCGTGTCAGTGGAGACCACATCGCAAATGTCGGTTATTTCGTGGGCCAGGCTGAGATTCTTCCGACTCTCGTCATGCGGCATGGTAACGTCAGTCACGCAGCTCTCGCACCTCCCAAGCATGTCCTGTTGGTTGTAGTGAAGCCTTGACAGCCTTAATGATGTCCTTGTAGAGGTTTATCATTTCATAGCGTATCAGGTACAATTTACAGTGACTTCGACTTTTTGAACTTTTCCACAATGTGTTATGTATGTGCAAACATATTACATCGTTATAAAACGTATATAAGAAATTTTGATATTTAGTCAAAAAGAAAATTACTAGAGAAAAGCACGTCCTTTCTCTTCAGGTGTTTTGATGGGAGTGACGACGGAACGGCTTACCTATTAGTAGTCCGAAATGACATTTTTCAGAAATAACGTTTTTTCGAGTTTTCATAACCTCGAAAGTAATTTAGAGAGGAACATATTTTTTTCCTTTAAACCTAACTTAACCTAACCTAACCGAGCCTTATCGTGACCTTGCGATAAACGTTCAACATATGCTGAAAGAACAACGGTTTCGTTACAATTAGAGAACGATTAAAAAATTTCAAAAGTAAGTGGCCAGGAACCAGAGAAAAGGGTGATAAAAAGGTGGGATGACGACGAAACAGGCCGCATCGTCCAACGTCCACGAAAAATACCCTCGACTGCGATCGATTCAATACCACAAACCAGGCTTATTTGCAAGAATAGTTCTGATATTACTATATACCTGCTAGGAGCAAGTCCAAAAATATATTCCCCATCGTTAACAAACATGACTCCTGCGCAGCGCGTACTGATTAGTATTCACAAAGACGTATTTCCGCGCAAGGCGAAGGTCACTTATAACCTTTTTGCAATTCAGATTACGTAAAACAAGCAATTATATCTACTGTTCACTATTCAACAGTTAATTTTGATTCAAGCCGATTTTCCTGTCCTTCATTTTCCACATGAACCATTAATTAAATTGCCGTCGAGGAAAATTTGCCATCTATCAGTTATTTTTCCGTCATTTTAATTTTCTCGGTATCACGGTAGGAAGATCTAGGCCTCTATCATGAGATTACAGCGACAGTTATCGCTAGCGACCGCGTAAAATATTTGTATACAAAATGTTATAAATTATCCGTACAAAATTGTGTAGTAATTTACGCGGTCGCTAGCGAGAATTGTCACATTAAACTTGTGGTAGAGGCACTGCTTTTTTTTTTATATCAGGAGACGGGACGTATAAGTCGTGCGTCAGAGCTTTATACAGCACAGCGCCCGTCACCCTGAGACATAAGCTGGAAAGTTCCAAGAGCCTGTAAATTTACCAAAATTATTATGAAAGTACTGTGTAAGTGGCAGTAAAGCTCCTTGTGAAAGAGTTCGTCCAGGGAAGTACTGCTTACTTACCTATTTCTGCCGCCAAGCAGTAATGTCAGCGTTATTGTGTTTCGGGTTTGAAGGGTATCTCAGGGTGACGGGCGCAGTGGCAGTGCTCCTCAGATCTTGGCGACTTAAAGCTCTGAGTGGCACTGCAACTGTTATGGACAGGCGTGTAGCTTACCCTCAGGCGCACGACTTGTTCGTCCCGTCACTTGATATTATAAAAAAAAACTGAAATTTTGTGAATAGGTGTCGGCTGTGCATTGTAGGTAGTGCGCCGGATTGAATTCCATAGCGCTGGTAGTCATGAGTAAAGAAAATTCGCCAGTTTGAGACCAGGTACAGGGTATGGTTGTCTGGCACATTATAATTATTTAGGTCTCGGCTGACTTGTCATAAAATTGCGCATAACCTACCCTGTCATAATCAGCTTTATTTTAAATTTCGAAGCCATATTTACACAAAAATACTTAACCTAGGACCTGTTTTCTTCTCATTACCGATCGTGGCTATAATGAGAAGAAAAAAGGCCTGGGAGTTTTATTTGGAGCATTATAAAGCAGTTACCCTGCATGCAATCGCACTATTCACGTGCAAGTGTGACGAAAAAATTAATATGTTTCACGGGGGGAAATTACGAACCTCGACTCCGAAAGCCCTCAGTCTTCGACTTCGGGGTTCTAATATGGTCTCGTTCGTAATTCCTTAATGACCATCCTAATATACAATGTACTATTATTATTATTTAATACGATTTTTAAACTGCTCACTTATTGAATTAGGAGTTGTCATCATGAAAACAATACTATCCACTTCTGCCGTCCACTAACTAAAACGAGGCTAAGTGACAAATGGTCAAATATCCGTTTTAAATAGAAAAAGATTCACAAAATTCTCATTTAAAAATAGTTAAAATTAAAGAATTCTTTTACTTTATGAAAAATACAACAGCGCATGCAATTGTATGAGAAAATAATTTTCACCGACATAATTTCTATGAATTGATAATGCATAATAACGGCTTGTTCGTAAATTATGTCTAATTGCTACATGGTGCCAAGAGCACAGTAATTAGTGCTGCTAGCTGGCCAAATTAGAGTCCAAGCTTCGATTCCTGATTGTTACAAGAGATATATCAGGACGACATAATGAAACAAAATGCATGGTTTCGAATCATGGAAAAAAATGTTTTCTTTTATTCTTAATTATGTTATAACAGCTACTCCTCAATGTTTAGTATGGATATAAAGATTAAAAGGGTTATAAAGTCAGAAATTATGTTGGTAAAAATGATTTTTTATTTAATTACATGCGCTGTTCATTTCTCATAAAGTAAAAGAATTCTTTAGCATGCGTATATTGGAAAAGTGGATAGTAATTTTGTCACGATGACAACTCCTAGTTTAACAAGTAACCAGTTTAAATATCGTATTAAATATTAAATAATAATAAAATGTAATATGGAGTGCATATCGAGAAAATATTGGTACATAATTATGATGTTAATGGAAGCCCAATTGTGAAAAGTGGAAATTTTCAAAAACATATTTTAGTAATCAGTGCTGAATGATACATATCAATTTACCAATTTTCTATTAGTTACCCGTAATCATGGAATATGTAAAGGGCCTGAAACGTTGGCTTGTTTGAAAAAACACGCTACTTAAATCCTGAAAAAATAATTTTATTTCCAACTTCCTATCAAATTGAAAAGTAATACCTATCAAGAACAAACACAAAGGAACTAAAACGGAATGGTTCACAATATTCCTTCATTTAAAAGTATAGGATTCCATAGCAGTAAAAACAAAAATAAATAAAAGAATGAAGAATGATGTTATCAGTGCAAAAGTGGCGTAACCGCATGAATACATAATATAAAAAATAATGAGGATTTTAAAATTAACCAAATTCATATTATAATTATAGTAATCATATATTATTATTATCAACAATTTTTTTTTTTATTCATGAAAATAGCATCCAAGTATATAATGATTATGTACTTTGGTATCATTTAAAGTAATACTGTAGATATTAAAATATTATGAATTACACCACTTTCGCGCTAATAGCCTCAATTAAAATGACTACAAAAAACAAAATGGCGACGATAATTTGTAAAATGTCAGATTTCCCGCGTAAAAAAATTCAGAAAATTAAATGACTGACGAAAAATTAAAATCTAAGATCTGGCAGTATGGCGAATTGGACGTTTTAACCTGTCCCGAAGGACGAAAAATTTTTACTTCTATTAAAATTACTACCTAAATGTACAACGAGCATAATCTACGCTTGTGCAAAATGTATTGCATTAATAGAAATAAATATAAAATGTATAAATGTAAACATGTTACATAGTTGACGTGAGCTAAACAATCCATTGGTTAATATTCAAGGTGGACCTGATTAGCGAAACGTCAAGGCAACTGCCTATAGCGCAGTTTAGGTTACAAAAATGGTCGCCATTTTTTGTTATAGTTTTTGTTCGTTATTTTTCGACTGCGGTGTGATAGTGGAATAATTCACATTAATATTACCAATTTGAAGTAAAATAGTAAAATAAGTGAGTACTGAAAGGCGACATAAATATCTTTAAACATTCCGAGTACTTTGGTTTTCACCATAGTTACATATTGGAAATCTAAAAAAGGATCTAAAGTCACATGTATTTTTTTCAAACAAACCAAAGTTTCGGGTTCTTCATAGACCTCATGGTCACGGCTCACATTGAGTCAGCTACAAATATCCTGTACGATTTTAGATAATAAAAAAAGTTTCATTTCCAATTGTTTAGAGACGATTATGTCCCAAGCGTGATTATATCAATATAGTTTTCGTAGAAGAAATTTTGTCCAATAAATATGCCAAGGTGTTTTATTATAGAGTCGGTATTTTAACTTTTTATGATTTGACATGGATATCTTTATTTTAGTGATATCATAACATTGGCTTACCTATATGTAATTTAGTTGTCTAATTTTGACTTTACATTTTATTATAAGCTTTAAGGAAATGTTTATACATACATTCTTTACTAGAACGTATAGTATCATAAAGTTCGCGTTGAGATCAAACTTTTGGCCTTCTTGAAACCTTTATACTGCCTCTCACATTTATTCATTGGTCTTTTTCATAGGTATTCTTAATTGGCTGGGAATTAAACGTGCTTGTTCTAAACACCAAGAACTAGTTTTAATGAATATGGTACTTCCTTGTTTAGCTAATTCGAAGTAGGTAAATTAATTTCAAACTTTAATTAACGTATATTTCCTACTAGAATTATCACATGACCGGCCAATGACGGCCAATGTTAGTTATTTTAAACACTCGACTAACAACCTAGTTTGACATACAAAATTACCTACTAATAAAAAGACCAATAGAATTTTAAATTGCTTGTTTGTCATTTTCGCTATCAACGTAGTCATTTGTTTTCTAATTCCATTGTCCACGGCCGCTGACAGCATGCCAATTTGAAAAGCGAACCATGAACAGCTGCTCCCATTTCAAACTTGGAACGTAAAAAAACTGGCCACATAATTTACCGCTCGCCAAATGGTGGGGTTCAAACATTCTAATTCTAAACTCGCGGCCTCGACCAATAGCAGCCGAGGACGACCCAACATGGCGGTCGTGGGAACCGGTTAATGGCCCGTTTGAATTTAGAATAGTATTTTTATTAATGCGTTCGTTATGTTCGAGAACAATAGTTTTTTTTTCTAAGTAATTCATTATGCAGCCGGTAGCGATTAGGTAGAGTCGCCGAATTGTTTTTAAAATAAGTAAGGTCGTGGGGTCTCCATTGTTAGTGGATAATTAGGTGTCTATTTTATTAATTTGAATATTTTTATCAATCAAATTAGATTGCGTCAATTATGCTAACATTTATAGTTAGCTCGAATTTGCATAATTAAAGTTGGATAGTGGAAAACTCTCCGAGTACCTTGTTGGTCATTATCATGGGGGATTCGATATTTGAATTGAACAACATAAGTACATAGCGAGCCACTGTATTTTTTAAACGCTATTACTGTTTCTATCAAGATGTTATCAGCATCAAATGTAAAAAACAGTGGCGTATATATTATATTTGCTTAATACACAATTTCTGTTCCAGTTCTAAAGTAAATTCAAAAGTTATGTGAGGTAATGTAACTTTAAAAATACATTGCCGTAAAAAATTCAAAATGAAAACAAGTGGTGTATTTCACATTTCAGACCATCTCCAACTAACCATTAAATCGCTTCATGTTGTGTTCCCTTCCATTTCACTCTTAAAAAAACATAGTACACTCAAACTACAAAGGCAGTCTGTTTTCATTTTATAACATTTCCGCTGCTTGAACACGAAAAAAGTTAAAATTAAAAAGTACAAACGTGAATATTCCCACACCACCGCCACAATTCCGCGTTCTATTTTCGAACGAAATTTGAAACGTCAAACGCGCGCGGTTTAGTTTTTCCTTTCTTTTTTCATAGAGCAATGATTAGTAAAGGCGTTCGTTTACTGAGGCTATTTGAGGCACGTGTTGCGCGGGGGAGGGACTTCACGTGAATTTTCCGAGGTTTCCACCCTCTGCGGACCGCCCCTATAGGCTTTTCTGTCCGGCCTATATGCTGTTTAACTGATCGGCTAGATAAATGCGTGGAGTAGAACGCCGTGATTTGTATATGTTTATTTTTAGAGGTTGATTTGAAATTACCGTAGATTAGTTAGTAGTGTTACTAATTAAATGTGAATTAAACTAAATAAAAATCCATTGTCATTTTGTTATTTGTCAGCCAGTGCTAGTACATGCAGTTCTTGTAAAAATTTTCCACGTGAATATTGCTTGAATATTGGGTATTTTTCAAATTAATAAAATCATAATACGATATAATCGTAGATGTAGAAGTCATTCACCGTTAAACATTGAAAACTTTTATAACCACATCCTACTATGTAACTAAGAAATAGTTCAACACACTGACGGATATATAATTAATAGTTGTAACTAATCATTACCTGCTTCAAGCAATCTATCGAGTTATGACTCGAAAAATTTAAGAGGCCACTCAAATAACGATGGGGGAATTAATTTCACGCGCTACACATTTTGTCCGTGTAATTATATCTGTGTGAAGACTAAAGATTGCATGTGTTAGCGTTGACTGAAATGTTAAAAATAATTTACTTCTCGTGCTTTGATTTTTAATACGTGGAACTATTAATTATTTACTTAATTTCGATCGTTACAAATACCAGGAAATAAGAACATTGCGTTTTTATATTTTATAAAGTACCGCAGAACAACAGCAATGGTAATGATGGCAACTGCTTAAATAGCCTACTTATTTATGCTGACCATTCATTCACTTAACTTGTCACCTCTTGTAGTGTTTGTGTATTTTTTATTTTATTTCAGTAGTTTCATATATTTAATATATTTTTATAATATAAATATATTTTTGTCAATAAGATTTTGATTTTTATTGTAAATGTTAGCAATGATGATATAAAAGTATCAAAATATAAAACCCAACAACCACTCTACTCATTTCCGCCATCTGCCTACTTTTCATGCACTACGCCTACTCACTATTTCAGAAACTATTGCGTAACGCAAAAAACAACTTTAAACCCTCACAATAGAGTTCTGGGGGTGGTATTAAGTATCTATATACCTATCTCTTTCGCCCGTATTAATCAAAATACGTACCCTGACGTGGACGCGAGTGGATAAGGTATTGTTTTTAAAATTGAAGCTTTATGAAGACGTGTGCCATGATGCCATCTTGCAGTATAGTTACTAAGCTGCCAGTAATATTATTGTAGTGTGTTTTTTTTATTGTTCTATTTTCAAACATGGATGCAATTTGAAAGTAACGGTATTTTTTACTTTATTGCTTTTTTCATGTAGGTTAGTTGAACACAAACACAGATTATTTACGCAAGTTCTTTTAAATATTGTTCGTGGACTATTTAAGTTATAGCTTTGTTTTTATGTATCGTAAATTAGATAGTCATGAAAGGTTAATTAACTAGTGAAAATTATCATGTAATCTACACTTTTATGACAATTTTATAGTTTTTGTTTGAGGCGTAGTATAACAGTAATTCTAAATAAAAAGTTCTGTACCTATTCACAAAACCGTCTGTAAACGAATGATAGCAAAAAATCGATTTTGTTTTTTTGTTTTTTTTTCTTTTTTTTTAAACACAATCCAAATTTAAATGGTCTTGTTTGTGCATTTTTAAGTCTTTTTTTATTTTTTCATTGCTTTATTGTGCAATTTTTTGATCCATTACTCTACTTTACTAATCTATTTTACTTAAGTAACTAAATCAAAATTACTATTAAAGTCAACAATAGGTCCTCCAAACCCTGATTATATACTGTTAATAAAATTGAACCGTTGACAGTCTCAAAACAACTTTGCAAGCGAAGTTCTTTATTATACAATTATTTGTTTCTAAAAAAATATACACCTTAAATGCTATTATTTGACAAAAACTAGCAAAAGAAATCCCTTAAGGTACGGCGTCAATTTTGATGGTAGTACAATGCAATGGCAGCTAGTTTACCCATAATTAATTTGGGGGAAGGTTAATTATTTATTTATATAAAGGGGTAGGTTTTGTCTATGAGTTTCGTGCTACGACTCGAAACTATAATTAACATTTTACAATTGATATGAAAATTGTATATACCACAAAAATATACTGAACCATTTTACTAAAGTCCCTTGAAAGTGCATAGGGGTGATTAGCGACACGCCTGTCAATAGTAGTTTATAGTTCTTAAGTAGATAAATAGTACGAGTCTCATAATACTCTATATTTTACAGCTTTTTTAATGAAATCGTAAATCGTAACAACCCTTGGAAATCGTGTGTAGTCTCCAACCTCACGCAGAATTGTCATCTTAGGGCGCCTTCAAATCAGGCGCTTGTTAGAAGTGTTGCAGTGGCGCGAATGTGGCACGGGTCTGTAGCGCTTCACTAATTTTTAGTTCACTAATTATGACTCAAAGAGCTAATACACATTTGGCGTAGGGTGTTCCGTCAAATCCGCGTTGGCAGCGTATACACTGCGCGTTTAGTTCGGCGTTCGACAAACGTTAGTAGAGTCTGTGCACTGGCTCAGTTTGGAAAAGGACGTGGAAGTGATTGCTTGTGTGTGGCTCCTCTACAGTCGCTATAAAAGACGATGACAGAGTATCGTGATATTGCGCACACCCAAAATTATTTTTGAATTTTGGGTGCACCCAATATTACGAGACAGATTTGTAATCGGGGCTCTCCAAGTCCCACTGCGTCCACTCTAGCCGAAAGCGCGCGATCGAATGTACAACAGAATGGCGGTGCATATATCTCCAACCAGAAGCCCGCGTTTGTGTGTGTATACCTAATCGGTCTTCTTGGTTCTTAAAACGCACGTTATCAAAGCGCGCGCTTCATAACGCCAAATGTGTACTAGCTCTAAACGTACGCGTCACAAAGTAACGCTGCAATTGCGCTTCTAAATATTATATGAAAGTTAGTAGTGGCGCGATTGCAGCGCCACAGTGGCGCTACTGCAGCGCGTCTATAATCATCGAGTTTGAAGGCGCCCTTATAGGGTCCTGGCTCTCCTGGCTGTTCTTACTACCATAACGTAGTAACATGTGAATTGTTGATTACCGCAACTAAGCATTATTGCTTGTACACAAAACTAACGTTGATAGTACTTGCTAGGTTACGCAAAATGAAATTAAAAAAATAATTTAAAAAGTTCCACACCAGCTAACTGGTATTGTTGTATGGCAAATAGTTACCTATTAGTAAACCATCTTACAATCAAAATATTTTAGCCCTATTTTGTGATTACGATGCGTCTCCGTCAATCCTTAGAATTCTGCCGTCCTTGTTATAAACAACGTTATCGATATTTAAGCGAAATTGAGTTATAAACATATCTGGAATAAGCGACACGAGATCTACAACCCCCTCTAATCGGTTTTTTAATATGTTATTTACTTTCAGTTTTTGACGACGTTTATGGGCGAGTGGCTGGCACACCGGTTTTCAAAGTGTCGCCATCTCTGACGTCCCGGGTTTGATCCCTGGCCGGGTTAATGTAAAAAACAACATTTTCTATATTGTCTCGGGTCTGGGTGTTTGTGGTTACCGTCGTCGTTTCCGATTTCCATTACACAAGTGCCTTAGCTACTTACTGTGGGATCAGAGCAACATACGTGATGTGTGTGTACAGATGAAGGGCACCGGGTCCCCACGGGCCAAAGTTAATTGTGATATTGTTAAGTCAACTCAGCGTAATTGACATTTATCAATGAAAAAGAAACTTAAAATGTCAATATCCCGAAAGTTACCAAAATGCAAATGCGTTGTTTATGACAAGAAAGTCAGAATTGTCTTCCACCGTTTTCTAGACATCTCGATTGTAAATAACGTTTTATTCTTGCACAAGCAAAAAGTTACTTGTTAATACTTTTGCAATAATTAAAACAATTGTAGGGCACTATAGTTTTATCAATGGGAGGAAATGATTATATCACACTTATATTAAGTGAACAAAGGTGTTTTTGCTAGAGAATTATCGCAATTCAGCTACTTGGTGGTACTAGAGTTGAGCTCAAACTCAGATAATAATCTTTATTTCATTGGTAAGCAAATTATACTTGAAATCATCACTTTAATTAAACCAAAAGTGGAACTACATCTATTTGCCAAGTTTTATTGAAATCGGTTAACAGGGTGGTCCAATAAACCAGATTCGTCCCCTAATTTGCCACCCTTAAAGATGGAATATTTTCTTCAAATTTGAATGAGATCACTGCTAATGTACACCCTTTCCAACAAAGTGAAAGAATCGTCAAAAACGTGAGAGCGCTCGCGCACTACGTCCGATTCGTATCAGTTCTGAATCCGAGAAATGACGGTCCAAAATGTCACAGGGATCATTTTATCTCTAGGTGTACAAACCATATTCTTATTTAGTCGAATTCGAATGGGACTTAATGAACAAGCGACATCCGAAATGGTCCGAGTTTTCTAGATTTGTATAATCTCGGATTCGTAACGAACATGAATCGAATTCTGTGTGCAAACGTGCTAAGGCAGATTCCCCTGAGAAGAATGCGTAAGAACCTCTTGGAGTTGGTATTTGTAAACAAACATTTGCACACATTTATCATCCGAACTAGTAATATAAATGTGAAAGTAACGCTGTATATATATTTTCATGTGAAAGCCGCTGAACCAATATTGATAAATTTTGTTATAAAGATAGATGGGACCTAGGACATAGTTTAGGACAAAGTGGTTCCTACCCAGTGGGCGCTGAAGAGTCCTACCGGGGCATCGAAAGCAATAGGAGGTTGATGCTGTTCAGGTCGTGCTACCGCATTTGAAAAGAAAAACCAGAACTATCTATTTTTTTTCCTTGTCACTTTTTTTGTTAAGTATAAAAATACGAGTTTTCAATAATTTTTTGTGGCGGTGGACGTTGAAGTTTTTTTATCTTGCCTAAATGGGCCAAAAAGTTTGGGAACTTATGGACCTAGAAGAAGGACATAGGCTATCAATGTTAAAGAAGGTTAAGTAAATAAGAGATGAAAGTTTGTATGGAGAACCAATAAAACTATGAAAATTTGTATACTACAGGTAGGCTACTCGAATTACTTATTATATGCAGATAAAGTCGTGGGCAACAGCTAGTTTACAATATTTATTTCAAATATCATAACATCAAGACAACCTGCAAGAGCAAAACTTGCAGGCCTGAAAATGGCTCTTCCTCATCATGCGGAGTTTATTTGTTTGTTAATAGCATAAGGTTTACGTTTATGGACAAAGATGGTAAACACTCTCCAAGAAAATGCCTAAAAGCATTTAAACTTATGGATATATTTAGAGGGACGCTAAAAACAGGTTAAATTATGATAACAGTGTTTTTATTATATTCCATTGGCCACATATACCTATTTTATGACTTTATTTTAGTAGCAGTACAGCTCCTTGTGGAAGTACCGTCACCTTACTTATTTCTACAGCCAAGCGGTAATATGAGCATTATTGCGTTCCGGTTTGGAAGGGTAAGGGTGCTGGTGAAATTATAGGCACATGGGACTTGGCAACTTACGTCTCAGGGTGACGGGTGTAGTGGCAGTGCCCCTCAGATCTTTGCGATTTAAAGCTCTGAGTGGCACTGCAACTGTTATACAGACAGTTACTTCATATAATAAAGAAAATGCCAGAATGTTTGGTTTGAATAAAGATTACTTCAATCGTCTTTTGGTTTTGATTAAACGTTATGCGATATGTGGACAGCGGCCATATTTATATTTTATTTATATTCAACCATTTTTTTAGCGTTTCTTTAAATATGTGCATGAGTATTGATTGCTTCGTTCGAGAAATACATACAACCGCAGGGAGTTCCACTTCTTAACTTTCTTTTTCTCTGTGGTCTATTTCAGTATTTTGATGTCATTCCATACTAAAAGACTTAGCAAAGAAAAACTCAAACTTGAATTTGAATTAACATGAACAAGACTACATTGTTGCATGGGTGCCACGGTGCTACAGACCTGAACATCTGGCAAGCAAATTATTGTAAACGGGATCAAGGATATGTGCCATTATTGTTTTATACACACGTACTTAGCATAATAGCCTTAATTTGGCCATTTTTACGCGATAAAATTAGAATTAAGAGGGTATTTACAAAAGATGTTTTAGTTTCGCTCTAGTTTAAATAACATAATATAATATAAAGGTAAGCGATTATTTTCACTTATTTCCCTTTAAGCTAGGGAGCTCGCTCGATCGTGTTGTGGTGAGTGGAGATCTAGTACTTTTTACGCCCCGCTTCTCAGCTTTTTTATATTCACTATTTTGCGAAGAAAAATTACGATATCAAGAAGTTAATCAATCATTACCTCAACTAAGTTTAAGTCCCATAAAATATTAGTAGAGCAAAATAATGTAATACCCTAGCTAATAAAGTCTTAACATATTAACTAACTTAACGAATAACTCTGTATTTATTCAAATTATCGATCGAGTTTTCGTCAAATCACAGCCGCGGAATCTCATGAATAAAGGACCAAGGACTGGTTCGAAACATAGCGAGTAAAAATTCGACGTTTTTAAAAAAAAAATAGTGCGCATTTGCCCTCCATATCACCTGATGGAAAGTGATGATGTGGTCGACGATGCAGCATGCACACCTAAACAATGTCTATTCACTCTCGCCTTGAAAAGATCCAAGTTATAGCGTTCGGGGAACAAGTCCGCAGGTAGGGAATTCCACTCTGTACCCGCTCGCCATATAAATGTGGAAGCAAAAAGCTTCGTGCGAATTAGGAATATTCACAACATAGGGGTGGAATCCCAGCCCACATCTAGTCCCCCGATGATGGAGAGGGGAAGGCGGAATCAAATTATGCAATTCCATCGCACACTCTCCATGATATATCCTGTAGAATACCGATAAGCAGGCAACTTTACGGCGGTGTTCAAGGCTCTGCAGCTTCGCCTCTACTAATTTCGAGTCACCTATAAGCCTCTTGACACGCTTGTCGATTGAATCCAAGGTGGCCAGTTGGTATTTACGTGAGTTATGTATGTTAGTTAGGTTAGGTATATATGCCGTTAGTTTGGTTATATGTGCTCTCGTTACCCTTAAAATCAAGCTGCTTATCCTCAAAGCCACCGACTTTGGTGTTGACCAGCACCAGTGATGTAGCGAGGGGGGGCGCAGAGAAGGCTATGACTCCGGACGGCACAGTAATGGGGGCGCCGGCGAGCTCGACCGTGCTCTAATTAAATTATTTATTTTTACTTAAAATTAGAAAATAAATTCCACTGTTTGAGAAAGCGATAACCTGAACAACACAAAGGGGGCTTTGTAACAACTTCTGTAATCGTGAAAATAGAGGAAGCAGCAAAAGGTGGGAAGCAGGCGGCAGAAATCAACGCTACTCCACCGACCAGCACCCGCCACTCTCTCTGTATTGCAAAATCATGAGAGATATACACGTAGCATCGACTTGCCTTCGGGCTAACTGTGTAAGGCCAAAGATAGACAGGGTCTCATATTCTTGTCTTCCCGGTTCAGTGTTGTCTTTTAAGGCACTATTCCTATTCATTGTTTGTTAAATTTTCGGCAGTATTAACCATTGGAACTGGTGTTTATTGTATTTATTTGCCAAATATATTTTGGCGGTATTGCCATTAAATCACAGTTTATCGAAATTATCTGTCCAAGCTTTGAAAAGCTATTAATAGGAAACAGTGGATTAACTGGCAATACAGACCTGGAAAGGTAAATGTCACCGGTATGTATTTTAACTTGTTCGGTTGTCAGGCTAATAGGTTTCTCCTGACATTGACTTTTTATTTTGCTGAGAAATATAAAAAGTTGAATGCCAAAATGTTTAACATAAATTGTTTAGATTTCGCCCATTACTTTTAAAAAAAATTTTAATAGCATTTTTTGTTACAGCCTGTATACTTGTAAAAGCAATAAAGGTGAATTATTATTGATTCGAACTTTTTGTATCAACAATAATTATAATAGTTTGTGTTGAAAATAGTCCACTTTTCACAAAAAATTTATAAATAGTAAAAATAAATCATGACATTAAATAAAAATTGAATATATGAGGTGAAGTTAATAATCATTAGAAACACAAAATGTTGAAGACAATTTAGTATTATGACTCAATAATACAATCATACGTGAAGTTCAAGGTTTGATTTGAAATCACCGAAGGCATTTAGTTGGCATACTTATGCGTTTACAAGGTTCCAAGGATTACCACTTAGACATTGTATGGAAAAATACTAGATCTAACATGTATTATGTATTTGAATGACTAATATAGGTAACACTAGTATTAAATTGCAGAACTGCGATAAATCGAATTGCTGCATAGCGTGTTGGATTAAGGGTTGATGCCTGTTTATTGGAGGCTCTGTGCCCAGCAGTGCGCAATATATGTTAATGTTTCTTTTGGTACTCAAGTGACGGGATGAACAAGTCGTGTGCCTGGTGGTGAGCTACACGCTTGTCCATAACAGTAGCAGTGCTATTCAGAGCCTTAAATCACAAAGATCTGAGGGGCACTGCCACTGCGCCGGTACGCAGTAATGCTCACATTAGGTACTATTTGGCGGCAGAAATGGTTAAGGTGGCAGTACTTCTCTGGACGAACTCTTTCACAAGAAGCTCTGTGGCTAGATTTTGTTAGTAACTACCGCACGGAACCTGCCAATACCTCTCCTGTGTTTACTAGGTTTATTTGAGAAAATACATTATGCGTGTGAAGGCGTATACGTACAGGTTTAATTTATTTAGAAAGTACAAAATGTAGGAATCTTCTTTATAATTTTACCGCCCATGGGAAAGCAGCGGGAAAATGTCCATGACAAATCTGCAGCCGTAATGACTCGATTTCACTTCAAATGAAACAGTTTTGGTATACAATCCGCAATGGGAACGTACATCGAACCGTATTCATCTACTATTGTTACATGTTCCCACACATGCACGGCAATCAAATCGGAATTATTGTGCGGAGACAAAAAATCGTGAAGACCCGCAATTTTGCTGCTCTTGTTAAAATAATTGGGTGTTTCAGAATGACTGTGAACTGTTTCTGTGCTTATTTCGATGTTATTGTTCGAAATTGTATTGCCTATGAACTGTTCGTATTATATAAATATTTTTTATGATATCCAGTAATGGGACGAACAAGTCGTGTGCCTGATGGTAAGCTACACGTCTGTCCATAACAGTTGCAGTGCCACTCAGAGCTTTAAATCGCAAAGATATTAGGGGTACTTCCACTGCGCCTGTCCACTTGAGACAAGTTGACAAGTCCCATTGTGTCTGTAATTTCACCAGCACCCTTACCTAGGAGGAAATAGGTAAGGTGGCAGTATTACCCTGGACGAACTCTTTCACAAGGAACTCTGCTGCCATAAAAATTGATGGCTTATGTAATGTGGTGTTTTTGAATATTATTTAGATTGTAATTCGTAATTTAATTATTGGTTTTGCTTGTTAATTTTGAATGCGTTCTTAATCATTACGGGCTGTGGCAGAATCTATGAACGAGGGCTTTGTACTCTACAGTCTTCACTAGCTTAGTCATACCTATACCTATTTGAAAAGCTTGTATTTTTTAATTGATGTGAGATCAACTGTGGATCAACTGTTTTTTTTAATAATGCTCGTCTAAAGTTTTTATTTACGCGGTTAAATACATATAACTTCATTCAGAGTTCATTCAGATGTCTCAATCTGACCGGTCTGTCCTGTTTTAAAAATATGATGACCTGTGAAACAGTTAACTAATTATGTTTGTCACTTTCGTCAAAGTGTAATCTAATTTAAGATTTTACTGTCCAAACTAATATTATAAATTCGAAAGTAATTCTATTTGTTAGGTTTTCACTCCCGAAACGCTGAAGCAAATTTGATGAATTTCGGTACAGAGAGATGGAATGTAAATGAGAAAGATGGTTAGTTTTTAGTGACGTCAATATCTGAAGGGTATTGCCACTGCGCCCGTCACCTGTAATTTCACTGGCACCCTTTACCCTTCAAAACCGGTATACAGTAATGCTGACATTACTGCTTTGTGGCAGAAATAGGTAAGGTGGCGGTATTTCTCTGGTGAAATAGGGGACGAAAGTTTATATGGAGAACCAATCATTTCTCAAGTAAGTAACACAGTAGCCTACTCAAAGTGCTCAAAATATGTAGACGAAGTAGCGAGCACTACCTAGTATCTAATATTTTTTTGTTTTTTAAAAGTTATTTTCTATCCAATTTCATATACTAGTCATAAAACCCTTTGGAGCTGTGGATTTAATTGTTAATAAATATTCCATTTAAAGTGTACTTTTTGTGTACAATAAATGAATAGAACACGGTACAGTAAGGCAAATAGTTTATCTTTAAATACTTTATGTTCCGTGATTTCCGTATTAAATGAAATATGCTACAGATTTTTTTTATAACCTCCTTGTTCCTGCCACTTGTTCTAGATAATGTTTTGTTAAGGGAACGTCCATAGCGTTATTTCAATTTTAATATGCAAATCCAGTAAATGGTTTGAAGTAGCACAAAGCGAAATCAATTTCCACACATTTACCCAGTCTAAAATCTGAAATGCAGGATTTTGATAAGGTTGCTTGAAATGGAACTTAGATTCTGATACAAAAGCTATTTTATTTACTTTTGCGATAGCTATAATTTTGTACAGCTAGGCGATCCGTGTATTGTTACTAATTTTAATTTTTCTTCTATTTCTTAATTCGGTACAGGACTCTAAAAGACTACAAGTTTGGGGACAGAACAACAGAAATCTTGTTTTGTTTTTTTGAGTCAGAAGCTGTTCTTAGTTAATTAGATAGAAATTGTAATAATTGTACAATACTCACATGCGCGCCGGCCGCCTGCCTTTCCCCCGTCGGTTCAGCGCGTTCCCCGTCTACGCAGAAGTAGCATTTGTCTGGCGGTTTCCAGTCCGTGGGTTCTTCCACCATCTCCAACTTCGGCTGCGTCGCAGGCCTCTTGATCAAACTTTCTAGAATCGTCTCTCGGCGTTCGGTTTTCTCCGTATTGCCTTCGGGCGCTTTCGCCGCCTCGTCGGGCGCATTGATTTCCTCTATAGTCTTTATCTTGAGCGCGGGCTGGGGGTCGGTGGCAGGCATGGACTCGTCGTCGCTGGATATCTCGTCGTTCCGTTTTGGTATTAACCCGTCCTGGTATATTTTCCATTTTCTTCGACCCATCAACTCCTCCGCCACCCGTTCTAGACCTGGAATTAAGGGAAAAATACATTAGCCAGTTAAATGATTAATACTTTATTTTTAATTTTCAACATGTTCAAAGACTTAAACCCTTTTACGGCTAGCTTATTGAATATCATGTTAACAAAATAGAATCGCCGTGCCCAATCTAGGAAACCCGAACGTACCTACATGTTTTCTTGGAAGCAACTCCAGGTACGTTCAATCTCTTTAATTGGACTAAAAACTTCAAATTTCTGTCACGGATAGTACTTTTCTATAGTTTACTGTACACTCTTTCATTTCTTCATTGATCATCAAAAATCGAAGAAACTTCTGTTAGATCTAGAAACTCGAAATTTCCCTTTTCCCAGCCGTTCGTAATTTGGTTATCAGGCAGTATAGCGGTTAGGTTTTATTTTCAAAGTTATTTATCAATGTATCGCACCAATTAAAGAAACCAGAAACATGTACGTGGCTAGTCACAAAATATTCATTATAAATAAAGATTTCAATAAGTAATTTGTTGCTTGGAAAATCATTGGTGAAAAGAATGCCATATTTGGCTACAGTTTTATAAGCCACCTCACAACATTTTAAGGTGAAACTTTCAGTTTTTTGATGATCACATTAAATATTTCAAATTACATATCTATTAAAAGTTTCATAGTGTGCTGCACAGGGTAAAGTAGTTTATTATTATAAAATGCGCATTATCGTAAAGCCGATAACGGCGCGTATAATAAACAGTAAAATTTCAAATTGGTTAAACTTGCAAGTAACCAAAACCATAAAACTACTTTCTATCAAAAATGTCATCGAACTCATATAAAAGTAATATACTGCGATGTTTTCGTTTCGAAATAATATCAAATAATTAATGTCGATATTTATTACCGGGCTGCGCGATAAAACTTCTTTTAAAGTTGGTAGTACTGCGTTCACAAACACTTGTATTACGTATGTGTATGTGATTAATCACGTTCGTGTGCAGAGATAGTGCGTCCAAATGTCAATACTCGAATTATTAGTCGATATTTAATGCAATTTTTTATTTTGAAACGATTGTTGGAGTGAATAATGGCGTCGATAGAGAGGGCAATGACTGTAATTCGTCTTCATTTGTTGCAAATAATGACCGTAACTATAAATAATTGCATTTGTTAATTATATTGTGCACGCTGTTATGGCTGTGTGGTTTTTTTAAATTAAATTAGGACGTGTGTCGCCTTGTTTCATCAATAAGATGAGAAAAATGCTAGATTTATTTTCTAGTCTAGTCTAGGTTATAAAATTCGACGGTATGTATACTTGTATAACAAAAAAAATTATGTGCTAAAAATATAACTAAATAAAATAAAAAATATAACAACTCCAAATCAAAAATTAGTGCCCTGTTTCTCTTAATGATAACCAAAGAGACAGATTTATTATGCGACAGAGGGTTTCCCTAATGCGGGGCTATCAGTGCGTTATTTTATTTTATTTTATTTTATTTAAATTATATCTAAATTTACTGTATTTTTTATATTATAATTTTATAAAGACAACGTTGCCCATCGCTTGGACTTTGGCTTTTGACAACATACGAGTGAAAAAATGTCGTTCTTTGGGTTTTGACCAAAAATAAAATTTTATTCCAAATAACACACAATCACGTGACGGCATTGAGCCTTCTTTCCGATGTATTAGAGCTTTTGAGACATTCGAAACGAAAGCTACCTGTGTGATGATCTGACCGATCATTTATAACCCACCATAAAAGGAGTAAAATAAAAAAATACCGGCAGGCAATTACTATAACGACTCACAAGCGTTTCTAATTGCAATAGAACATTGGAGAAATAAAAAAATCGTAAAGCTGAATTTGAATTGCAATCATTTTCGAATTAGCATATAGTGCGTAGGAAAAATTCATAGAATGAGAAAAAAGTTTTCATTGTCTAACACTACATACTGCACTATGTTGGGGTTACAGCGATTGTCAACCTTTTTATAGAACAATTGGAAAACAAAATTATTACGCATCATTCATGATAATTTCCTCGAGACTGTGCAATACGTATATGGAAAACCAGAGGTTGGTTTTGATTGCAATTGTTTCGAAATGTGAGAGAGATTGAAAGAAAAGATAGAGTAACATATACAGATATAAGAGAAACCACAAATGTCATCGACGCGTTGAAATACTTTAAAAAATTAAAATGGAAATGGGCTGACCACATCACCCGCATGGAAAGTGACAAATGGGCAAAGAATAACCATGTGTACAGGACCACAAAATACGACGTACGAGGACCAGAGGTAGACCAAAAGGCAAAGACTGGATGAGCAAGACGAAAAACAGAAATATTTGGAGTAAAATGGAGGCTGTTACTCGAAGAAAGGTCCCTAATTAATAATAATTTGTAATTATTAATCCTAAAATTTAATTAATTCAATTTATATTTCATTATTGTTATTTTCGTTATTTTATGCCCAATTAGCGAATGTATGTATTATTTTAAATTTATAAGGGTTTGAATGAGGCTTTATTATTATTATACTGGTAAGATCGACTTACCAAGTTAAGTATAAGTTGTTTTCATAACTTTATTACAAGGATGTGGGTAAGGAATGTATTATCACGAGAGAGCTCATTAAAAAAATATGTTTTTTTATATTGTCTTGGGTTCACATCTTCACTTATAACTGCCTCAGTGGCCGAACTCTGCGTGGCATTCAGGCATGGTAACCACCATGCCTGAATGCCACGCAGAGTTCCCAGGTTCGATTTCCGGGCCGGGAGAAATATTTGTATGGCCTACATTTATTTCTCTCGTGAGTTTGAGTGTAATTTGTTTGTGTGTCTATGTGTGTCCATGGCACCCGCGACACATGGTTTCCCCTAGTGCGTGGCTATGTTGATTTTGTGTGCGTTATTGCTTATCATCAGACCGGGGTCAGAAATATGTATGTGATGTTGTATAATATTTATTATAAAAAAGAAAAAGTAATAATATGATTACTTTCCAACAATATTTCTATGACATATCTTCTTATTATCGTAATAGATATATAAAGCAATTCTTAACGTAAAACCATTGACTTAGAAATAAATGGACGACGGGTCTAATACAAAAACCACGAAAAAAATGTCCCAAGTCAACATATTTAAACGTAGTAAAGGAATATGAAAAAGCTAAAACGTTGAATTTAAATTGTAATGTCATCGCAGTACTGTCTAATTTTGCTTGCTTCGCTGTCAGTCGAACAAAAAGCGTGAATGACGCTCTGTATACGATTTTAACGCCCTATAATTTCGGACACTTTTTAGCGCGGACCCGACGTCCATATAATTGTAAGTCAATGCGTAAAACAATATTTTTTACAATTAGAACAAAAACTTAGGAGTTTGATAAGAAATTGACAGAGGTAACAAATTAAAATTGTTAAGTCTACACTTCAGTTTTTATGTCAAGTTCACTGATGCGAAACCTTCACATGTTAATATTGTAATTAGTGTACAATGTACAGCAGATGTATTGTAACACAAGTTAAACGTAATACGTAGAATGTAAGGTGGAAATATGTGCAGTTGACTGTGCAATGAACTCCCATGGTAGAATGCAGTAAAAAATAATTACAAATCGTCTAACGCTTGAAAGCGAGAATAATCGGAGTACCGTTGAGAAATTAAAAATTGTTGAGGCAATGTTTTCAGTTGTTCTAATTGTAAAAATAAAGAACAGTATACTTTTTTAGCTTAAAATAAGCAATAATAACACTAATAATAACGCACACACTCAACATAGTCCCCGCACTAGGGAAACCCTGTGTCGCGGGTACCATGGACATACACATAGACAACCACAAATTACACCCAAACTCACGAGAGAAATAAATGTAGGCCATACTAATATTTCTCCCGGCCCGGGAATCGAACCTGGGGCCTCTGCGTGGCAGTCCGCCATGGTAACCATTCGGCCACGGAGGCAGTTAATGACGAGATAAATGAGGAGGTGTCGGGTTTGAGTCCCAGTAAACCCAACGGGAATTAAACTTTTCTAAATTGGTTCTGGTCTAGGTGTCCCAGAGTGAATTCCGCTGCTCTCGTATTCATAGTACAGGGTATATTTTTTAGTAAATCCACTAAATTGGCTAATGATATACTCCAAATATAATATAGTACTAATAATGTACTCTTTATGTATAGGAAGAAGTGTTAGTCTAATGGTTTGACCTATTGCCTCTTAAGCAGAGACCGTGGGTTCGAATCCGGGAACGTACCTCACGAATTTTTCTGAATTCATGTCTGAAAATAATTTCAATTTTACCATGAGCGCGTCGTTGAAGGTTCGCAACAGTCGCGATACTTGTGAAATACCCAACCCGCATTGGGCCAGCTTGGCGGACTATGGCCTAAAACCCTCGCCTGAGAGAGAGTCCGTACCCAGTGATAGGACTAAACTGACATTACTACTTGGCGACAGAAATAAGTAAGGTGGCAGTACTTCCCTGGAAGAACTTTTTCACAAGGAGCTCTACTGCTACTTCTACAATTTATACTATTGACATAGTACTCATGGTCTTTGACGTGTGATTTCGGTTTCGGTACACGGGGGAATGCAATTGCATGTCAAACCGGGTCGTGTGACCCATGTTGGCTTCAGGGTAGTGAGGTGGCTTGCGTATAAATGGTAACCGTTCGGTCACGGATGCAGTTAAAATATTTATAACGGTGTCACACAAACCTATTCAAGATTTTTCTGTACACCGCTGCATATCATACTGCCAATAATAAACACAAAACTGAAAGTAATAAGATATTCCGCTCGCTCCGACCCGACCAACGGGTCGCATTCGGTGCTTTCATGATTAATTTTTTTGTGGAAGCATGTTGAAAGTATTATTTTTGTCGTCGTGAATATTATACGGTATAATTATTAACACAAAGACGAACAGTTAGGAAAAATCCTTCAATCCGGCCGGCAATCTTTGTATTAATAATTAAAACAAACTAGTGGAGTAATTTCACAAAAAATAATTGAATATCAATTCAATAAAAATTTTACGGTATGTCAAATTTTTCAATAGTAAATTATTCTGGTTATATTTTCTAGTAAATGTAGTGTAAAATAAATTTAAATTAAGATACATTTTCAAACGTTAGTCTTTGTAGTAAGAAGGTAAGACTGATAGTAAAATTATTAAGTATTTCATTGCATTTGAAGTGTACTTGGATTTCATAGTCGATTGAGGTGGTATTGTTTTAGTTTATCCTTTATGTTTTTAGGATTAAGATCGTCTTTTAGTGCTTTAAGAAGATCAGTAATAATTCGAGGTATTATATATTTGTTTTGATGTTCCCTGTCCATATACATATTATCAGTCCTCGGAATGGTTAGTTTTGGATTTGCTGCACTTCGTAATTGGTTATTACGCTATACAGTGATAATAAAACGGTTGCCATGCTGGACTGCCACGCAGAGGTCCCAAACATCTATTGCTCTCTTGAGTTTGGGTGTAATTTGTGGTTGTCTATGTGTGTGCCTATGGCACCCGCGATACAATGTTTGCCGAGTGCGGCTTAAAACAAAATAAAGCACGATACGGAATTTTATATGTAACTATTTAATATGGGGAAATTTTAGCAACTGTTATGGACAGGCGTGTAGCTTACCGTCAGGCGTACAACTTGTTCATCCCGTCACTTGACATCATAAAAAAACATTGCAATAAGACATACAGAACAGCGGTATCAGCACATGCCTTGTAAAACGTATAAAGAAATAAAAAAAGGAACAATGGGATTTAACGAGATTTGTTTTTAATTAAATTTTTATTGAATTGATATTCAATAATTTTTTGTGAAATTACTCCACTAGTTTGTTATAATTATTAATACAAAGATTGCCGGGCGGATTGAAGGATTTTTTTCTAACTGTTCGTCTTTGTGTTAATAATTATACCGTATATTATTCACGACGACAAAAATAATAGTTTCAACATACTTACACAAAAAAATTAATCATACAACCAACGAATGAGATTTATTTTTGTTAATACTTAATATAACTTAGTATTTTGATTTTGTGTTTGAGTTGGGAATATTAAATACCACAGTTAAGACATACATAATTCATTCTTTGTAAACAATATTTATAGGTATACCTATAAAATGTCTTTATTTATCATTATCCTGTCACAAATAAATAGAGGAACCATTATTTTATTATTTATTGCCACAGTCAAAAGAAAAACAATAGAAAATCAACAGTCTGATTACAAATTTACATTGAACTGATTGATATTGAGTTAGAGACAAAAGGTTATGACAAAATGGCGTGACAAAAAGGATGATAATAGACAAAGGATGGCTGCGCGGACGCAGGCTTCCGATTGGCTAAAACTGCGATTAGACCAGTCCGATTCAAGGTCGACATGAGTAACAAAGCATTTGTGTGTGCATGTTTTGGGTAGTGGTTTAAGTGACAAGTTAATAAAGTATTAAATTTTTCACGTAATATAATTGTGAGGTGCAGGAATCAATAGTATATATATATATTTTGAGGCATTACTACGTTTACTACGTTTATTTCAGAGAATAATGTCAATTACATAGTACAAGTATTTTACGTGTCTATATAGTTAGTTACATGTACATTTTCTATAATGTCGGTTTTTCCTGTTTATTTAATTTTTGTTGACTTTTTTTAATTGATTACAGCGGCTCACTCGCCACGGGCTTGCTGAAAATCAGCACCACGATTCGGTTTTTTTTTAAATAAGGGAAACCGATTGTGGCTAAAGCTCAGTAAGTCTCGTTTGTACTAGCCGCGACACGTATGGCAATAAATTACTGCTTATTCATATAAATTGTTGTAATATTCTTCTTACTTTTTTTTTTATTATTTTTATCCTGTTTTTTTTTTTGTTTACACATATGCCTGTGTTCGTACAATAAAAAAAATTCTTTCTTTCTTAAAACGAGTCACTAGGTATATATATTCCAGATGATTAAGGACCCGAGCTTTAGCGAGGGTGTCTATATTTCAATTGTTTTCGCTCTACAACAAACTCACGAATCGAAGTCTAAAAAAAGAAAAGAAAAAAAGAAAAAAGAAAAGGCACGGAACTAGAACCGAGCTGGCTGTTTGGTCACTGGAAGTAAATGAAAAAATTATGTATTTTTTACTCCCTAGGGATTAAATGATGCACTTTACCCCCGCTACGTGAAGCTATAGTGCATGAGAAGTGAAAAATCATTTATTATACAAGTGCGTTGCATAGAGATGAGTGTTCACTGTACTAAATGATGCATCTTCAGTGTATTGCATCGACCCAGAATATGATTCATGTATTCTTTGACGTAATGTGGTAGGTACCATTTTGCCGGTATTACGTTGTCGTACTATATATAAAATATTACTAATAATACCTACTTGCAGTGCCGGTCAGAGCACCAAATCGCAAAGATCTGAGAGGCACCGCCACCCCGTCACCCTGACACAGAAAAGTCCTAAGTGCCTGTAATTTCACCAGCACCCTTATCCTCAAATAAGGAGATACGTTGAGAACATACCTCATAGCGTTGTTTCGGTATTTGCACTTATTTTAGTTAAGTGTATTTAAGGCGAGTCACTGGAGGAGAAACAGGAAAAACTGTTTTACTAGAACAAATGGTTTAGGTATTTACTATTAAAAACGCTTTTACAAAAATACACAATACACCTAAGGATGTTGTCTAAAGAATGTGCTAATTTGTTACACGGTAGAAAATACTTTCCTCGATCGTATAAAATCCTGAACACAGGCTAAAAGAAAAGTATAGAACGAATTATTTAAAAAGGAAAATATCTAACTTTGCACATAATTTTTATTTGGAGATATTTCTCTTGAAGTACTACAGAGAACCTGTAAAAAATTTTGGTTTTCGACTGAAGCCCTATAGTTATTACATTCACGTTTATTCTAAAATTTGCAAATTGCCCTGCGGCTTAACAGCACGCCGCGCCGCCCTCTGCCCCTTCCGCCGCGTTGAAATACCTCGCCTTAACTCACGTAGACTTTTACAAATACCAAACTAAGTCTACGGGTTATTTTTGTATCATTATGCAGTCAGTATAGTTAGCTCAAACTCTAGGGAAATTCTCTTGACATGTACCAATATTAACCCTTAAAAAGTGTCCGCTTATCACTTGTAGCTCAAAACGTTTCGTGATTCAACACGGAAACGTCTGATGTCCTTGTTTGGCAGATCGTAAGTCGGTATGCGCGAGCGCATATCTGAGATTGCCAACTCTTATTAACATTTATTAAATAATGCCCTTCTCGGGTTGTCATTGGATTTCAATGTTTTATTATACTCGAGATTTTGACTAGTATTTGACGTGGATCCGCCCGTGTCAGGTTACTATCTTTATTAGTAGTGGGTATCGTAAAATTTTACGATAGCTTAACGTTTTGAAAGGCCGTCATTTTGTTCGTTTACTATATAATTACTGTTAACGTTGCAATGCTTGTTTAAGATTATTGTTTAAAATTCTAGAGCCAGGATTATTTCTCCTTTAATAACTTCATAGATTTTTTTATTTTGTATTATTCAACTTCACTGGATGTTAGACAACATGACATACGTTGCTCGATTTCAAAGTAAGTAACTAAAGCACTTGTGTTATGCAAATCGCAAACATCAACCACAAACACCCTGATCTGAGAGTCGAACCCGGGATCTCAGATCACTACGAAAACCGGTGTAGGTACAAATCGCTCGACCACAGAGGTCATCAATGTATAAGTACTACAAATGTCTTACTCAGTTCTTTGTTCTCAATGAATTTTATTTTTACTTCAAAAGCATATAATTTGTTCAAAGTGTATATTATGCATACTAGGTTCCATTTTAGGGCAGCTAACGTAGTATGTAGGACATAATTTCTAATGTTATTATTATCTAAGCCATTCTTGAAGAGCTTATAATTAACATGGATTTTATATGGCACAGTTATATAGGTAAGGCCTTGGATTTAATGTTTAGATAACATTCACGCCTTGTTTATTACGATGTGGTGCATTAATATGATAAATAAATGAAGTTGGAAGGGGTTTCTTACTCTTTGGAGCTAATGAAATGAATTTGAAATGTCTTTTGAAACTAAAATGGTCTTATATGGTTGTAATTAAATATTTCTTTATCCCTCTATGTCTGTATAAGCATGGAATGGTTATTTAAATTTTATTTATACCTATAAGCATACTACAGATTAAACGCATAAGTATTTTTTTATGTTACCAAGTGTCGGAATGAAGCGTAAGCGATACGCCCATAGCTTTTGAATTTAGAAATTCAATATTTAATAGTGATATATATATATTTTCCAAGTGACGGGACGAGCAAGTCGTCTCATGTGCCGTTACTTCACCAGCACCCTTACGCTTCTGAGCCGGAACGCACTAATGCTCACATTATTGTATGGCGGCAGAAATATGTAGGTAGCAGTACTTGCCTGGACGAACTCTTTCACAAGGAGCTCTACTGCTACTAAATTTTAATAAAAAATATTAAAATTCATTAATATTAAGATTAACATTTGGGTTTTAGTTGTGATTATTTCGAAGATTTTTTACTGATATTGTTTACTCAATGTTAACATTTATTAATTAATACTAACTATGTTTGCTTGTCAGTGGACGACTAGCTGAACTGCCCATGTAAATTTACATTCTGTGTAACTTATGTTAGCAGTACGGGTTCTTATGAAAGAGTTAATCCAGGGAAGTGTTGCCACCTTACCTATTTCTGCCTCTAAGCAGCAGTATGAGCATTATTACGATCCGGTTTTAACGAGTACCTATTGGTGCTGGTGAAATTACAGGCAAATGCGACTTGTCAACTTGTGTATCAGAGTGACCGGCGCAGTGGCAATGCTCTTGAGATCTTGGTGATTTAAAGCACTGAATGGCACTGCAGCTGTTGCTAAGGACAGGCGTGTCGCTTACCACCAGGCGCACGACTTGTTCGTCCCGTCATTCTGTATCATAACAAAAAAATATGCTTGTGGATAATCTTAATACATAACAGTAATATTAAATACTTACTATCGACGCTTGAAAGGCAAAACGTGTCTTATGGCAAGGTTGAAACTTTCTAGTTTTTCATATAATAAATATAATATAAATAAAATTAGAGTTATGATTTTTTTATTTCTAAAATATACTTTAAATCGCTGTCCTGTAATATTTTCTAAATGCACGTTAGACAATTTACCTTTCTAGAGTCATTACATACTTTTGGAGGAAAAAAAGGATAAGAAAATAAAATATAAATTAAGAAACAAATAAAGTTATAAAAAGACGAAACTTAGGCGAAACTAATATAAAATAAAAATTGCTTTTATATTATTAGTTCTCGCTACGTTTCAATAGATTTTTTAAAATAAAGTTGCATCATTTAAATCGTTTATTTAAAATATTTAGAACGAGTAAGTAAGTGACATTATATTTTATTCATCTAAAAGTCGTCGGTATATCGTAGCCTAAGACTGGCTTTGTTTTATTTCAGAAGAACAATTTCCCACGACCTATTAAAATAACATAATTTTATTTGAAAAGAATTATTAATAGAACTGTATTCTATTAACCAAAGACCTGAAGAGTGGAGGTCGCACAAGATCCAACGTATCCGGTGTTCATTGTGTTCAGATTTAAGACCAATCTGATACCGGGCCTTTGTTTTTAGCCGTTATTCAATAACTGCGCATTGTCCTTTAAAGGTCTTCACTTCATAGCTGTTCATTGTTACAAGTTTTAGAATAATGAGTCTAAATATTCAATAGTTTAATAAAAAATAGGTATAAAAGTCTGCATGTTTGGGAACACCTTTGTATAATTGTTTGGAGCGTGGTCTGTAGTTTGATGTTGAATTTAAAGATGTTTTGTACCGATTTCAATATTTTAATAATGTACGGAGCGCATTCATTACACGGTACAAGGTGTAGAAGTGTGGTCGGGTTACCATATTTTATCATTACAATTTATGACAACTGTGTGCTGCCAACATAATTATTAAATACAATGATCGAACACTAAGAAAATTCCTTCGATCTGGCTGGAATCGACGCCTTTAGCATACCGTAGCTCTCCCAACTGAGCTAAGGAACGAACCAGCACACGTCACGAATTTTTCTATGTGTTTTTGTATCTTTGTTTTTGGTTTGTAACGACTTTTTTATCGCAGAGCCATATGCGAGAAATCTATGAAAGTTTTTCTTCCCCCAACATAATGAAGGAAATTGTCTTAGTGCTCGACTAATATTGTAAATAAAGTTACATATATTTTTCTGTATCTAATGGAGCAATAAACATATTTGACGTAACTCCACTTGTCCCACTCTTCCATGAGGGGTGAAGTACTTATTAGTACAATATAAACACTCAGTCGGATACAGTGTCTCAGGGTGGCTTTATTCAGGGCCTGTGCATCCCCTCATCACTGCGACCATTGACTGATCTATTAGTTAGATTTGAAGTTTTTTTTAAATACTAGTATATTACCATAATATTCATATTTTTTCATGAGAATACTCCACTAGTTTGGTGTTATTTAAATTCAAAGCTACAATTTCGGAAATTCATCCATAAGGGTTAGTAATTGAACACGTAAAAATTGTGTTAGTATTACAAATAATAATAATATTTCTTTATTATTGATATCCAATGGTATCGGAGGAGGCCGTTACCGTTGCCACGAATTCTGCGCATCGAGGAGACTCCTCTTTTTCGCATAATAGCCGCAAAGCCATATGCGAGTAATTATTTGTAATATATTATTAAGTATATATTATTGACATAAAGATCAAACGATATAAAATTCCTTGGATCCGGCTGGATTCGAACCAGCACCTTTTTGCCACACCGCGGCAAACCGCTCCCAACTGAGCTACGGAATGAATCAGCGGACGTCACAAATTTCTCTATGTACCTGTTCGAACAATCACTAACTTTTACAAGAAGGACGTTTTAGTATTTATTTACAAAAATGATAAATTACGTTCACGTAAAAAGTTTCTCGTTTCGATGCACATTTCTGCGGACTAGACCATTATTCTACATTTTTACTTCCGCAGCAGTAATGATGGATCTCTTTAAATAAATTACTGTCTTCTTTTTGTACGAGCTCATTTAACCGACTTAACTTATATTTAATTGTAACAAAAATTTAAACGTAATAGCCCGTTCAAAATGTGTAAAAAGTGGAACAAAGCGAGAATTTTCGAAAAAAATAGAGCGTTTTATAACCATGAAACGTTGTTTATCTATGTTTACATCGCAGACACGCAACGTATAGCCACGGTTATGAAAAAAAAACGAAAACATCGATTGCAATCTATGATAAAAAAATATAATTTTTTTAAATAAGTAAAATTACAATGAAATTACTGATAATTTTGTTGTTTAATTTTGAATAGCGACACAGTTATTAACAAACTTATATTGTTGTTAAGAAACTGACCGAAACGGGAATTTACTGGAAAAAATACCAAAGGTTATGTGCAACTGGAATCGAACGCCATTTGAATGAGGAATTAGAATAAAGATCGCAAAAAAATATGGGCATTAGACAGAGCGACGTGCGTACGACAAGGATGGAAGATATCCACGGGCCGCGATTGGTTGACCGCTTTTTATGTCTTACTTCCCCTAATCTTCATTTCGAATAACATCTGCTGTGGCTAAGTTTATTCGAAGTTACACTTTAAAATTGTGGCGTTACGTTTTAATTTACTTGTGCAGTTTAAATTATCTATTCGATGCCTTGGGAGGTGAATTAAGTGTCAAACTTGTTTTTTTTTTCTTTATAGGGGCTTAGGCATTTAGCAGATGTTTTTCTATTTTTGTAAAAAGTACAGCAATGAATTATAAAATCGAATTTATAAGGTTCAGTTGATGGCAAGTCAACAATTTTAATTTATTATTTAGTTACAATGCACGTGTGTGAATGGACAAGTTTATCGACTAGAGCTGTTGTTCCATAGAATAATGATAGGCGACAGAATTTAATGATCGTTGCTACTTATTCGTTGTTGTAATTATACGTTGTAATTGTTGTATCGAGTAGGCTAATTGAAACTGGTTTTCAAGTAGTGATGGTCTACTGGTACCCTAATTGACTTACCGCCTATCAAGCATAGGGTCGTGCCTCTGTCTGCCTCCTCTGCCTCCGTGGTCGAACCTTTACCATACCGGACTGCCACGCAGAGGTCCCAGGTTCGATTCCCGGGTCGGGAGAAATATTTCTACGGCCTGCATTTATTTCTCTCGTGAGTTTGGATGTAATTTGTGGTTGTCTATGTGTGTGTCCATGGCACTCAGAATTTATAGTACAGTAGGTAGTAGTAACGATCGCTTCGCAATTGAGAGTTCCATGTTTCGATGCCCTGTGGTGGCTTGTACATGTATTTCCTTTACCCACACACTCATAGTCCCACAAAAGAGAAAATCCTGTGTCGCGGGTGCCATGGACACACACACATAGAGCACCACAAATTACACCCAAACTCACGGGAGAAATAAATGTAGGCTATACAAATATTTCTCCCGGCCCGGGAATCGAACCCGGGGCGTGGCAGACCAGCATGGTAACCGTTCGGCCACGGCGGCAGTTAAGTTAATATGATGTATTTCTAAGTTACGTTAATTTGTCAAGTTTTATAGGAGTCAGTACCTTAAAATTGATCCGTACCCAGCAGCAGAACGTAAAATAGGTTGAAAATAATGATGATGGTTTTAATAAAATGTTTTTGGACGCCATAAGTAAATAACAGTAATAATAATGACGCACACACTCAACATAGCCCCGCACTTGTGGTACCCTGTGTCGCGGGTGCTATAAACATACACATAGACCACCACAAATTACACCCAAACTCACGAAAAAAATAAATGCAGGCCATACAAATATTTCCCCCGGCTCGAGAATCGAACTTGGGACCTCTGCGTGTCAGTCCGGCATGGTAACCGCTCGGCAACGGAGGCAGTTAATATGTAGGTAGGGTATAAGTTAGCCGGAAACCCTTGCTACTATCAGCATGGTTGATGCGTTGCCACCTTAAACGTTACCTTCTTGCGTAAGCCAAAAACGGTCACTATTGGCCACCAGCAGCTTGCTTGTTCTTGTCAACTAATGGCTTATTTTATATCAAGTGACGCACGGGACGAACAAGTCGCGCGCCTGGTGGTAAGCGTGTCAATACTTGCAGTACCAATGAAAGTTTTAAATTGCAAAGATCTTAGGGGCACTGCCACTGCGCCCGTCACCCTGAGAATGTCTACCACATTACACATAAAACCTATTAAATAGTTATATGACCAAAAGTCTGCTATTTTGTACTCAACAATACTTTAATAAATTACTAGCTGTTCTGAAAAAAAAAATCCGTTGGCCAGACCAGTCTGATCTTCTATCTGACCAATGGGAAACACTGAGTTGATTGGCAATCCCATGTGCCTGTAATTTCACCAGCACCCTTGGACTTCCAAACCGGAACGCAGTAATGCTCATATTACTGCTTAAAAATGTATTTAAGGGCTAGATCATATTTTTATTATAAACAAAAGATTTTCACAAAAAAAGGGTCAACATATTATGGAACGGCGCTAGCTATAATCTCCACTTGCAAACAAAACTGTTGGGTTGGGCTTCAACTTTTCTGATAGTACACTTATTAATATGACCTAATATATATGTGTTTTCGTTTAATAAATATGATTATGTTAAGAAGTATGACTGTTGTTTGAAAACAGCAGATGAAAAAGATTTTATTCCATTTGTTTCTATCTCCGTGTTCTGCTCGATTGGTAAAAGTTTTATTTACAGTTTTTGGCGCTTAGAAACCCACAAAATTGGGTCATTATCATATGACTATATCTTCAAAATGGTCAGCATAAGGATTAGGTCGCAAAACGACCACCTCTGCAGAAAGACTTTTAACTTATAATGATTTGTTATAAATATCGTTAAATGGACGACATGGTAAAATGACAAGGTAGCAAAATAACTAGATTTTTACTTATGTCATCGAGTTCTTAGGTTTTCGCGATTGCTACACATAGGAAATGAAACATTTTTTTTAGATTTAAATCGCGTATATTTGTTTTTTTCAAACAAACTAACGTTTCGGGCCCTTTACATGGTGATGATAAAGTCATTAACCAGTTATGTCTAATGTGTCTAATATTAATGAAAACCATATTATTTGTTACAATAGTTATTGATTAAATACCTTATTTTGAAAAGAAAATTTCAATTTGCGCTACATTACGCTTTACAAAATATTTTGTTTTAGCAATTTGTAATTTCATGAAATTAAATTTATTATTAATGAATAATGGAATTTACAATAATTTAAAACATATTAATTTAGTAATTTTATATCTAGTTGGGAGTTTCATCATAAGAAATATTTACTGGATCACAAACCGGTGGTGGTACGGAGAAACCGTCTTTCCTGTTAAAATTAGGATGTCACATTAGTACAATAAAGTACAAGTAATGCTATATCATTAAAGGATTATCACTGTGCAAAATCGTACTTAACATCCTAGCGTTTAAGGTTCATCTTTCGTCTTTTGTCATATATTTATATTTTTTGATTATACATAGATACAACTTGTGCGTGAATACAAGATTTTAAGATTTTTATCACGTATTGATGAAAAGATATAAAATTTCAAAGTAAAACTTAATTAACCATTACAACCTACAATCGGAATCGATATTAACTCGAATTGGATACATGGACATAATCGATACTACGTGAGGAGTCGATAAAAATCTGTAACAGTTGCTTTCAGTGCATCAGGCCAGTAAAAAAAGACAAAAATGAAAAATAGAATCTAAGGGTAAGTTTACATTGCTCTAAACTTATTTAAGCAAAAAAGCGTCTTATTTACCTATGTTCGTCGTAGATGATCACTAAGATATAAATAAAGACTTTTCTGAAAACCGGAAATACACTTTTAAATAGATATAGATACATCTTTCAATTTCATTTCATTTCATTCAACTGCCTCCGTGGCCGAACGGTTACCATGCCGGACTGCCACGCAGAGGTCCCAGGTTCGATTCCCGGGTCGGGAGAAATGTTTGTATGGCCTACATTTATTTCTCTCGTGAGTTTGGGTGTAATTTGTGGTTGTCTATATGTGTGTCCATGGCACCCGCGACACAGGGTTTCCCTAGTGCGGGGCTATGTTGAGTGTGTGCGTTATTTATTATTTATTATTTATATACATAAAATATAAAAAAATATTCGAACATATATGTACATGTAAAAATAATTGAACAGACGAATTATGAAAATCTTCGTCTATAGAATTAGTGTTTTAAAATTTACCTAATTTAGTTTTTGTTTTTTTAGAACAATCAAAAACTCGATACACTTAGGTAATACATACAATTGTAAACAATTTCTAAGGAGCAGTGCTAAAGTGTTTACTCAATTAAAAGTTGCCACAACCTGCAACAGTCAAACACAAGTAATTATTTACATACATACATATAGTTATTCACACTTTTAATTGTATAACATAGGACACATATAGGAAAATATGATAATCATAATCTAATTGAACACGACACAAAAAAAGAATATTTAAACAAACAAAGGAACTATACAAAGTACCCTAGCTTGACACGTTTTTCAAAGTGTATCCGAACGAGTCACACAGAAACTTGTTTGTAAGCTGCGTTAAATAGAGATAAAAGGGATAGATTACGTTTACATAGACTTTAAGTTGACTTAAGAATGACATTTACTTATAAGTATTTTAGATTAAAATAAATAAAATGTGCATTAACAGTGAAAAAATTTCGTTTCGCAATACGTGAAAATTTTGATATGAATGTTTGTGTGAAATCTTATGTTAGAACCAATAATAAACTTGCAACCCCTATGCTCAAATTTAATAAAGTTTGTAGGGTAGGTACTGTATCCGTTTTCATAATAACATTCCAGAAAATGTACAAAATTTATCAAGAAAAGTTCAAAGCTCTTGTTAAAAATGTACTACTAAGAAAGGGCTATTATAAAATCAATGATTACATACATGATACGAAAGTATGGTGTACTTCCTTGCTATTAAATGTTTGTGAAAATAAAAAAAATAAGAAAGAGTAGTGGTTTTTTATTAATATCATTCTTTCAAATTCAATTTGATTATAGGGAATAAAGAAATTTTATTTGATTTGAAGTGTAACAATCATAGGAATTAATATTTTGGCTCTTATATGTCGTCACAAAACCATAATCGCTATTTAATTGCGGAGAAAACTAACTTCGTCAAGAATCGAATGATAAATGACTCATTTCATGGTTTACCCGGCCGAACGCACCGATAAAATCCACGGAACTCAAGCAATGATGATTGGTTCAAACAACTGCAAAAAATCATCATTACAACTCTTCATCGCGGCTGTAAATCGTTCGATCGAATCGAAAAAGCACAATCTAACACAATAGCTTTTCCAAAATGCTATAACATTAAATCAATTACAAATCACGTGTGTTATCTGGTATCGAAAAAAGAAATGGTATTAGTGATTCTCACGATGCCCGCTCGTCCGCCCCGCTCGACACTCAGTGAGGCGTGACGGCGCTACCTTATACGGAATGACGAAGAACTAGTGATGGGGTAGATTGATAAGGAAGAAAATATAGAGATTAATTAACTGTATAATTTTTAACGCCGTTTGTGAGTATCTCTTTGCAGGGCAAACCAGGCTTCAAAACATTTAATATTTTGCAAGTTGTGTATTATAGTCTGAATTTTTGCAGTTCCATGTTATTTCGACGGACCATTTGTTGATATCGTCCTGTACAAAACAGATGGGCTTGTTTTGACATAATTTTAAGCTCACTTCATAAGAAATATCTTATAATTTTAGCTTTAAGTGTGAACACTTTGGACCATGCGTGGTTTAAAAAGCATTCTAAGTGGCTGGCTGTGTTTGTCTATTCAGTATGTTTGACTAAAACAAACTGGTAACAATAATAGCTATTTTATTAGCTACAGATAGCAACTATTCCCATCTCTATTAGGTACCAAATAGTTTTTACAACTAGAGGCCCCCTTGCAAGTTCTGCTCGATTAAATTTGGAACCTCCAACGAAACGGACACAAATAAAAAAATTGCTATTACAATGTTAGATAGAAAACCTTACAAAAGTGAATTGTTGGCGTCTAGATGATTACGAATACATGAAAACTAATGTCATTTATTTATGACAACTAGTATTATGCGTGAAATTATGCGTACATAAAACAGGAGGATGTATTGTATCCGAACAATTTATAGACCCCAGACCCCAGTTACCTACCACTATAGTTTATGATAGTACACTTGAAAACATGGTTTTTTCATAAAAATATTTTCCATAACCGGCGTGCCTCATGTGTAAGCTGGCGATTTGAAAAAAAAAAAAAATGAATACATCAATACAAATTTTCATAATAATCATGTAGAATTGGTTGTTTGGTGGTGAAGCGAATAACGGCTTAAAAGGACGATAAAGCACATTACGTACACAAATTAGACGTGTTGTTGACCTAGTTCAAAAGAAATTACTGTAAATCAAGAAAGTCCTTAACCTGACGATCTCTGTGGTTTATTGGCTTGCATCCCGGTTTTTATGGTGTCGCCATCTTTTAGATCCCGAGTTTGATTCCCGGCCGGGTCAATGTAGAAAAGTAACTTATCTATACTGTCTCCGGTGTGGGTTTTTGTGGTACCAGCGGTGTTTCCGATTTCCACAACACAAGTGCTTTAGTTACTTACTTTGGGTTCAGTGCAACGTATGTGATGTTTAAAAAAACTAAATTATTCGTTTAAAAAGGGTAATGACGAAATATGTAGGTATTTAGAACTGAAAATCAGTCAGAGAAACAATCAAAGAATTTTTTTTATATAGCTTTAAAATAGATTTCTGGAATATGCTGGCTTCAGAATCCTCGATACACATTTTGTAACCTTAGGTGGTTAATTATAGTCTTTTGTTTTAAAACTATTTATATATAAGACTCTTCTTCTATATATTTTGTGTTTTTGTTTTGTGTGCGGCAATTAAATGTAGTTTGGAACTTGAATTTGGAATTAGAAATTTGGACTTCTAGATTCATTATTTCAAAGGTTTATTAAAAAAAAGACAAACGCACGACACTTTATAAAAACAAAATGGTTACAGGGTGAACTAAAAACTACTCGCTATTTATTATTGAAGTGTAGCAAAAAAATGTAAACACTTTATTAAATAGATGACTGGCTGGCAGGTGTTCAGAAATTATGCAACCGACGATGGCGGTCCAACTATTTTAATATAAGCAACCATTGTAAACCGTTATGCAATTCGTAGAGTCTCCACTTTTTAAGTACAAGTTAAGACAAATCACTCATGAAATTTTATTATGTCAACATGTATTAAAGCTCTAAAGCTAGCTTTTTAAGTCTCTATAGTAAAATTTTAGTAACAAGCTATTGACATTGTAGCCTGTTGGATAATGGACTTGCTTTACTAGACTCTATCAAGAGGGCAATTTCAAGTCATCAATTTTAGAATATTAGATCGTCCTGTTGAATTTGAAAACGTGGTGACACTACACGGAATGTCCAGCGATTGACAACTATTGGAAACTATTTTCATGATTGAAATTGTTGTCAGCCTGTATTGGATTTGTTTGGAAAAGTTTCATTAACTTTTATGTTGATATTCCGATATCCTACCTATGCATAACCCTGTTACGGTCACATCGGTATTCAACAAAATGCCTAACTCGCTTAGGCAATATCTTATTATCACTTATGTTTTCTAAATTTACTTACATTTTGCCTACGGTTTCTACAGAATGCTTTATAATTACGATTGGCAATATGTGAAATCAATCACAGAAAACAAGAAAAAGGTAAGCGCTAAATAGGTACGGAAATGCTGTTGAAATAATGAGAATTAAAAAAATCAAACAATGAAAAATCAATTATCAATATATTCAAAAAAAAATCACACTAACCGAACCTAACTAAGCAAATCTGTAAACTATCGGTCCAGCTCGCTTAGTATTTTTTCTTTGATTTTTTTGAAATATTTTTTGTTGTTCTGTTCATAATTTTGTCTTTTAGCGAATACCCAAAAACTATTGCATCGAACGAATGAGACAAATATACATATCCTTCACAACATTTTCGTTTCACAACTGTAGTATGCAATACTGATGCTACATATACCCGACACAACATTGCACCTTAGTTCATTTATCTATCCGTCAAAAAATGCATCAATGGCACCTGTAACCTTTCTTCGAAAGGAAAGTAAATCGTTTAACTAATATGGTTTCCTCGTGATAGTGTAATATTGTAACAGATATATGTAAAAGCGGATCTTTGTACACTATATTTATTAATGTGTAATGCAAATGCTGTGCAGGATATGTAGGTACCTATTTTGGTTGTTTCTGTGGGCGCTTCCCCTTCGAAGTCGCGCTAATGCAATATAGTGTATCTTTTTCGCTGCAAAGAACTATATAGGAATCATCATTCAAACCAACCAATATGAATTTCAAAATGTTTAAAACAAAGAAACGAAAAATAAGTACCTACACAAAAAATATTGTGTCACAAGGCATCTCAAAAATAATGGTGTAAAAAATGAGCATTGTTTGCTTATCGACATGTCGTTAATATAACGTACAATATTATTATTTTACGGTAATTTATTGAAAATGGCCGTAACTATTGGTGTTTTTATTTTATTTCGATACGCCAAAAGTTTCCATCGAATTATGTCATTGTTTTGTTTTCATATGTATTGCTGGGAATGTTTCGTAGACAAATGTATTTTGACAGATGTTTATTGCTATAGTAAATGGAGTGAAATTTATAGAGCTGGTTTGCTAAACTAGTCTTTCTTATCGAATTCCATTTTGTTTATTTGTTGGTAAATGATATTTTGCAATATAGTTTGAAATTTACTACATATTTTATATTACCAGTTGACTATACTGTATCACATCACACTTACACTTACACTTACACTTACTTACAAGTTTCGGAAATGATATTCCGTCTGTGTCTTTACCGCTCAGTGTAGCCATTTAAAAAAGAGTTTTTAGTGATTACTTCGCAAATTTTGACAGTGTTTCTGTTTTATCGACCATTTATATAAATTTTCCGTAAAACTTTTCCCACATTCGAGAAATAATCAGTGGTTTAAAGGTCCGGTACGACAGATTATAAAAACTATTAGGCTGTCTTCCGTTGGTAACGTGAAGTGAGACCCAAAATGGATGACATATAGACGCGCTGGATAGAAAGAGATGGAAGGGAATCATCCGCTTCAGAAGTAGGCACGAAGTTGACCATGATCCTCAGACATGAAGGAACGACTAGAGAGAGAGAGTCTACACAGAAAATCGTAGCTTTTCGGTATTTAAAAAATAAGAATTCAAATTTTTTTTTCATTGATAATGAATATAGAGGATATGGGTAGTTGAACTACGGGAACAGAAATACTATTGATAAAATGAATCACAAAATTTCGCAATATTTTCATTTATTTAATACGTTTGTCTCTCTTTAGTAAAATGATTCGTCCAGCGAAGTATTGCCACCTTACCTATTTCTGTCGCATGAGCATTTCTGCATTCTGGTTTTTAAATGTAAGGGTGCTGGTGACATTATAGACATATGAGACTTGTCAACTTATGCCTGAGGGTGACGGGCACAGTAGTAGTGCCCCTCAGATTTTTGCGATTTAAAGCTCTGAGTGGCACTGCAACTGTTATGGACAGGCGTGTGACCTTACCGCTAGGGACATGACTTGTTCGTTCTTCCACTTGTTATAAAAAAAAAAAAATAATATAATCATTACACTCTCATATAACACTCCATTTGCACTTACAAATCACACAGAAATCTTTTAAATTAATTTAAGTATTTAAATATTAAACTCACGTAATACAATGTAATGTAACTGACCACGTAGAGGTCCCGGGTTTGATTACTGAGCCTGTGGAAATATTTGTACGACCTATATTTATTTCTCTCGTGAGTTTGGATGTCATTTATGGTTATCTATGTGTGTGTCCATGGCATTATTATAAAGTTGTAAAACTGAGCTAATTACAGTAGTAAAACAATTTTCTTGTTCGAGAAGTGAGAATCCATGGATAACACAGGCTTTTGAAACCTACCACCACAGGCGCCAGTTACTCTGTTAAGTAGGCGATATCACGAAATTGTATTATATCCCATAGATGCAATTATCTCTTAAGCTGCTTTTGTGAGCGAAAAAAAAATTATTATAGATAAATAGTAGAATTAGAAATCATCAACCATCAACCCTTTTATACGTACCACTACGCAGGGGTCTCCTCTCAGGTGAGTGTTTAGGCTATTTTTTGCCATGCTGGCCCAATGAGAGTTGGGAACTTTACACGTTTTCAGAAAGGTTATGAACCTTCTTCGACGTAGAGGTTTCATCAAGATGTCTTCCTTGCTAAATTTCAAATTAAATTTCGCACATAACTTCCGAAAACTCCGAGGTGCAAGCCTGGATTCGAACCCACGGTAGGTCAAACCTTTTGTCTACCACGGCTATATTGAGAGATAATAATTAGAGAACGTATGTATACAGGCATAGATACTTTTGAATAGAATTAAGATTGAAGTACATACTTTTTGCTATTATTAAATAAGTCTCTACAGCTTACACTCAAGTAATGACAAGCTGGCAGCGTCTGCGCAGATTCCAAGATGGCGGCGTTAATAATGCGATTCGAATCGGTCAAATGAACTTCTTTTTGTAGCTCACACTTGAGCAGATTCTCACAGTTGGTATATAGAATTGTGGATCATGAGAAGAATTTAAATTTATTAAAAATTGTTTACTTTAGAATGTTATCGTGGAATATAAACATCTATACAGGGTAAAACAAAAAATTGCAATTTCGCAGCCACTGCGCGCGTCACCCTGCGACATAAGTTGATAAGTCCTTATATATATAAAAAAAACTTTGCACTTGAATGCTTCTGTTAAAATTTTTATATCATGTTTTATAGAGTCATACTTAGTAGAGTAGTGAGAAAAAAATTGTTTCTCATAGGAAATTTAACTATTTTTCCGGATTTAAATCGCGTATATATCAACCGTGACCATGAGACCTGTAAAGGGCCCGAAGCGTTGGTTTGTTTAAAAAAACAAACATACGCGAATTAAACTAAGAACTCGAATTGCTTCTCAATTCTGAAATTACTATTCCAAACCCTGTGGTGTCATATACAATCAGTACACTCGACGCGTTACCACCTTAATGGTTCTTTTTGCATACAAGCAATTGCAGCCAGTAGCGACCACACGCAGTTTGCTTGTTCTTGTCTTGCGTTTAAAGTGTATTTTTATTATAAACAATAAATAAGCGACGCGGATAGCTAATTTCCGCTTGCAAATAAAACTGTTTTGGAACAGGAAAAGCCTCAAGTTCGCGGATAGTACTTATTTACTTTCATTGCGAATGCTTAATAGCGAACGGTGAAGACAACCAACGTGATAACATCTGCACGTGGAAGATTTGCAACCTTTTGAAAACGTGTTAATTCTTCCCCAACTTCCATTGGGCCAACATGATGGATGAACGCCGGGGGTTCATGGCCTAATAAACGTAAAAATCTTTTATTCCCAGTAATTCCAAGTATTCAGTTCTACGTGGAACAATTGTAACCGTAAAGTTCCATACACTGAACTAGTGGCAAAAAATTTAATATTTTATTATGTTTTTGTTTCAAGTGACGGGACGGACATGTCGTGCGCCTGATGGTAAGCTACACGCCTGTCCATAACAATTACAGTACCACTCAGAGCTTTTAAATCGAAAAGATCTGAAGGGCACTGCCATTGCACCCGTCACCCTGAGACATAAGTTGACAAGCCCCATGTGTCTGTAATTTCACTAGCACCCTTACTCTTCAAAACTGGAACACAGTAATGCTGACATTACTGCTTGGCGGCAGAAATAGGCATGGTGGCAGTGCTACCCTGGACGAACTCTTTCACAAGAAGCTCTACAGCTCTCCATAGTGGTCATGCGTTAGCACACGTTTTGGCAAGTAAAATGAATAAATGCTCAATTATACAATGTTAAAATATAATTATAATAAAGTTGTTGATTTTTATCATGGTTGAATTCTCCTTGAGTGGTCCATCCTACCTTCCTTTCCCCTATGGTAACTCCCGTAAAGAAGAAAGGCACAAAGTACCCGTAGTAAAGTTTTTTGTATGTGATTTGAAGTTCTGCGCCCTGTATTGTTATACGTTGATGTAATAACGTAAATAAGTATGTAATTACTATTGTTATTTATGTAAATTACAGTTCAGTTAATGTGCGGTAATGTAAGTTTGATTACTGTTTATGAATTGACGTGGTTAATTTTGGCCTAAGGGGGAATAAAATTATAATTCCCCAGGTTGGTTTGACACACCTGTGTATGCATGTACCTACCGTATAAATCATGTATAAATTGTAAAAGTGTTTGAATAATCGGTGTTGTAGGGGCCTGTATTTTACAATTTCAGTATATTTTAATGATCTAATTAAAAAATATGAAAGATATCAAAATCCTTTAAACTTGTATCGAAAGTACGTAACCTAATGAGTAAAACGACGTCAATCTTCTTTTCTCTTCTTCTTGGTCTTGGTCTTATGTTCCATTTCTTTTGGGGTCGGCCCTCCTAGTCCACGCGTGCCTTTGCGTAAGCTCAAGTTCTACACTCATCGTCATCCAATCCAAATAATCTGGGGTCTGCCTGGTCGTATGGCCTTTTTTTGGTCATTTGGCTATCGTCCCTACGCATTACGTGGCCATATCAATGTAATCGGCTATTCCTAAGTTTTTTCTGCATAGGTGCCACTTTAAATGTCCCATCGGGTCGAAAAAGGTTTTCTATGTTTTCGATCTCTGTATTAATAAAGTACTCCTTTTTTTTAATTGGTTAAAAATTATTCAAAGTCATAAATATCAATAGGCAGCACAACCTAACACACGTGTATTAGAAACAAATAGAACAAGAGAAAAACGTTCTTACTATTTGAACGCGTTTACTCGACTGCGCATTTCCAATCCCCTCCCCATTTTAACATTCACAACTTAGGCTCATAACTAGGCTTGGAAGGGCTATTCATTATCATCAACCCAATCATCATCAACAATGATTTAAATTGTATATCTCGTATGTTTAGCCGAAGAAGAGCGGTGCAAAATCTCGGAGTTATTCTGCCTCCATAAGTAGGCTTGTAGTTATTCGATATAAGAGTACACACTGCAATAACACGATACACACTTATAATAATAATAATAATAACGCACACGCACACACTCAACACAGCCCCGCGCTGGGGAAATCCTGTGTCGCGGGTGCCATGGACACACACATAGACAACCACAAATTACACTCAAACTCACGAGATAAATAAATGTAGACCACACAAATATTTCTCCCGGCCCGGGAATCGAACTTGGGACCCTAGCGTGGCAGCCGTGGCATGGTAGCCGTTCGGCCACGGAGGCAGTAAATGGTTGCCATGCCGGACATTTATTAGTTTAGTTGTTTGTGGTTGAATGGTGTGTGTGTCCATGGCACCCGGGACACAGGGTTTCCCCTAATGCGGGGCTATGTTGAGTGTGTGCGTTATTATATCATTATTATATTTAACGCCTACAGCGCTAATCATCGGGCTACAGAGGTCGTTAAAAGCATGTCAAATAAACCATATAGATACGTAGGTCAGAGATATTGGATAACTATTTAGACGTGACGAAAATCAATATCCAACTCAAGTAGGTACCGTATATACGGTTATATAACAGTAGCCTCCATTCAAAGCTACTTCTCAATCAATCATCCCACATGCATTAGGCTCAAATTCCCCTAACTATTCATCTGCACATGTAGTGTGACCATGACATACTCTACGTGTCTAGTGTAGGTACTTGTATAGCTACAGAATTTTGCACGTGCAACTTACGTATACTTGTATATGAACGCTACTAACTGATGTATAGTGATTGTCGAAATTCTACATTATAAATTGACCTTTCGTCCTTTATTATATGGGTTCAAGAATCGATAATACTTCAGTTCATATTAAAATTTTTCCCGTTAGTACTAATACGGTTCATTTTGCTGGAGTCGAGCGGCATTATTTCAGAATTTATTTTTTGCAAATGACATGAAAGCCTTTTGAAAAATGTATGTCGTATATTTATACGTGGTACATGTAAAGTACCTATTGTATGCAGCGGTTTTCTTGTAAAATTTCAAGATATATATAGACACCGTATACTAATCAGTGTATTTCCTTAATTTTACTATATGTTTTTTCCGAAGCGATAGATTCAACACTTTCACTATAATGCGGAATCGACCAAAGCCATTTGAGGTTGTATAATAAAGGTACAAAGTTGTATGTAGCGTATAATACGGCCTTGCGTACATCTTTGCGGACACATACATAGTTAACAGTTTGTACATAGAATACGTGAGAAAAATTTGTAGTTTGCACATGGGTGCCACTTTTTACACTTATTTAAAGGTGTTGTTTCACGTTCAGAAAAGGTTATATGAATTATTTGTCAAATTCGAGCTTACATATCATCCCTTGGTGTAATAAGGCCACATGTGATCTTACGTCAAAATTGCTTTTGCGACATAAAAGTATTTACAAGTATTTATGTAAAATTTTGAAACTCTCCTTACAATCTTAAGCCTCTTTCCTGAAGAGTTGTTATTTAAGATATGGCCTTATTACACCGATGGTGCAATGTTTTTTTTAATATAAATTCAATATTGACCACATTTCAAATTGAAAAATAATTAATACAAAGATCGAACACTTAGAGAAAAATTCCTTCCTTATAAGAGTGAAGAAATAGATTTCTCACAGATGGCGCTGCGACAAAAATTCGTTAAAAACCAAAAACAAGGATCTGCTAGTTCGTTCCGTTGCTTAGTTGGCATAGCGTTTGGCACGGTGTGCTAGACGTTGGTTCAAAACCAGTCGGATCTAAGGAATTTTGTCGTTCGCGTTCGATCTTTGTATCAATAATTATAACAAACTAGTGGAGTAATTTCATGAAAATAATTGAATATTATGGCGGTCAAACACCGTGATTCGTGAATTCTATGACATAAAAATCAAATTGTTGAATCAAGATGAGAACAATTGATCGAGAGACGAAAAGATATACAAAATATTCATAAAATATAAAATACAAAAATTCGTAAAAAAATAAGAAGCATATTTTATCCTACCTTTGAAGATGTCGATGTTTTATTCAGTTGTAGGTACAGCTACAAGCTCGATATGTTCTGATATTCTAGCTTGAAAAAGCTTCCCAAAGGTTTGGAAATGAAACTTTGAATTAATGATTGAATATCACGTTAAATAAAATTCACAATAAAGTCAAACGTAATGGTAAGTTCGTCAAAAGTGCTTTTATCATGCTAAAATGAAAAAAATGATACAAAATATATGAAACAATACAATATTATAATAAAACTAATAAACATTGTTTTCGTTGCGAAAACGCAGCTCTTATCTCTATTTTAGTAAACAATATGCCTAAGTTCGACCTTGAATTAGTTAAACATGTTATATAAAATATTAAAATATTTTAATGGCGTTACTTTTTCCTTACGAAACGTAGCATACCAGTAAATGGAATGACCTGAACACGCACTAGTCAGTAATTCGAGGAAACTCCTAATTCTAACGCCCATAAACGGGGCGTGTCTGAAAACCACAATAATATATTGTGTCAAGTCACTTTTCGTGTATAAACACTAATGTACATAACACGAGTATGTACTTGTAGTATGTAAACGCTTGTACGCTTATGTATTAGTGAGTCAATAAATGTTTCAATGTTACATAATATTCGTGTTGGGTAAATTCCATTTCCTGTTTTTTAAACGAGTAATTTCAAATATATCTATTCCTTGTATTACCAATAAATTTTTTTATGATACCTAGTGATGAAACAAACAAGTTGTTAAGACCCTGTGCTGTCTTCGATATCCTGCTTTTCTTCAATAAAACTCCTTATTAATTCAGGAAGTGGGCTGTATATTTTAATAAAACTTATTCTATCCATTTCTATCTGACAAGAATATCGAACGCGACTGAACATAATCACAACTTAATTACGAATGAGACAATGAGATTTTTTTTTTGAAGGAACTTTGCAGTTGGCCGCTGATGGCTTTGACTGCGGCACCGGAAGAAAAGGGCGAGCTGAAGGCTCATAACCCGTAAAATAAACTACAAACTAAACTTAAAAGTAAGTAGCGGGCCTGAGGGTGCCCAAGTGGGCACGGGACCTGGGCTCAGGGCGCTACTGAAGACTTCCGCCAGAAGGGCGTGCTATGGAAGAGAATCTACCATTGTACGTGCTGAAATGAGGGGCTCTGTGACCTCGCCAACGAGGACGGTTGGTGCGTGAGGAGCGGGACTGATTAGCGATTTGGTTGGCCTTCAAAGTGACGAGAGTGATAGGGTCGTCAGGGTCGTTGAGGACTTCCCTTGGCCGACGGCTCCGACGTACGCGGTGGGGGTGTTCCCTGAGGGGGTCGTAGTTGAATGCAGCCACCACGAGGGGGTTGGGGTGGTAAGGAGCAGAGTCGAAGTATTTCCTCGATGCCTGTTTCATGAATTGGGCTATTGTGGGGAGCCGTAAATCTATATGGAGAAGAAACAATGAGAATAATGTTCACTTATACTTGTGCTCCCACGACTAGATACGTACTCTCGTACGATGATACGTCTCCCACAACGTACCGGTCCTATCAATTGGTCGCCGACGCCACTCAGCCAATCAGAGCTCCCGAATTATTCATTCTTGCTCTGACCGGCCAGGCGCGTACGGCCGTCCGTAACACAAGTCTTGCGCCTGGTAAGCGACACGTATGTCCATAGCAGTTGCAGTTCCACTCAGAATTTATTATCGCAAAGATCTGACTGCGCCACTGCGCCTGTTACTTTGAGACAAAAGGTGACAAGTCGCATGTGCCTGTGACTTCACCAGCACCCTTACCATTCAAGATCGGAACGCAGTAATGCTCACATTACTGTTTGGCGGCAGAAATAGGTAAGGTGGCAGTACTTCCCTGGACGAACTCTTTCACAAGGAGCTATACTGCTATTGAAAAATTTGTTTGAGGTTAATCTTAAAACAGTGGCGTCGGACGCTATTTCCAACAAAGTATTTTTTTATAACTTTGTAATCTAAGGTCCTATCATATCACATTCCTGTACTATACAGTTATTTAGTTCGAGACGGTGTGATAAAGCGAAGACATGGACAGCGCCGCCATTATGAATTATATTGCGCTGCACTGTGATTCCCCCATAGGCCATAAATCAAAAAAAATCATTGGCTTGTCCCGGTTAGATCAACTCACTAAGTTAGTAACTAGTTAACAAGCTTCCAAAAACTATAAATATCAATGTAATTAGGTCACGTTATCATTCACTTTTGTGCATCGGAAGTGAGCGCATCGCGAGACTAATTATCACCACGTGTGAGTCATCGAAACTTAATCACTTTGTTTTTGAGTGTCACTATTCCAAATCAAGTGTTTACGTGTTGTGAAAGCATGGAGATCCAAGAGCATGGTATGTACTTTTATTATCAATTTTTTTTAATTTTTTTTATGCATATTTTTTTTTATATAATTTTTTTATTGAAGGCAGTTTTTTGGTGAAAATTTTTGGCATAACTTAATTTCCTTTAGACCTACAACTTTTGGCTGCGCTGAGCTGCACCTGAGGTATATGGTTTTTGAATAAGGAGTATGTCCTTATTAAGAGCTATAAGTTTCATTTGCATCTTGCTGCCTCTTCTTGGCTTAAAGGGGTGTCAAAGTATGCATGTCCATAGTATTGAATTTTTAATTTTTTTTTAAGTTCAGCTTTCATATTGTTTTAGGTACATTTTTCAAATGTTCTGTATCGAGGATGACAATTTTTGATATTTGGCACTCTAAAGTGGGTAATCCAAATGAAAAAATGCAACACGTCCTGAGCACTTTGACCGAAACATCATCCCTTTCTGACGACATCGAAAATATTGATTTAGAGACTTTAAGCCTTAAAATTAAGAATATTTGTAAACGAATTTCCCACTACTGGGCAAAGTCGAATCGTACTAGATCTAAATTCTTAGAAAAATATTCAGATTGGCTGCATGTCGTTGAAAATATTGATGTACAGCGAACTGAGTTACGTGTATCTCAGAGCTTTGACGAAGTTAAACCATCAACTTCTTCATCGCATGGCCGTCCGAGAATTAACTTTGACGACACCAGTAAACGTACAAAAAGGAGAAGATTGGCTAGTTTGTCTAACCAAGACCCTTCTCTTGTACAGTCATTGCTCAATGCGTCCGATAGCTTGTCTTGTCCTGAAATCGATTCTAGCGAAGTTTTATCGCTCATTGTTGAAGCTCAGTTAACTCGACATCAATATATATTAGTAAAGCAATTTATAGACAATAAGTTTTCAAAAACCATTTTCCCATCTTACCAAAGTGTCGTGGAATCTAAAAAACACTGTTATCCTTCAGATATTACTGTTACAGAATCATCCGCCGAAGTCGAACTTCAAAGTTTATTAGATCATACTGCCAATCGGATTCTCAAGTCTCAAAAAGATGTTTTGGATAGTGTACCTAATGAGTCTCTAGATAAGATATCTTTGATAGGGAAATGGGGTTTCGATGGCAGTACAGGGCATTCAGAATATAAACAGTGTTTTTCTGACTCCACTCTTGAAGACAGTAGCCTGTTTGTTACTTCGTATGTGCCACTTCAGCTTGTTTTGACAACAGATAACAAAGAAAATTCAGTAGTTTTGTGGAAAAATCCTCGTCCTTCATCAACTCGATACTGTCGTCCTATACGCCTCCGATATTTGAAGGAATCGACTGCAGTGTCAGTTGAGGAAGAAGCTCATTTTAAAGATAAAATAAGGAACTTGCAGCCTACTGTTTTCAAGGAAGAAGATCGCGAATATCGCATTACTCATTGTTTGCAACTTACTATGGTAGATGGTAAAGTGTGTAATGCACTTAGTGGTGTTTCTTCATCAAAATGTTTTATTTGTAACGCCTTGCCCAGTGAAATGAACAAAATTGACGAATGTTTAAATAAGGAAGTCGATGAGAGTAAATATGAATTTGGTTTATCACCTCTTCACGCGTTAATACGTTTTTTTGAATATTTTGTTCATGTCGCGTACAAGTTAGATGTTAGGAAATGGCAAGCTAGGTCCGCTAATGACAAAATGCTTGTTGCTGAAAAAAAATCATATGTTCAGACTCAATTTAGAGAAAGATTAGGGCTTATAGTGGATAAGCCTAAAAGTGGCGGAAGCGGAACATCAAACGATGGTAATACAGCCAGGCGGTTTTTCTCGAATTCAGAAATTTCCGCTGAAATTACTGGGATCAAGAAGGATCTCCTAGATCGTTGCTGGATCATCCTTCAATGTTTAAATTCGGGATATAATATTAATAAGACGAACTTCGAAGAGTTCGCTTTAGAGACGGCTCGGCAGTTAGTTGCCGAGTATCCGTGGTATAACATGCCTGCTTCCGTTCACAAAGTTCTAATTCATGGTGCTAATGTTATAGATTACGGTTTGTTGTCAATCGGAGAGTTGTCTGAAGAAGCAGCTGAAGCGACTAACAAATACATCAAGTCTTTTAGAAAAAATCATACGCGTAAAATGAGTCGCATTGTGACCAACACAGATTTAGTAAATAGGCTGCTTCTTCATTCAGATCCCTTCATAACAGGTCTACGAAAGTTACCTGTTAAAAAAAAAGGTGTACTGTCAAAAGCTGTATTAGACTTGTTATGTATTTAAAGTTAATATTGTTGAGATTTAATGTATTTTGGTATAATTTGTGTTTTGTTTGTATTTTGTAAAATGAACTTTTTTATGTATTTTTATTGTTTTAATTTATTCATTTGTGGTTATTGTTAATACAAATAATCATTATTTACACAGTTTTACCATTAAAAGTCGCAGTATAAAATGTTTTAGATACATCGTCTAAAAACAAAATTACTGCGAGACATTTTTACACCTAAATATTGTCAAATATTTTTTAAAATGTATAATTTTATTAATTTACGTTTACCTAATCATATTTTAACGTAATAAAATAAAAAAATAATAATAATTTCGGAGTTACGTATTTATGACCGCCTTAGTATGGAGCGTGTGTGTACATCAGTGAACTATTTGTAGGAGCTCAACATAATGACGCTAAGCAGAATGTCAACTTATGTCTCAGGGCGCTAGACGCAGTGGCAGTGCCCGTCCAATCTTTGTGATTTAAAGCTCTGAGTGGCATTGCAACTGTTAACATTTAATGGCGCTTACCATTCGGGGCACGAATAGTTCGTCCGTTCACTTGTTGTCACAATATACAATAGTACTGCACTCACAAATGTCAGAAGGTAATTTTTGCCGTAGTAATTATATTGATTGAACATAAAATGTTCAATGTAAATAATTGAATTTTATCAGTACGTTGTTGATACATCTCTATGGAAAAGCAGTAGGCGGCAACTGCTCAGAAAGGACTTGGATATCGAACTGTAAAGAAAGGGACCCGTATTATCATATTCTAATATTTCGATGCCTTACTTTCTCAAACTCGTATCTTATAAAGAGTGATTATTCAGATGGCAAAACTTTCTATTTATTTTAACTGCCTCCGTGGCCGAACAGTTACCATGCCGGACTGCCACGCAGAGGTCCTAGGTTCGATTCCCGGGCCGGGTGAAATATTTGTTTGGCGTACATTTATTTCTCTCGTGAGTTTGGGTGTAATTTTCGCGGTGGCGATTGTCTATGTGTGTGTCCATGACACCCGCGACAGGGTTTCCCTAGTGCGGGGCTATGTTGAGTGTGTGCGTGATTTTAAATTTCTTATCAAGGGTGTTAATTTGGATGCGTTACTATAAGAATAGGTAAAAGCCAGTGCGTGAATATGATGTGAAATCAGCCTGCAAAATTTGTATATACAATCCATTTTTTACATTTCAGTAACTTTGTGCTTTAAGATACGAGTTTGAGAAAATAAGGCGACGATTTAATTTTACGGTAAACGCTGTTACTGTTTATGAACGGGTTAAGAACCAGCCTCTTAACAGTGTAGCCTGTATCCTTCAGTCCTCATGGTTGATAGCCAGCTCATTAGGCTCTTTATAGCTGTTTACTTCCATCGTTTTATTTATTTGTTTCCTGTACACTATTATTGGTCTTCTTCTCTTACTTTTTCGTACTATCTTCCCTTTAATTATAATGGTTAGAGAACCACAGTAAGTAAGACAACGAAATGAATTTAAGGGCATTCATTCGAATATATAAAACCAGAATATAAGAAAATGTTTGTTGTCTTCATTGCTTGAAACGGGAATCGAACTATGATGTCATATCGTTGTCCTCGTGGTGTCCACGGAGCCACAGAAGTTGTCGATAAAACATAATAAGCATAGCAATAAATTACCATTACAGCTGCGCGAGAGTTGACTCCCATGGTGCGGGTATCAAATAAATAAAACGGATAGCAACTCTAGGCCGCGCGCGCGCCGGTATAGCCGAGGCAAGGTCACTAGGATACGGCGACCATACTTGACAATATCTGATAGAATTTTTAATAGAATTTTTATAGAAGTTTGTATTGCTTAGTGACTTTTCAAGATTATATTGCACGTACAAATTAAAAAAAAATCACTGTTGTATACATAAACATTACACACGAACAATTATAACGTTGTTGCGACAGCGTTTGCGCTCGCACGTAGATCGTAAGGTTCTATGTCAAAGTTTAATTATAATATAAACTTTTTAAACTTAATGTCTATTATAACAATTTTCTACAATACACATAGCTCACTATTCATGTGATATTTTGTTCAATTATTTAATTTTAATTTTTAAACTGTCCTAATAAAACAGAACCGGCAGTCACCCGACTCGCGCTGGCGCATGCTCTAACCTAGAAACGGCTAGATTTCGTGACATTCGCGTCTCGCGCGCCTGTGTGCGACACACGTCACACATACACAAACAAATTAGTGCATGGCGACGTACGTTCTGTTTGCATGCGGTTTTTATAAACCATTTAAAAAACTAGTGCTATCCTTGTTTTTCTTTTGTTTACTATTTTATATGTACAAAGTTGGGCCGTCAAAGTTAAGAGGCTTTCAATTGCCTGTTTTCTTATTAGGGGATAGGTCAAGTACAATTATGCACTAAATGATAACCTATATTTGGCCTTTAGTTGTTAATATTATCATTTAATTTAGTCTTAAGCTATTAGACTTTCTAATAAAAAAATTAAAACTGAAATAGAAAACCATTTATTCCGTGAAAAATCACTTCTTACTTTGCGGCTATTACAACACAAGACTTAAAACAAATGGAAAGCACCACACGCCTCATTTGTAGCACAAGTTAATAAATAGTATGAATAACTTAAGTAGGATCAGGGGGAGTAGGAGGAACACAGGGGTAAATAGGACTAGAAGCCTAACCTAAAGAGTTTAGCACTATAGTATTTCAGTCGACAAAACAGACAAACAAATTAGTTTAAACGATATCAAAGAGATGTCGCTACTATGCTCCAAATTCAAATCGAGAACAAGCGGCGTACATTGCCTTTATACGAAATACAATGACTATTATTCTTACCCCATCTTTTGGGGGAAAATAAACATTTGTACGTTTTCGTCAAATATATTATTTAATTAAGGTTAATGATGGTTAAAATATGCAAAGCTGATAAATAAGGGCAAGTTTAATGTACTTCAATATTTTTATAAGCCTGACGAATTCCGTAGTCAAGTGGCTTGCACACTGATTTCATGGTGTCTCTCATCGTCTCTAAGGTCCCAGGTTCGATCCCCGGCCGAGTCAATGTAAAATACTTTTCTATTATTGTTTCGGGTCTGAGTGTTTGTAGTACCGTAGTTGTTTCCGATTTTCACAACACAAGTGCTTAGTTACTTACTTTGGGGCCAGAGCAACGTGTATGATGTTGTCTAATATATATCCGTTCTTCCTAGAACTCAAAAAGTAATTATGATTAAAGACAGAAAAAAATTCTTCGACCCGATGGATCTCGGCGCCGCTCTATACCAACTGAACTACAGGTCAAGTTATCGAGTTGTCGAAATTCTCCTATGTGTTTTTGTTATAGATCTTTCTACTGGCTTTCGGCGCCGCTAATGACATTAAGTGAGAGATTAGAACGTTCTCACCGCAGTCGGTACCTTTACAGGTGTCTCAAACTGACGTTGATGTCGCTTTTTGATTAAATGTGTTATCAAATGTATCAAAACATAATTATCAAAGAGCATAACATAGTACGCGCTAGCTGTTCTCGCTGAAAGTGCTACGATCCCAATTTCCAGAGGATCAAATACAACTGATTAACTAACTGAGCCCTGAAGAAAATATATTAAAAAATATTAAAGGACACAATTATTGTACTAAATTCTTATTTACTCGAATTTTATATCAGCTACGTGACTCGCGTAGTACTTACATGTTTTTTTCTAAATATCCTCTTCCGTATCTATCTATATGATCACAGTGATCGTCTGATAAAGTTTGGCATGGTTTGACGAAACTAGTCTCGAAAAAAGACGACAGATATCGGATTTATGTATGCGCGACAAGATTGCTAACGGTTTTGCCAATGCCTTGTTGCAGATGATAAATATGAAGGTGCCAACACGCTCTGTACGTATACCCCAACTATTCTGTGTTCCACATTCTATCAAAAATGTCTCGAGTAATAGCCCGATATCCAGAATGTGTAAATATTACAATGATATCTGTTCTCATCACGATCTGTATAATGGTAGTTACAACAGTTTTAGAAGACTCCTACATTCGAATCGACCACCTTAATTTCTTTACGTAAGATTTATGTTTTTTTTAATATCTTTTATTATCTTTTTTTTAATTGTTAAGCATATTTAAATAATTTCTTCTAGGTATCAAATGTCCACTGTTTTTACTAAAGTGTTGTGTATAGCTATAATTGGATTGCAGGTTTATATTCATTTATGTAGAATAGTTTTGTTAATGTATTTTCTGATCTGTAATCTGTTGCTGTACCTTGTCCAATAAAAAAAGACAAAAAAAATATATTTATTCATATAGTGCTGAGCAGGTGTTGATTTTGTGCAATTTTCCCTAAAGGCAATAAGGGCGAACCTTGTCACCCGGTTTCACTGCATTTCAGTGACCCATATTCGACTAACGAGCTGACACTGTGATTAATGCTTGCTAATTGTACAAGGTCCATTTATAAATAAAAATACAATAAATACGACAAGTGGCTTGCAAGGTATAGATTGGTGCAATGTTTCTTATGGGAGCTGTCCTCATCAACGCCACCTGACGGCTTCGAGTTATAGTAGACATGTTTCTCACTTGTCTATCAACTACGGTGCTATGGCAAAATGCTATAAAAATACCTGATAAATTGGAATTGGAATACGGAAATATGAAATTTCCGCCAATGCACTACACTAAAGGTATATTTTTATGGAGCTCGTTACAGAATCGGTTAAGTGTAATTATCTGTAAGTGATAGTTCTTAAATTTTTGTAATATGGTGGTGGTCGAGATCCAACATGGCTGACTTGAAATTTTGTGTCGAAGTATTTTTTTTTTCTTTTTGTTGGATTTTCGCGGTTTTAGCCACCGACAAGGTTTTTTGTCTTTAAAACAGAGAAACTTATAATATGAAAAGAGAGAGAGAGAGGGTGGCGAGGAAATACGACTCAACTATATGATATTGATGGCAATATGTTCTTTCTGAAATAAAAGGCTTTTTGTGCCAATTCTAAGTAATAAAATAAAATGCTCTAGAACAAGAAGACACGTATAGTCTCATAACCTGTTTTTTGTTTGCACAAGAACTCGACTGGGACTCAATGTCAAAATTTCTGACAGTTCAACAGCTATAGCTTGAAAATATGCTACTTCAAAAATATAATTACAAATTGTACAATAATAGATATTATTTATTGAACATTATAATGTTGAAAATGACGATGAAAAAAAAACCCTAAAACCCCTTAAACCTAATGCAAAAGATCTGAAACAAATAAGACCCCGGCATGGCTACAGATATTGGTTCGAGTCGAGTCTGGTCGGAGAAATTGTTTCTATGTGTTCGATCTTTATATCAATCATATTTTTTTATAGCATCTAGTGACGGGATGAACAAGTCGTGCGCGAGACGCCTATCAATAACAGATGCAGTGCTAATCAGAGTTTTAAATCGCAAAAATCTGAGGGGCACTACCACAGCGCCCGTCACCCTGAGACATAAGTTGACAAGTCTCATGTGCCTATAATTGCACCAGCACCGTTACACTTCCAAACCGCAACGCACTAATCTTCACATTACTGCTTGACGGCAGAAACGAATTAGGTGGCAATGCTTCGCTGGACCAACTCTTACACAAGGAGGCTCTACTGCTAAAACTAAATTACCTTACCCACAATACTGTTTATGATAAGTTGCCAGGGTTTCTAGATGGAATAGAATGGGTAGGACGGTAGACTACGGAAGTGAGCAATGTTTAATGGTACTAGAGCTACATTCTTACCACTTCGCCGCACGGCATATACGGGGCTCGGACAAAAAGTCATGTGTCCGACTTATTAGCGCTCAATTATTCTTACGTACCTGGAACAAATTTAATATACAGTCAATTTATTCAGTAGACAATAGGTAACCATTTAGTAAGCTATAGTAATGTTACTTCAATAGATTATTATTCTACATTGTCAATAACCATTATGCAATAAAAAAGCGTGATGTTGCAACATACAACTATTAAGCTATACATTTCTTTAAAAATCGTGTCATGTGTAGATCTCTTGCAAATTTTGTATGAAAGTATCAAAACTTCGTCTCAGACAATTCGCTCATTTGGTGCTACACTGACACAATTAATAATAATAATAATAATAACAATAACGCACACACTCAACATAGCCCCGCATTAGGGAAACCCTGTGTCGCGGGTGCCATGGACACACACATAAACATCCACTAATTACACCCAAACTCACGAGAGAATTAAATGTAGACCATACAAATATTTCTCCTGGTCCGGGAATCAAACGTGGGACCTCTGCGTGACAGTCCGGCATGGTAATGGTTCGAAAATTACAATTAGGTAATGTAGTACGATGAATTGAAATCCACTGCCCTTTCTATTTCATAAAGTTTTATAAACTGAATAGGAGACCCAAGGGCTGGTAGTCGCCTTGCCCAACGCATTATCATGGCCATACAAAGTGGAAGTACTAGTTAATTTTTTGGCAACGACACTGGGTCCAATTTAATCCATTTAGAACTTCATATGAAACCAAATACTGAATATACAGGATTTGAAAGTTTAAATACTAAATGGAACCAATAAATTTGTATTCTCGTTTATAAGTGGATTTATAATATAAATATTATTAATGCTATGTGTAAATTTTAATTTTTTTGAACTTTCAAATCGTATTTTCCCAATTCCACCATTTTTTGAGTTACGATAATATTTAGTTTCCTGAACGATACGTTGAATTCCTGAAACTTCATAAATAAACTGTATAAAATCCTCAGAATAATAATAATAATAATAACGCACACACTCATAGCCCCGCACTAGGCAGACCCTGTATCGCGGGTGCCATAGACACACCAATTACACCCAAACTTACGAGAGAAATAAATGTAGGCCCTACAAATATTTCTCCCGGCCTAGGAGTCGGACTCGGGACCTCTGCATGATAGACCAGCATGGTAGCACACGGGCAGGATGAAATAAAACCTCTTTTTGTCAAAAGGTTAAAAACACATTCTTAAAACATTTTCTTTTTAATATTACTTGCGGCTTAGATGTTACAAAAAAATTACAATCTTTTTGCTATAGATGAGTGTATATGAGAAAAACAGCTTTCTATTTTAGGCGTACAATTTTCCACTGCATATCAAACTCAATGGGACCTTGGCACACAATTTGTTGTGTGACGCAATATGTTCAAATGGCTAGCACAATATTTGTTCGCCGCTTATGTTTGATGTTTCGCATGTTATAAAAAAACGCTTTGTAAATCTCTTTAAACAATTTTATATAGCTTAGAAACCAAGAGACTATTATTGAATCTAGTGGTCGATTTTCCATTCAATACTCTATCTCATATTACAAGTTCATGATTTGGGTCTAAATAACTTTTTTATGAAAAAGGATATTAAAAGTTACATAATTACATCCATTTGCCAAATTTTATTTAAATCGGTTAACGGAAAGTGGGCAATATCCAATAAATTGGATTGATACGAAAATTTTCTTCAAATTTGAATGGGACCACTCCTGGGGTATCTCCTTTCCAACAAAAAAGGAATCATCAAAATCGGTTAACAAATCGATTCCTCCGTAGAACAAAGATCTATCTGCAAGACTACTTGTTCTCGGGACCATAGCACATTTTGTTCGTTCTTCTTCGCTGTGCATGTCAATCGACCGTTGTTCGATTTTATATTTCCGAAACGAAATAAGATATATAAATTCTCAAAATACCTTTACATAGGCCTTAGTTTGAATAACGAAATTTATCTCGTAACGTAGGTACTTATTCTCTTTTGGCTATATAATCACATCGGACTATGTTCTTCGGATGAGTCGAAATGTCGGAGTAATCAATGAATAATCGCGTAATAAACCTACACAAAAAAATAGTAGAATTTAAACACCGTCAGGCGGGAAATGACCAAACGTCACTTCGACACATCACGTGTTAGGCGGCGAACCCTAACTTTTGTATATTTGTCTATTATTTTTGCTTTATTAGTTTAATTTCTCAGTAGCTTTTGTGTAGTTGTGTTTATCATATCTCTTTGTTTTTGTTTATTTATTTTATTTATGTTGTTTGCTAAATGTGGGTATTGGATTGTCAAGGTTTAGCCTTCACTTTAAAGTTCGTATACATTCTTTTTTTTATAATATTTAGTGACGGGACAAACAAGTAATGCGCCTGATGGTAAGCTACACGCCTGTCCATAACAGTTGCAACGCCACTCAGGGCTTTAAATCGCAAAGATCTGAGGGACACTGCCACTGCGCCCGTCACCTTGAGACATAAGTTGAATAGTCCCATGTGCCTGTAATTTCACCAGCACGCCCTTCAAAACCGGAACACGGCAATGCTGACATTACAGCTTGGCGGCAGAAATAGGTACCTAAGGTGGCAGTACTTCCCCGGACGAACTCTTTCACAAGAAGCTCTGCTGCTTATAATTTATCATTAATCCATCTAAACGACCCGCTACTGGGCACGGATCTCCTCTCAGGCGAAGGGTTTAGGTTATAGTCCGTCAAGCTGGCAAAATGCGAGTTGGGGACTTTACGTTTCTCGAGGGTTGAGGACCTTTCTTCGACGTGCAGGTTTCAATACGTTGTTTTCCTTGACCCAAAATCTCGTGGTCATTTAATTTAATTAATCAATAAAAATTCTAAATTCACAACAATAAGCGGAAAATAAAGATTAAAGTCCTTCCTCGCAATTTCAAGGTTAGTTAACGCGCGACTGATTTGTTGCGAAAATATTTACTATTCTAACTACGTAGGAAAACCCTTGCAAAATCTAGTATTCTAGGCAAATACCAAGGTTTCCGAGAGACAAGGCTGAAACTCTAGTTCCGGGCTTTACGTAGACTGAATAGTCTACCTTCTCGTTTCATTTTTTAACTGATTTCAGAAAAAGGAGGATTCAAATGTATTTTGTGTGTGTGTATGTTATGCGACTACTCCGACATTTGTGAACCGATTTCGATAATTCTTTTTTAGTTGGAAAGGAAGTATCTTAGTTGTGATCCAACTCAAATTTGAACCCAATATTCTTATATAGGTATTCAATATTTTTCCACCTTTAAAGGTGAAAAATTTTGGGATGAATTGGATTTCACCCCCTTTGCGTTAACCAATTTCAATAAAACTTTGCAAGCAGTTGTAATTCCACAAACTTTTGAGCTCGGTTTTTTAAATAAAAAGATTGTAATTATTATAGGGAGTAAATTCTGAATTAAATGCTAGTACAAATTTGGATCAAAGCTGAGGCGTGGTGAGCACTAATAATAATATATATTATATTATTAATACTACATATATATATTTATTTACGATTTAACGGCCTTTTGCGACTAACCATCGAGTATATAATCCGAAATAGAGACGAAATAAGGGCCATTCCTGGCAAATGGGTCTTATATCACTTTTAAATATCAACTCTCGTTTGCACTGAACTCACAAAGTAGAAAGCTGAAATGATACATCGCCCACAACTGACCTGTGTGTACGTCTCCGTTTATTCCAAAAATATTTTGTATTTATTGTAATAAAGATAATGTCTCTAACCATCTGTTTCATTCCGTGTTGTGGGAAAAATAGCAAAACATCTAATTGCAAAACAAACGAAATCACCTTTCATTGGTAATTAAATTTTGAATGTGTAATTTTTAAATTTTCGTCCATTACAGCAAAGCGCAAGTTAAACTGGTCGATTTGAAGTGAAACAATTGACGACACCCGTCAATTGTTTCGAAATCGAGCTCGCCAATCGGAGCGCAGTTGTCACGGTAATGATTTGGCAGAATAATTTTCAAACAAATTAAATGATATTCCATCTCTATTTCTAGTGACTTTAGTTCTATATTCATTGAACATTGGAGAAGTGTATAGATATGTAACCTAAACCTTATCAGTATACAGTTATTTATTTATATTACATGTAGGAATAAGAAAAATCTTTCCGAAGCCGTGGTAGCTAATGGTTTGACCTACAGTCTCTCAAGCAGAAGCCGTGGACTTGAATCCGGCCTCGCACTTCTGAGTGTCTCGGAATTTATGTGCGAAATTTAATTTGGCATTTACCATGAGCTTTTCGGTAATGGTGAACATCGTGATAAAACCTGCACGTCGAAGAAGCCTTTTTGCCTGAGAGAAAACCCATGCCCGGCAGTGAGACGCATAAATAGGCATTATAGTGTTTGACATCGACATGATAAGAAGAAGAATCTATCGAGTTCGTAGATTTTCTTGTTTGTGACATATTTGAAATAAGACTATTTTCTTCTTTCGGATCTAAATTTGTTTTTACAACAAACAAATGCTTCAGGCCCTGTACATGTTCCATAATCACGGCTGAGTATATTCAAATCCGAAAGGTGAAAAAATATAGTTTCATTTCCAAAAATAAAAATCTGTTACATTGCACGTAAATAATCTTTCTGCAATTCACGTATTTTTATATGGAAATTGATATAGAATCCACGACAATAGGAGAACTATTGTCGTGGATTCTGTATCTAAAATTATTTTATGGCACTTTTAATACGATGATTTCCCCATTCCACAGCAAATTATCCAACCAGATTACGCGTCTATAAACAACGTAGCATATTGCTTTATTACGTCTCCATAATGTAAAATAAGTGCAATATAATGCGATGGTAACTTTTAATATCAGTAAATTGATTTACTAGGACATTAGCTAAGCGTTGAAATTATCTACAAACTATTTATTAGTCAAAGAGAAACACGGTATTCTGTTAGACAAAACAGATTAAAAAACAGATTCTCATACTGACATTGAAGTTACTAGTGAATTTTAGGGCTACTATTGACGGAGGAGTATCAAAGGACGCGAGGCGAACTTGTTATGGTGCTTTTCCACCGGCGAAGCGAGACGAGAAATGAAATTTCGCCAATTTCAACCAAAAATTGCCATTAGCATTAGCATTGAGCTCACGCTGAGGTGGTGGATCGTAAAATAAGAATGGTTGGTAAATTTAAAAAAATCGAGGACGCCCTGCAGTTAGATATTTGAAGAAAAACCATATCTTGTTAATCTTACCCCTCAATCTCATGATTGATATTAATAGCCAACGCGCGAGCTAGCGCGGACCCTCTCAAGTACGTACGAGAATAGTGTTTCTCTTGGAGAGTTATAACTCTATGTAGGCAGCAATACGGTTTAATATTACATCAACAAATTCAATACTCGCCTCGCTGCCGGTGCTATAGCACCTTTAGGCGATTAGTAGTTTGATGTTCATTCAAATATGTATACTATAGTGCTATATGGAATGTTAAGAGCTTATGTTGCTCTCTGAGGTCGTTTTAGTATGGATAAATCGCATATACTTATTTGTTTTTCCACACAAACCGTCGTTTTGGGTTCTTTACAGATCTTACGATTACGGCTGACCGTAATATTAAACATAACTGTTTTATTATCAATAACAAAACAGTTATGTTTAATATTAATGCAAACCAACGTACTCTGACCTATAGTTATAAAATAATTGATTAAAAATTAAATTAAAAAATAAGAGAGAATCAATTATTTTTGTTTTCATTTCCATTGTGTATTATCGATATTCATATTGAAATAAATAATCGATGGTTATTTAAATATATTTATTTATAAATATATTTAAATATATCAGGTTAATATCTAAAATGGAATCAAATATAACTTGGACCTTTTCAAGGCAAGAGTGAATAGGCATTATTTAGGCGTGTATGCTACGTCGTGGACCTCATCATCACTTTCCATCAGATGAGATGGAGGTCAAATGCGCACTTATTTTTTACAAAAAAAAATATTTTGTGTACGAAACACGCTCAAGAAGCTATGTACTCTTAGGAAATATAACTTGCCTTTATAATATTAGGACAGGAAATAAGTTTTACCAATATGTCATATAAATATTACCTATAAAACAGCTACAAAATATTAGTTACAAATGTGGCATGATAGTGTGTTGATAAAAAAGATAAGTATATCTAGCTACATTATAAACGATTGGTGGAGTTCCGTGAAACTGTAAACTACGAAATGAAATGCATTAATGACTTTACTCACATATAATTAGAGTTTTATTACCATTAACACAGAATTTGTCACACATATGAATATAAATTGAGGCAGCGTTATAGTGGTGTACACACATTAAATTTTTTTCTACAATGTTATTTCAAATGATCGTAAAGTACAAAATTATTTTATATTTTGATGCTATTTTCATTTAAAAATAAAATGATAATTAAATATTTTATAAACATAAAAATAGCATCTAAATATAAAATAATTATGTACTTTAGTATAATAATAATAACGCCTAATAATAATGCAACGTACTCATTGGGGCTATCATGTATCGCGGGTGCCATGGACACACACATAGACAACCACAAATTACACCCAAACTCACGAGAGAAATAAATGTAGACCATACAAATGTTTCTCCCTGCCTGGGAATCGAATCCAGGACCTCTGCGTGACACGGTAACCGTTCGGCCACAAAGGCAGTTAAATATAATTGTAGAAAAAAAAATTATGCCAGCGGTAATTAATTTTTTGTTTTGTCATTCAAGTGATGTATTAGCTAATTCAAGACAGAAAGGCAACAAAGATATTTTATATAGATTTTAAGGGTTTCGTGGTTGTTCACTAAACATGTAACTCTAATTACAAGGTTTCTCGCCACGGTATGAGTTCTTTTTATTTTCCCGGTATATCGGGACGGTTACACGCTCCATGATCACGGGTTGACTGACCATGGAGCGTGTAACCGTTCCGAAATGTAGTGTTGTATTTTATGTGTTTTATAAAGACGTAGTTTGTTGGTGTCCAAACTTCTATAGCGTCAAGCCAAATTCGGATCTACATGACCGTCATAAGGCCCATTCTTATGTACATGAAATTTGTCGCAGCAGAGACGTGTAAATGGGGATCCAGAGATGCTAATCTAGTCCAATGTGACTGCGGTGCTCCAACACAGTCCATGCAGCACTTGTTTGTGTGCCCCTCGTGCCCTAATATCTGTGCGACGGAAGATCGTGCACGCACGGATAGCCCATTGACTGCGCTGTGGCAACAGACTATTCAAAGTCAATACAGTCCTAATAAAAGAAGAATTCTTTAATATGTCTCTTGTGTTATAATTTGTATTTCAGATTATTTAAACAAAGTCCAATGAAAGTTCTTAAAGAAGGTTAGATAAAAAGCGTTATGAACAAACAGAAGTGTAGAAACTAAAATCGAAATTCGTAGTTTCACTGTTACCAGTTAAATATAATAGTTTTTAAATTTCCCACAAAAATAATGCCCCACTTTTTACATTAAAAAAAAAGAATTTGTATAGGTTTTGTATAACCAAAATCTTATGTTAGAACGTTATGTCTACACATTTAACGCAGATATTATTTGAAAGAACATCAAACTTTGAAAGGCGATGACTATTGAAATACTGTACAGTAAAAAGGTTTACATACATACTCATACAACAAAACATATATGTTAATACACGTTACATGGTACTCATCTATATTAAGGCCATGCCATCATGGATCCTGAAACAACAGTAGAATCTTTGAATGCCATAAAACATTATATAAGTATTGTATTACTATTTATTTTATTGAATATCATTTTGTACCACGATATTCATTCATTTTTTGTGAAAATACTCCACTAGTTTGTTATTATTTATTGACACAATATAATTAAATCACAGAAAGGATTTATAAAAATGCATGAAAAGAAGAGGTGTTAAAATTACGCGTATTGAATTGATGGAAAATAATGTTAACGAACAAATTGGGCGCCTGGTGTTAAGCGACACACCTGTCCATAACAGTTGGAGAGACTCCTGCAGCTCAGATCTTTAAATCACAAAGATCTGAGGTACACCGCCACTGCACCCGTCACCTGAGACACGAGTTGACAAGTCCCATGTGTCTGCAATTTCACTATTCTTCTCTGGGGAATTTCCTTACGAAAAGTATTATTTGCTTACCTATGACTACATATTTACTACTTTCTTTCTTGTTTGGGCCATAATAAAGGACAACGTCTGTGCAACAAATTCTAAGAACTCTCTGCCACCATATTCTGGGCGATTTATCTGTGTATATTATAACGAATATACAGTAAGATATAAAACGACCATACACCTGTTTCCTTTCGAACCGGTTCCGTATTAGACATTCGTGGCTTGTATTTGATTATATTATCTAAAACTGGAGTTCTGTTTCAGCAATAGAATCTCACAATTCTTTAGAAATATTACATATAAGTTTTGTTTACCGCACACCTCTGGCAACACTTACAAACCTCTAAGAGAGACATACGGCGACTTTAGCAGCGATGCAAACGTGCGTTCCGCGATTGCATCGCTACACTTGTGATTTATAGGCGATTGCATCGATGCAAACGCGCGACTGCATCGATACAAACACGCGACTGCATAGATACGCGTGTGTAAAGGTAGACGATTAGAGACTGCATCGCGTTTGCATCGCTGCTAAAAGTCGACGTGTGTAACGGCTCGAATGCAGTTCGGGACTACGCGATTTGTAACAGTTGATTATTGGGGTGCAAGAAAGGAGCTTCCTCGCGCGACATCACTTTTCTTTCCTGTAGGTAAGTTAGATGCACCCTGGGCAACAATCGGCGTATATATTGTATACCGATCGGTAAATCCTTTCACGACAGTGGCAAGCTTTATACTGCATGCACTCGATACCATAAGAAAAAGAAAGAGCCGTATATCATCGCCTTAATTTCAAACTCATATCTTAAAGCACAAAGTAAACTAAAATGCAAAAAATTGATTGTATAATATACAAATTTTCCAGTCTGGTTTCACATCACATTTCCTTCATATTTGCACACTGACTTTCACCTATTCTTCAAGTAATGCATCCAAATTAACTGAATAATCACTCTTTATAAGATACGAGTTTGAGAAAGTAAGGCCAATGCCTTAATATATCGCAATAACTGGACACGGGTTTCTTTACGAAGAGGGTTTAGGTTAGGGTATGCGGATTGAGGATATGCAAGCATGCGCATGCACGTAGGCACGCACGTACACACACACCAACACTTTTGAATCTAGCTTTACCATTCAATTTCTTAATCTTTGTTGTTTTCCTCCTAAGTACTGTTTATATATTTAGAATAGTCGAGGAAATAGTAAAGGCTTTTCTGTTGTGGATATTTTATTTATTACATAGTGCCACTGTCAAAGCGCCCGTCACCCTGAGACAACTCCCATGTGCCTATAATTTCACAAACACCTGACCCTTCAAAACCGGAACACAGTAATGCTGACATTACTGCTTGGCGGCAAAAATAGGTAAGGTGGCAGTACTTCACTGGACTAACTCTTTTACAAGAAGCTCTACTGCTACTAAATTGTTGGCGTGCTCAAGGGAAGGCTTATATCCAGCAACGGATGCGTGTAAACTGATGATTATGATTATATGTTACCAATACTCTGCTTTATTTGGTCGCTGAACCAAGCGTTCTTACAACTAGATAAATGGTAGTTATTTTAACTTAATAAAACAATAGTAATGAGTAATTTTGAATCAGCAATCATGTGTTATCCTATACATGAGACAAGGCCACAGCCTTGTATCGGTAGCAGCCAACGATACCCCCCGGCTGGAATTACAAACTGAACTAGCTAACTTAATTATAAAATTATATTTATGATTTAGTTAATTGATTTACTTAAATGTTAGCTTTTCATTTCTTTGAATTGTTATGAAATGAAATTGAAATGAAAAAATAAATAAAAAGGTATTTATTTCTCCACAAAGCATAAGGAACACAATACTTAAAAAACGAATAGAAAAAAAAATATTAAGTTATGTGGACAAAAAGGTTAAAGACTCAGCATTGGTGATTTTCAGTCTTCATCTAGCTAGCTGTTCGCTTGCTGCACCAAGCTAATAAGTCGAGTGTACACTAAGTAATGACCTACCTTTAGTAATTTATAAATAATAAATTAGAGTCAGCCATGATCATGGGAAATGTTGATTAAAAAAAAACATCCGCGATTTACATTCGAAAAAGTAGTGTTACTTGTAAGTTTTCCGTAATTTTAAATTTCGTCAAATTGTTTTTAAATGCCTGAGGATGACGTTCGGAGAGACTAACTATGGCCGACTGATGACGGAATTAGATTTTTGGAACTAGGTTTTAACAGATTATTTTATTCTTGCTAACTTGTACAATTTCTGCTAAATAGATCTTATAAATGTCACAGTGATAGTAAATGAACCCGTAGGGCAATGCTATTTACTATATTTAATTCTATTCAATTGAGAGAGGTTGCATGCAAATTTATTTTATTATTAAAATTATTACAATATAACAACAACAAACGAATTATATAAATCAAATATGGTTTAACAAAGGCTATTAATTTAATGCTGCCACGCAGAAGTACGAGGTTCGAATCCCGGGCCGGGCGAAATATTTATATGGCCTATATTTATTTATCTCGTGAGTTTGGGTGTAATTTGTGGTTGTCTATGTGTGTGTCCATGGCACCCGCGACACAGTATTTCACTAGTGCGGGGCTATGTTCAGTGTGTGCGTTAGTATTATTATTACTTAATGTCAACTATGTAAAAACAAATGTATATAAAAAGATTACGCCTAACAACTAAGATTTAAATTAAAAAGAAAAAATTGGTATAAATTATTCAAAAAAAAATACTTAAATTATGTTATTGAATATATTTATTTTTATCGAATACCGTGGTATTGGTAAGTATAGAAAATGATCAGAATTTTTTTTTATTTCAAAACATGTTTTTCTACAAGCATGCAAATGTAAGTAGAAACATATATAGGGAAACGTGTCAAATACATCGCGTAGAAACCAATGGTGACCTTCGCACCCTGACGACGGCTGCATCGGCGTGGGCGCAGTGTGATAAGTTTCACAAATTGGCACATCTTTGTGAAAACGGGGTGTGAAAGTCACTATTTTAACAGGTTAAATTATAAACAGCTGGTTATTTTAACTTTGTATCACTTCTTTGGTAGTTGTCACGGTTATTAAGGCAGAATCATCCTGAGCCATGATATAATGTTATAATTTAATATAATTAAATAGTGTGATTTATGAACCTTGCTATCTGACCCTTGCAGAGCGTCACGTGTAAACCACAATTCTGCCCGCTATCTCTGAGATACTACACCCTTTTAGTTTTTTTTTATACCATTCAATAGTTATAATAATTTGGCATCTAATGGTATAATGGAAGTAGCGGTGTCTAACTTAAAACATTTAAAAAACCACTGTGAAATATTTTTATATCTCAATTTAGGAAACCTTTCTTTATAATCAAATAGCGTTATCTCACAAAATAGGTATAATGGTACAATTTATGCATAATTTAGGTATGTCAAAATATTTACTAGTCATCTTCAAAATTTATTTTTGAAGGTGCAAAAATACAATTTATAAATAGTCGATTTTCTCAAAACTCACTCCGATGGAGACAGCGCTTTTCGGATTTCGGATTAATGTTTCATCTTAAATCTGTAATGTGATATGTAATAAAAATTTGAACTGAATTGCGTCGGTCTGAATAAAACTTTGCGTTAATATAATAAAAGCGAAAAAATACGTTGTGCATTTCGATAAAGAATAAAGAAAGTTTAATTGTCTACGGGCGAGCTATAAGAATAGAAAAGAAATGGAAAAAATAGAATAGAAAAATCTTGCTTTGTACATACATACACATACTTCACGCCTTTTTCAGAGACAACAGTCTTCCACTTCCATCAACACGCATCAGTGTTTTCTTATATGCTCGTCGGTTAAGGGTACTTACTCTTGACCTGGCCCTTCTTTAGAACGACCTCAATTTGGTCATGGTAAGTTCGCCTTGGTTGGCCAACTTGCCCTCTCACACTCGCTTTATAAATCTATTTCGTCAATTTTCTTTCACTCATTCTCTCTACATGTCCGAACCATCTAACTAGCCCTTTCTCTATTTTTGTCCCTACATCTTTTCCGCACCGCAACGCTCTGTTATCACTCTGTTCCGTAATTTACCCGTCAGTGTCACTCCAGCCATACTTCTCAAAGCTCTCATTTCTATTGCATTAATTCTACTGTCGCGTTTCTTCTGATTTTTTATAACCATAACCATTTTATGTAAAATATTGTGTGGTAAATTTCGTTGAGACACGGGGAGACGTTGAATCATTTTTAACTGAATCTTAGATGCTATATTTTTATTTTTACTCATGATGTTTTTACTATTATGATTTTTACAAAATTTTTTTCTCACTCAACCTTATAGTTACCAAAGGTTGACAAGAGACGTCGTTTTGTGAAATGTAATATTGACATTATTGATATCATGATGGTTTATTGCTATTACGATTTTTTTTTAATTTAGACAGATTTTCATCTAATATTTGTGAAAATACTCCTCTAGTTTGTTATTATTATGGATACATTGGCAATGGATCGAAAGACTTTTTCTTCGTGTTTCTTAGCTCTTTATATTATCTTAGATGGTTTACTGGCTACGTACAACCGTCATATACTGTGGTAATTCCAGAAAACTGTATTTGTCTGTTACTTCTACGAACAATATAATTAAGTAATTACTGGAAATTTTAGTTAGCTACTGTGCAAGTTATTTGAACAGAAATACAGTAAGAAATTAATGTATTGTATATTATTCTTTTTTTTTTATAATACTAAGTGACAGGATGACACGCCTATCCATAATAGTTGCAGTGATTGCACTTAAAGCTTTTAATCGCAAAGATCTGAGGGGCACTGCCACTGCGCCCGTCACCCTGAGACATAAGTTGACAAGTCCCATGTATCTGTAATTTCACCACCTCCCTCACCTTTCGAAATCGGAACGCAGTAATGCTCACATTACAAATAGGTGATGTGGCAGTACTTCTCTGATGGATGTAGTTTTCATATAGCAAAATTTAAAAAAAAGATAAAAAATATAATTTTTTGACGACTTTCGTGGTATAATGCCTTGCGTACCGGTTTTCATGGTGTTGCCATCTCTGAGGGCTCGATGCCCGGTCGGGTCAATGTAGAAAACTAATTTTTCTACATACATTGTTTCGGGTATGGCTGGGCGTTTGTGATACCGAGTCGTTGTTTCCGGTTTCCGTAACATAAATGCTTTAGCTACTTACTTTGGGATCAGATCGACGTATGTGATGTTGTCTAATATTTATTTATAATATTTATAAGTAAATGAGACCTTGTATTTAAAAAAAAATAATAATTTATTACACAACACACTACCACTAATTTCGTTCACAAACTAAAATATTACAACATTAATAACTGAAGGAAACTAACCAATTCTGTGACGTTCGAAATTCAAACAGTACCAATAGGAAGCTTATAATAATAATTGACCAATGAAACCACAAAACTGTTTGCCAATAATGATTGATGATTTTAACAAAAATCAAAATGGCGGACGGAAATGACCTCACCCGGTATGTATTAATGAAACGGTAAATACATTTCGACGTAATAGGTATTAAGTAGGTAAAGTATGTAGTTTTATCTCATTTTTATAGAACAAGTTGTTGATTATGAACATTTTAATATGCAGTTAACTTGCTTAACTGGGAACATTTGGTGTATTGTATGCTATTAAAATTAATTTAATACATTATTTTATAGATATGGTACGTATTTCTAAATCACGTAAGGAAACTTAGATAAGAAACCCGTAATGTATCGTCTATCGTTAACTCTTTACATTTGTGTAGGGAATGGTTTCAGTATATGCAAACTGTGATTACATAATTCAGCAACACACGCAATGTATAGACATTCATAACAAGGCCTTGTGCAATGTGTGTATGGCGCTACGGAGCGCTATATAGCGCTAAATAGTATTACATAGCGCTAAATAGTGCTATCCAGCGCTAAATAGTGTTATATACCGCTAATTAGTGCTATATGGCGCGAATACTCTCATGAATCGTGCGACATTGCGATATATAATCATAATATTACCACTAAATATTAAGTAATTATAAAATCAGTTTTTAAACATCCGGGTGATCAACTAACTTATTTGTTTTAATAATAAAATTGAACAAAATGATTAAATAAATTTATTTGCCATGCATTAATCGAATATTGTGTCAAGTGGGTACCTATAATAAAGGAACATTGTGGTTAATTATAATCAATATTTTATCCGCCCCACTGCTCTGCACGTGTTTAATTTAAGGAGATAGTTAAGGCCTTTATAATTTAAGTAATATGCAAAATGAACTATTTTTAACCTACTACTAAATACTTTAAAAAGGGAGGAGGTTCTCATTTCGATATTTTTTATTTATAAATCGATTTGGATGATTCTTTTTTGTTAGAAAGGGTACTTCAGTGTAAGGGTGGCAAACTAGGGGATGTATCCGGTTTCGCGCACTCTCTTGTAATGTAATATAAAACTTGGCAAATAGATGAATTCCACGAACTTTTAAGCTCTTTTTTTTGTAAAAAAGTTATTGAAAAACATAATTCCCAAAACTGAGTAATAATAACACACACAGACATAGCCCCGACACTAGGGAAGCCCTGTATCGCGGGTGCCATGGACACACATAGGTAGACAACCACAAATTACACCAAACTCACGAGAGAAATAAATGTAGACCATACAAATATTTCTCCTGGCCCGGGAATTGAACTCAGGACCTCTGCGTGGCAGTCATGGAGGCAGTAGATATACAATTTGACGGCATGTGTCTTGATATAAAAAATTTAAAACTGACATTGACAATGGATATGTAAGGTGAAAAGATAATCAGTTACGAGATATTAGGAATGTAAAAATAACCCAGTGATATCATTGACATTGTAAAGCCAGTTAGCACTAAGTATAACGCTATGTAGCTTTTAAGCGTGATCAAAGCGTGAATCAATGTAACACACAAGGAGACGCTGCTGTCCATTACGGGAATCACATCCTATAGATGCTGTAATATTTATTTATTTAATTCTGAGAAGAAAAAGATGACGCCAGGCGGCAAAAGAAATATCTTAACGACAGTAGAGCTTCTTGTGAAAGAATTCGTCCACGTTAGTACTGCCACCTTACCTATTTCTGCTATCAAGCAGTAATGTCAACATTGGTGTGCTCCGGTTTTGAAAGGCAAGGGTACTGGCGAAATTACAGGCACATGGATTCGAAATGTCACAGGTGTCTGAAGTGTCATTTTATCTATAGGTGTACAAGAGATATTCGTATTTTAAGGGATTCGAACCGGACTTAGTGCACAAGCGACAATCGAAATGCGTCCGAGTTTTCGAGATTCGTATAGTCTCGCATTCGGAACTGCGGAAACGCGTTTAGTATAACAAAACCACATGTCGCAAATGACAACTAACATAGTATTATCTCAAAATTGCTGTAGGTTATATTAATATTGCCTATTTAATTTCAAAGTAACAGTGTTGTCCTGTCACTTTGAAATTAAAGCGAAACTTTGGAAACAAATTAATAATATTATAACGCAACTTTTGAGATAATAAATACTATGTTAGTTGTCAAGTGCGATGTGATCATTCATCGAAAGTGATTTTGTCACATGAAAGTCATAAAAATAATACTCACATTACCGCTTGGCGACAGAAATAAGGTGGCAGTACCACCCTGGACGAACTCTTTCTCAAGAAGCTCTACCGCTACTAAAAACATTTGAGTGAAGTTTCTCTAATATAATATTACATTCATTTTAGAATTCAACTATTATTATTTCCTCGTTGTTAATTAAGTCGTGCATTATAAATTCTTTATTGCGAAGTGCAGCTGCACTAAAAAATCTGTTAATAAAACTATTAAGAGTTTTCCGCGAACACAATTGTAAAAATGGATATAACTGTAGTGGTTTACTTTATTAAACTTGAAGTAAATATATTTACATGGCATAAAGGAAATAGTAATTATGGTTCTGACTAGTTTTATAAGGTTCGATCACCGGCCATTGCACTTAGGGGGTTGAAAACTGGCTGTTCTTGACAGTCTTGTTCACAAGTGATAAATTAATTTAAGGGGTTTAATGTGAAATCTATAGCTTCTAAGTTTAAAACTATACCTAGTGAAACAAAAATTGAATATTTTATACTTTTGCGCAAAAATCCGTAGTTGTGACCCGTTTGGCTCTTGCAGGTAGTCTCTAATCTTATGAAGTTTGAAATGAATATTGTAAATGACAAAAATATTTTTATTAATTTTGTTTTTTTGTGATAATACACGTTTATTTAGTAGGTCCGTCAGTGTAATAATTTTATAATGTCGTAACTCGAAGTTTTGGAATGGAGAAAACATGATGTGAAAGCTCAAAAAAATACTGAATAAAACAATAAAATTAAAAAATACAATAGATTAGACGCATCTGTGTATATTTCCTTTATAAAAGGATAACTAAATATAATGGATAAACAAAAATAATCACATTCTTATTCTTCTTTTCCTTTCTGTCCTTTAGGTGGGGTCGGCACAACTTGTATTTTTCTTCCACTCTTCTTTATCAGCCGTCATTTCTATACTCACACCTTTTGTTTTACATGTCATCTTTCAGGTAATCCATCCATCTTTTCTTTGGCCTTCCTTTCCCTTTATATCCCTCCATATTCATACCTAACACTCTTCTCGTCACATGACATACTTCCCGTCGCATGACATGTCCATAAGACGTCAACCTATTATCACTCCTCATCTTAAAAATAAAAATAATCACATTATTCGCAATAAAAACCATTCAGAATTTTTTAAATTAAAAACACGACTTGAAAATCGTGTTTTCTTGATTCCACAATTATGAGTCACGACCATCGGTTTCCATACGTTTCAAAAGCTTCAAACTTCCTTCAAAGTAAAATCTATGACTCCCATTATAACATAATAAAGTCACATTCTAAATCTGCCCGAACTGACAGTAATATGTCTAACCTTTTCTATCGCATGCAAAATCTATTTACCGATCTACCTATCTTTGTCGCACGTTCGAAATACCGTAATAGAGAGGTGGGCGGTTATTTTTTCGCAGTTAGATAACGGGCTGAGTTGTGCTGTTGATAAAATGTTAGGATAATTTATTACTATAACGTTATGAAAAGGGTTTGTTCCCTGATATACGTATATAGTTAACTAAATAAATAATATTGTTAAATGTGTGCTAAAATTTAACATTAATTCGCAGAGAAATATAGATGTGTCTAATCTATTGTATTCTTTTATTAAAGTTATGCAAGTAGTTGTAACTACCTTATTTTGTCGACCCTTTTTTGTGAAAAGGTTTTGTTTATATTAGCCCTTAAACTGCATTGGTTGACAAGTACAAGTAACAAAACTATTTTATCGCGTTTAAATCGCGTATATTTGTTTTTTTTTTGTAAACAAATCTAAATAAGCATACTCGTTTATATACGATTAAACTGTTTCATTTCCTATGTGTCATAATCGCAAAAACCTAAGAAAGAACTCGATACTCGATACTGCGCGCAAAAATAACCCTAAGGTGGTAGGTAACTCGTCGACTTTGCTGAATGAATTTTTATACGTATTTTTTTTTATGATATCAAGTGACGGAGAAGTCGTGCGCCTGGTGGTAAGGGGGTCGCATGTGGCTGTAATTTCACCAGCACCCTTACCCTTCAAAACCGAAACGCATTAATGCTCGCATTACTGCGAGAAATAGGTAAAACTCTTTCACAAGGTACACTACTGGTTCTAAAAATGTAAAATATTTAAAATTAAGGAAAACTAATCAGAGCTATATACGTAGTATGCCAATAGCAATATTTGAATTGTATAAAAAACAGAAATTAACATTATATTTTGTCAAATAATAAATAACGATATAGTATACCTACATGTATATTAGTAAATATAAACATACCTAACTAAACTTATGCTTACTAATAAATGAATGCACTTTGCAGATTAGGACAGTGTTTTTTTTTTTTTATAATAATAACGCACACACTCGACATAGCCCCGCACTAGGGAAACCCTGTGTCGCGGGTGCCATGGACACACATAGACAACCACAAATTACACCCAAACTCACGAGAGAAATAAATGTAGGCCATACAAATATTTCTCCCGGCCCGGGAATCGAACCTGAGACCTCTGCGTGGCAGTCCGGCATGGTAACCGTTCGGCCACAGAGGCAGTTAAGGCAGTTAAAGTTTGAAAAGATATTTACGCAATCCAGTTTTGAATTCGACTTTGAATGACGGATTCAGACGGGAGTTCGTTCCATAGTTGTGCAGCCTTAATCGTAAAAGATTATTAAAGATATTGAATGAGGTTTTTTTTTATAAAAAAGTGACGGGACGCACAAGTCTGTCCACAACAGTTGCACTGTCACTCAAGAGCTTTAAATCGCAAAGATGTTAGGAGCACTGCCACTGCGCCCGTCACTCTGAGACATAAGTTGACAAGACCCATGTGCTTGTAATTTCACCAGCATCCTTACCCTTCAAAGTCGGATAATAGTAATGCTGACGTTACTAATTGGCGGCCGAAATAGGTAAGGTGGCAGTACTTCCCTGGATGACTTCTGTCACAAGGAGGTCTACTGGTTCTAAAAATGTAAAATGTTTGTGATCCTTGAGATACAATTAATAATAATAACGCGCACACACTCATAGCCCCTGCACTAGGGAAACCCTGTATCGCGGGTGCCATGGACACATACATAGACAACCACAAATTACACCCAAACTCACGAGATAAATAAATGTAAGCCATACAAATATTTCTCCCGGCATGGGATTCGAACCCAGGACCTTTGCGTGGCAATCTGGCATGGTAACCGTTCGGCCACGGAAGCAGTTCTTTCTTTACAAAAGTGTACACACCATTCAAATCAGTCTTAGGATGTTTAAATTTCAAACTATTCAATGATGTGTTATCACACAATGATGGATTAAACATTTAAATTAATAATTTATACTACGTAATCTGTATTACACACGTGCTCTTATAACACTTTAGGCCCGCAACGTTACCATTATTACTAGGTTATACTTAAGTATTATTACGTTAGAAAATAAACTATTATCTCTTTATTTTAAACAGATAATAAGCTAAAGTCCCAGGTTTTAATTTCCGGCAGTGTAATTTTACTGCTTCATTAATCTACTTTCTAGCTTCCGTTTCATTTATAAATATATCAATTGTATGAAAGTATCAAAAGCACACTTTTGCATATTATGTATATGTATACTTATAGTACCAAAGTGACGGGACGAACAAGTCTTAGAGTTTTAAATGGCAAAGATCTTAGGGACACTGCCACTGCACCCGTTACCCTGAGACACAAGTTAACAAGTCCCATGTGCCTGTAATTTCATTAGCACCCTTATCTTTCCAAGCCGGAACGCAGTGATGCTCACATTACCGCTTGGAGGCAGAAATGGGCAGGTAAGGTATATATCAAATAACTAACAATAACATTTTTTCTAAGTGTTCGATCTTTGTATTAATAATTATAACAAACTAGTGGAGTAATTTCACAAAAAAAATTGAATATCAATTCAATAAAAAATTAAAATAACAATAACATTTTGTGTAATATATGTACTTTAACGACTTTGAATATGACGTAGATTCTTATCTGAAACCTTGAGAATCATTGCCTCGTTAGATTATATTATACTTAGATTCTAGATATAGGCAGTCTACTAAATACTATGTAGAACATATATTTTGATCTAGGCAAAATACTTGCTATGTCTTAATTAAAATATAAATTGGAAAATAAGTTCCCATACGTATTTAAAATACGAAATAATACTTTCAAGAGGTATATTGGATGTACCCAAAAAATATTATATAGTTATTCATTTAGAGACACAAATTCGAACAAAAAATTCAAAATTCAGTCAATTACAGTCAGCTCGAACGAATTTAACTTTGTGTTTGTTCAATCTTTGCGGTTAAGACATTATAATATACAATAAAAAAATAAAATAGGGTATATTAACCTCATTTAAAAAAAAAACAAAATACATTTATTACCACTAACCGAACAAATGTAAGGACCGCACTCAGCGTAAAAGCGTCCTCTTGCTCCTTCCCCCTTTCTCCGTATCTACAGGTTAAGTGAGGCCTACTATTCTAACCACGTCAACACAATTGAAATAACAATTACAAAATACATTTTAGGTAGTAATTGAAATACAAATTAAAACACTCCGCATCCCTGCATAATGTGTTATCTAGACTTCTGTATCGCTATTTTTTAATACAATAAAAACCAAACTATTCTATAGAATTTAATATGACAAGTCAACTCGCCAATTAAATGTTAAATCTTAACTATCCTATATTGTTTAGGAAAAAACTTGGAAAAATATTACACAAGACAAAAGTTAAAATACCTGAATCAGGTCTATCGTTGAGCTAGGCTAGGCGTAGCAATGACCTAGCTAAAGCTAACCTACAAACGATTCAAGTTTAGAGCGACCGGGTCGACCTTGGCGCGGCATTTGCGCCCGCGCACGACGCAGGCGAATTTGATTTTAGACGTTACTTGTAACTTTGATTCGACTTTGCTATAGAATTCTCGTACTTTATAAACTGGATACGTGTTAAGACGTTATCTATCATAATATTATGACAAAAAAAAAATTAAAAATACTCTGAATTGTTTTCAGTTATGATCCACTGTTAAAACCACCAGTCTCATTAAAGAAACTGTATTATTATATTATACAGATTACACAATAGATACTACGATAAGTTTTTTTTTATGATATCAAGAGACGGGACGAACAAGTCGTGCGCCTGGTGGTAAGTACACGCCTGTCCAAAACAGTTGCAGTGCCACTCAGAGCTTTAAATCGCAAAAATCTGAGGGGAACAGACACTGCACCCGTCACCCTGAGACATAAATTGACAAGTCCCATGTAATTTCACCAACACGCTTACCCATCCATTAGTATGGAAGTAGTTGCGGACACCAGCCCGCCACATTATACCATACCAATATAAACATTCATTTTATGACATAGCTCTACATTTATAGGAAAAAGAGCAGCAGCTGTTAAACTGATAATGCTGAAACAGCTGAAGAGATGTTCATCAAACATAGCTAAGATCTATGACGATTGAATTAGCTATTCATACACATTGCACATACATAACCTACGAAGCTACCGTAAACAGTTCCTAATACGTCAAGAAATGATAAACAAGTACACCAGCAGGGCTCTCACAAGTCGAAGATGAGAAAACTGAGATACATGTATACATACCTACAGGACAAAGTCACAATAAATACTTGAAACTTAAAACTCCCCTCTTTTTATCTCGGGGGTTAAAAAGTATCGTCTTTTCTTATGGATGACATTAGAAACTGGTGGATGAATGTCAAATTTTTAGTTTGTGTTTGTCCAATTCGACAACGTATACAAATTAGAACTACAGCTTTATCTACATGCGCTCGCGCAGCAATGGCGTTTGCGTTTGATACCTCAAACAGATTTAAGATAAATACGTAACCTTGTCACAATTAGTGTCGGTTGCAGCTGTACTACGTGTCAAATCAAGTTCTAATATAACCTTGTTAGTTCGACCGTCTCTATCTTTGCTATGTTACTTTACTTCTTATCGGTGGAGGGTTGGATTGACCATATTTTAAATTTGTGTCCTGTTGATTTTCCTGTTCCTGGTAGTTTACTTTCTAATTTTGAAACAATCTAGTTCAAAAAAGTCATAAAATAATTTACTTTCAGTTCATATAACTTTAATTAAATATAATAAAGAATTGTTCAAACTAGTGTGAGGACATGGTTATGGTGATTTCATTTCAGAGTAAGAGAATCAAATTAAAACTCGAAATCAATTTTTATTTCATAGGTAAGGCAGATTCCCCTGAAAAAAATTGTAAAAAACTGTACTTAGGGGTTGCTGTTTGTAAATAAACATTTCTACATACATGTCATTTACAATAAATATTCTGTGGGTGAGAGGCAAAGAACCATAGTTTCCAAATAACAATTTTTACTCCAGAGAGAATGAGGCTCTTAATTAGGCATTTAAATTCAATCTTAAGATCAAATAAAGTATGTTAAATAAAAATCAAACGACGATATTACTTAAGACTTTTTACCATGATTGTAATTTTTGGTATTAAAGCAATGTTTGTAAAAATATCTAAATTCCAAAATATGATTTTTACAACTCACCTGCAATTTATGCATGTATATATATTTATTTCGAATTTATTATCATAAGTCTAGACAATTTGCAAGAACTAAACGAGTCACTACCATAATTTTTTTCATTCAAATTGTACATTAACTTTCAGAGTAAAGTTTTTACTTATTTCACTGAAATTTAGAATTTTGTAAATAGTAAATTTTGAATATCTTCGAGCTGTTCAAAACAAAATTCGAAAATGCGAATAGAGTCCCGCAACGATAATGTTTTGGGGATGAGAACCATCCCCAATCCGCTACCCTGATAACGACATAGCGTGATACATGAATGTAAAAATTTATAGTAATTGCTTACTCTAATTATCGCGTTTTTTCTTTTTTTATGGTATCAAGTGACGGGATGAACAAGTCGTACGCGCGGTGGTAAGCGACACGCCTGTCCATAACAATTACAGAGCCACTTAGAGCTTTAAAACGTAAACATCTGAAGGGGCACAGTTGCTGCGCCCATAACCTTGAGAGATAAGTTGACAAGTCCCTTGTGCCTGTGATTTCACCAGCGCCCTTACACTTCAAATCCGGAATAAAATAATGTAGGCAAGGTGGCAGTACTTACCTGGATGAACTCTCGAACAAGGAGTTCTACAGCTACTAAAATGCTGCGTTAATTCGAATTCGCCATTTCGCACACCTCATGGAAGAATGGCATATATAATATAATAATCGCTAGAGTTACAAGAATTGGATGGAAAGGAGCAATAAACGTTTTTGACGTGACTTCGCTTATGCCGTTCTTCCATGAAGTGTGCGATTTGTCAACTGCCAAAATTGACCCTGACAACTTGCGACTTACACGAGACGCCTCTGTTTGAACAGGTCTTCATAAAGTCTAATTTTGTACTTCTTATTTCCTTTAAAATTCATTGTCACCCTACCATAACCGCAAATGTGCATAAATGCATTTTCGGTGTGCACCAAACTATGTACTTGACACTTATCACAAAAGTTATCACTAGTTATCAGTCTGATAACTGGTATTAACATTTTATCTTTTGTGTGCTCTTGTGTCTTGTCTATTATATGTAGATAAATACTATATAAAATTATCTGTACTTTAATTTGTGTTAGATACATATAATAGCAAAGGGACAGTGCGAATTTGTTTCAATAGTGTTATTAAGCTTCATTGTTTTGAAGGCTAAGGAATGCCTTGTCTTGTTACGCTTTGCTAGTCGACTTATTTCTCTGCGTACAGTAGAATGAGTGAGATGAGATATTAGGACATCTAATTCCATAAGCGATAGGTGACATATAACTGATAAACAGATTTCGAAGGTGCAGTATGAGTATATAACGTGATTATACGTCTCACTTTTAAGCTTTATGTCCCGCTGTCCCAAAATACATAAAAATGTCCTGCTTTTATAAAACAGGATATTCGTGACAATACATTAAAAAAAACGGCGCGATAGAGAAAATTATATATACATAAGATTATCGAGTTCTTAGGTTTTCGCAATTGTGACACATAGGAAATGAAAGTATTTGTCCGGATTTAAATCGCGTACATTTGTTTTTTCATGGTCACATGGCCACAACATGGTGACCATGGGACCTGTAAAGGGCCCGAAACGTCGGTTTGTTTGAAAAAACAAATATACGCGATTTTTCTGAGTGTTTTTTCTGAGTGTTCGATCTTTGTATTAATAATTATAACAAACTAGTGGAGTAATTTCACAAAAAAATAATTGAATATCAATTCAATAAAAATTTAATTAATACAGTGAATAGCGACATCTCTCGCCAGGACTGGTAGCTGTAAAGGCACTAACTGGGTGATAAATCTGTCATAGATTTCTCATAGATGGCGCTACGACTAAAAAGTCGTTGAAAGACCAAGTACAAAGACACGACGCAAGCACATAGAAAAATTCGTGAGGTCCGTTGGTTCGTTCCGTGGCTTAGTTGGTATAGCGTCTGGCACGGTATGCAAGAAGACGTCGGTTCGAATCCGACCGGATCGAAGGAATTTTTTTTGAGTGTTTTTTCTGAGTGTTCGATCTTTGTATTAATAATTATAACAAACTAGTGGAGTAATTTCACAAAAAAATAATTGAATATCAATTCAATAAAAATTTAATTAAATATACGCGATTTAAGATTAATTAATTCATTATTTTTTTAATTTTTGATTATTAAACATACAGTTCTTTTTTTAAATTTTATTATAAACATGTCATAAATATTATATAAACATGTGTTATATTAACTGCCTCCGTGGCCGAACGGCTACAATGCTGGACTGCCACGCAGAGGTTCCGGGTTCGATTCCCGGATCGTAAGAGATGTGGCCTACATTTGTTTCTCATTCCACATTTGTGGTGGTCTTTGTGTGTCTCCACGGCACCCGCGACACAGGGTTTCCCTAGAGCGGGGCTATACATACGTGTGATTTTAATTTTTTTGGTTACCTATTCTAGTTTCTTACCGCTCTAATAGCTGATATTGTAATGAGTTTTTAAATGGGAGAGGTTAATATAACCATCATTCGATTCAAACCGAACCGCACGTCTTTTTAGCTCTTATTGCTTGGGCATAAAGGTTTTTAAGGCCGGCTCAAATCGATTTCACGTCGATAAGTGTAACTCCCGAATTCTTTCAAATTCACAATAGGTAAATTGAGAACTACGGCATTATGTAACTGGAATGTGGGATTGGTTTTGAGTGAGCAAAGAAAGTCGGACAAAAGAATTGGTCTGCATTGCAAATACAGCCCGATAAGGAAGTTTTGCGGTCAAATTGTTTAGCTTTAGTGTGATTGGTCCATTAACTAACGAAGCAGAATTAAAAAGATCAGACTTCCAGCTATTTTGACAAGCATCGTGGAGACGTCAAGAAATGGACTAGTTAGCAAATCTATATAAAATTTTCTAGAAAAACGTCAGTGGGAGTAAGAACTATTTAACCGTCTTATAAAAAAGAATGAGGTTCTCAATTTGACAGTGTTTTTATTTATTATTTTTGGATATATGTCACGCGATAACTCCGGCAATTAGTGAACCAATTTTGATGATTCTTTTTTTGTTGGAAAGAGGGTCCCATTTCAATTGTAGAAAGAATTCCACCTCTAAGGGTGACAAACTAGGGGATGAATGACTTTTGATGAATGACTCTGTATTAAGATTATTGTAAAAATTAATTAATTATACAACTAGGCGAGAAATTCAACAAACTTGAGGTGCGAAATATCGTCTTTTGTATAACGTAATTGCTGCCTCACATACGCCAACAACTTTAGCGTCTTTGAATATTGGATGCGAGGACCTTCCCATCGCACGTGTCCACTTTCTAAATAACACCAAACAAAATACCTTATGAATTTATAAATTGCCTCCGTGGCTTCAGGTTACTATGCTGAATTGCCACGCAGGGCCGGGAGATATATACGTATGGGCTACATTTACTTCTCTCGTGAGTTTGGGTGTAATTTGTGGTTATCTATGTGTGTGTCTAATGTCCGCGATACAGGGTTTCCTTAGTGAGGGACTATGAGTGTGTGCATTAAAAAAAATTTTGTTGTTTTGTTGGTGGTCCCATTTAAATTTGAAGAAAATATTTCACCTCTGAAAGTGGCAAACTAGGGAGTAAATCCAGTTTCGCGCACTTTACGCCAACCGATTTCAATAAAACTTGCCAAATAGATGTAATTGCAAGAATTTTTGAGGTCTGTTTTTTTTAGTACTTTGTACTGAGATTATTTGAAAATTAACGGTCGAACGTAATTATTTCTACAATTCGTAACCCATGTTATAATAAGCCACATGTAATCATACGTCAAAAATGCTTTTCTTACATGAAAGACATAAAAATAATACGAACTACATGAAACAACAGCAATAGAGCTCAGTGTTAAAGAGGTCGTCCTATTTTAGCCGCCAAGCCCTAATGTGAGCATTTCCGGTTTTGAAGAGTAAAAAGGCGCTGGTGAAATTGCAGACACATGGAACTTGTCAACTTACGTCAGGGTGACGGGCGCAGTGGCAGTGCCCCTCAGATCTTTGTGACTTAAAGCTCTGAGTAGCTCTGCAACTGTTATGGACAGCGTGTCGATTACCACCAAGCCCACACGACGTGTTCGTTCCGTCACTTGGTGTCGTAAAAAAAAACAAACTATGTACAAAAAAGAAGTTATTGTCTTTTTACCTCTTTCCTGAAAAGTTTGTCTTTGAGCAGAAGCAAATTTGGTTTCAATATCCATTAACAAATGTCCACCACTTTTTAATTCAATTAGGTCACATTTTAATGTTGTATTTAAGGACATGTGTCCATGACATCCAGCTAACAATGTCTCCGTTGTGCCATGCGCTTGTAATTCGGGGTTCTTGGTTTAATTTGATTTACTTTAACTTCAAATTAAGGCTGTAAATACTAATGAAAGAATAATTCATTCATTATTTTTCTCGTTAAAACGCGGCTGAATTTTCGAGAGTGCTTAAGCTCAATTGAGACAAGTGAAAAACAGATTGCAAGCAGTAATGATGTAAAATAAGTTTTTATTACTGTAATATGATATAAATGACGAACATAATATGTTATATTAAAAACGTTGGCTTTGACTTAAGCTTATATGAAATGGACGAAAAAGTTGGGAAAGAGTTCGTCCAGGGAAGCCTCCTTACCTATTTTTGCCGCCAAGCAGCAATGTGAGCATTACTCCGTTCTGGTTTTGAAGAGTAAGTAAGGGTACTGGTGAAATTACAGGCATATGAGACTTGTTAACTTATATATCAGGGTGTCGGTCGCAGTGGCAGTGCCCCTCAGATCTTTGTGATTTAAAGCTCTGAGTGGCACTGCAACTGTTATGGATAGGCGTGTTATTTACCACCAGTCGCACGACTTGTTCGTCCTGTCACTTAGTAGTATAAAAAAGGTGGCAATGTACTATTCAGTCATTATAGTCCTAAAATAAAAGAAGCCCCGACACGATAAGACGATGAAGTTATCTGCTTTTCTCTTCCTTTAGTTCCGTGACCTGCAGTGGAACATTATACTTATCAAAAGTTTGACACGCAAATAAAGCACCAAGAAATTTGACCATGAACTCACATATATCAATGCAATCGGGTCATGCGCATAATACGAACATAAATTCAATAAGTCTTTTTGTCTGCCAGTCCATCAACTTCAGGACTAAAAACCAACACATTTTTTACTTAAAAATGTTGTTTAATACGTTGTAATAAAGTATTTTTCTGATTGCCCTTATTGAAGTGACAACAAACCAAGTTTAAAAATGATTCATGCGTTAAATATCAGTCATTTTGGTTCCGTATCTTTTGTTTTTATATTTGTATTATGTTTAACGACCCCTATGGTGCAGCGGTTAGCACTATGACGGGTAGTTGAGAAGGTCTCGGGTTCGATTACCGGTAGGGCCAATTTTTTCAAACGAATTTTTCCAAATTGGTTTTCGGGGCTGCCTTGCTATAGAGAATTCCCTAATTTGAAACCATGTAGTCGATGTGGTTGTATGACATCATTATTATTTTATATATTAATAATAAATAATAATAATAATAGTTAACCCTGTATGTAGTCCCAATGTTGGACACATATCTCTTGTAATAATGAGAGGGCTTGGGCTTGTAGTTAGCTAGTACGGAGTGGGAACTTCACACACAACATTAAATTACTTTGCAAACGTGTATAGATTTCATGCAAAGCTTATAAGAAATTTCTAAATAAATTTTGCACTTGTTTTTTATCATACCAAGTGGCGGGACGAACAAGTCGTGGGCCTGGTGGTAAGCGACACGCCTGTCCATTACAGTTGCATGCCACTCAAAAATCTGAGGGGCACTGCCACTGCGTCTGTGACCCTGAGACATAAGTCCCATGTGCCTGTCATTTCACCAGTATCCTTACCCTTCCAAACCGGAACTCAGTAACGCTCATATTATGTGTGGCAGTACTTTCCTGGACGAACTTTCACAAGGAACTCTACTGCTACTAAATACTTGCTCCGGCGCAAACGTCCTAGTTACCATAGTCAGTCCAATTCTTAGCGCATGTGTAGTTATGCCCTAACAATTACACCTACCCTACAAAAATAAAAACAACATTTACCACAAAGTGAACTACAAAACTCAAGATTGGCTTTTAAAATTAAACACCGAAACTTTGAAACGAAATCCAAGTTCTAACTAAGTTAGCACTCAATATAGATCTAGCTGAAACCTCCACCTAGAGAAATTGCTAGAAAAATGTCTGGGGGAAAATGAACTTTCTTAAAAACTAAAAGTCGGACCTACGAAATTACTTCCTTCGGACAGTGCAATAAAACTCTTTAGGGTCAGGGTGGGGTTTCAATATCAGCGAATTAGACAGTTCGTTGAATACATTTGTACATTGTACGTATATTATATTACAAGTTTGATAAAGATATTTTTGTACTGGGACCAGTACAAAAAAATACAGTAAATTTGAATTATTTAATAGTGGTAGTTCTGTCTGTGCCTCTTATATTTCTCAGGGTGACATAAAAAAAATATTAAGCAACCCTTTTTTTTATTTGATACACCAGCTTGACTATGCGCTCTGTTCGCCAAACATTTTTTTTCGAATTGACAATAAAATACACTGTTTGGTCAATGATTAAAAGTTTGTTTTCCAGATAATGGTCATAATAAAATGTTACGTCTCTATAGCACGCTGGGCTACTCATTGCTCACATATATTTATGCAGAATACCAATTTCTTTCGATTAACTTGAACGTTAATTTATCATTGTAATTGAGAAGCATGTGCGCGAGGTACATGGTTTAAGTAGAGTTTGTATGTTTATTTCAAGACTCCATTGGTCAATATGGAAATGGGATACACACTTTTAGTAGTTATCATCACATATTTTATACCAGACGATGGCTGCTATAAAATTCTTTGAGAACCTTTTACCGATACGCACGTGAAATAATAATATATTCTCTTAACTTCCTAAGACCCAGCAAATTACATTGGCAAAAGTGCTAAACGCTCAAGGTGCATACAAATGTAGTAAATATAATTACATGCTACAGGCCCAATCAAATACTTTGTATGAAAAACGTATTTTTATAGATACTATAAGGTATCATACATAATAAATCATAAGAAAAACCCTAATGAAAAAGGGTTAGGACTTTAACCGTTCGTTTAATCGTTTTAAGGCCTCCGTGGCCGAACGGTTACTATGCTGGACTGCCACGCAGAGGTCCCAGGTTCGATTCCCGGGCCGGGAGAAATATTTGTATGACCTACATTTATTATTTTTTATTATTTTTATTATTTAAAATATTTTTTTTTATTTCTCTCGTGAGTTTGGGTGTAATTTGTGGTTGTCTATGTGTGTCCATGGCACCCGCGACACAGGGTTTCCCTAGTGCGGTGCTATGTTAAGTGTGTGTGTTATTATTATTATTATTATTCATTGTCCAAATATCTGGATGGAAAGCGCTATAACTGTGACCACACCTTACAGTCCAAAGGGGGGTACGACTGGGATGAGCCGGCCACGGGAGAGACAGGGGGGAGGGGTTTCGCAGCGAACGTAATTGGGACTTTTTCTTCGGACTTTAGCCTTTTGTTTTGCAAAGTGACTTCTTTCTAGTCCCGGGTGAATCGATCGACAACTTTTGAGGTGAATGAGGTGCTTCGTTGACTGAGGAAATGAAGTCGACGGCAACGAAACTGAATTTTTGATTAAGTGGCTAGTTTAAAGAATTTGTTTTTTTTCTTCTTATTGTATAGATGACGTACAATATGCTCTTGTGGCCCAGAACACAGCCACGCCGCCTGCGTAATTGGTAGCCGATATTAAATCCTCAAGCGTTCAGATGTTAGAGCACGCAGGGCACGATGTGATCTCAAGGGCCAGCTAAGGACGACAAACTTTACTACTAATGTTGTAAGTGTCAGTAATGTTGTATGTTTTTTAACAATACAATTAGTCATCAGACAATAAGTACATATTGTGAGTGCGTATTTCGGCGTTTGAGAGTGAGCAAACTGCCGCTTGAGTTTCTCATAGTCATCAAACACATGCATTCGTTTTAGTCTTTTGATGTTACCACCATCAAGCGAGACGATTCGGATGAGTATTGAGGCGATCTGTGCTTTCGTCTGTCCAGGTCCATCTTTTCGACAATCGAATCTCCAGTCGTTGGAATTTCACTGCACAAACAATCCAGATTAGAACCATAAAAAAAATCCCCACCTGAACAAATTGTTCTTACTCCGACCAACCTAAGGCCGAAGCCTATTTATAGACTTCCAGATTGGCCATGGCAATTTGTGTCCAGAAGGAAGGCTCTCAGTCAGACAGTCAGTTGCACGGCAAAGGTTGCATCTCGCCTGGGCTTGTTTTAATTAATACATTTTAAATGAACCTGCTAGAAAAGTAACAGCCTAAAGATATAAGTGGATATAAATTGTACATGTTACACTTTCTGTATTCTGAACACGTTTGTCAAACTTATTGTTTCTTGTCTTCTTTGACATAATCACCAGTATGACGTCACTTCAGCTGGCCTCCAACTTTTCGCATAATGCTACCATTGCAAACATTATGACTTACAAAACGAGGCTAATTATTGATTGTTCTTATTTTGATTTCAAAATGTTGTAATTTTTGTTGTTGGGTTTCTCACAATTAAGTTCTCGAATTATAATGGATTCTGTGGACTTGTAATACCTATCAATTTCATCTACCAGTTGCAGGCTAACAATAAGTTGTTGACTCTCGCCTTGTTACGTAATTTTAATTGAGTTATTTCTTCTCCTAACTACGTCAACATTCAATAACAACATCAGGGACAAAAAGTTTCATTCCAGCTTATATAGTTACCTATATTCCTTGCACAATACTGCTATTATTAAAGTAATCTGAAAATTTAAAACGAATTTCACAATGGCGGAGTCCTAGACTCTATTTTTAAGAAGCACCAATATAAAATTATGCGAAACTGTATTGGAAAATAATCAGAGCTATTTAAATGCAGTTTTCGTAACTCTATTCTCTTGGTTACTTGCATTTTAATGTTCTTATTGGTAGATACGAGTTGGTGACTACAATTTTGTTTGATTTTAGATTTGTTTTTTTAATACAATGACATTTTTAGTGAAATAAAAAAAAATTGTTTTCTTATAGATACATATATATTCTTCAGGCCATTTTCTTGGAGGGGTAGGCAGAGACAATACGATCTTTTACTTGCTACGATCCTAACACACATCTTTTACTTCATATTTGCATATCAATGCCTTACATGGCCTTTCTTTAGGACATCTGAACTTGAGGACCTTGGTGGCCTAACAGATTGCATTATAGAGGCTGGATAAGAATGTCCTGGGTACGATTTCCGGTGGGATCAATTTGGAAACGAACTTTTTTTTATTGGTTCTGGTCTGGGTGTTCTGGATTGTGCCCCAGAGTTAATTTCGTTGATTTATTACACACAGGGAATCAACTGGTTTTTTTTTTTAAATAAATATTAGACTACATTCGTTACTCAGATCTCAAAGAAAAGTAACTTAAGCACTTGTGTTATGAAAATCGGACACAACGACGGTACCACAAACACCCAGGCCCGAGACAATATAGAAGAGTTAGTTTGTCTACATTGACCCGGCCGAGGATCGAACCCGGAACCTCAAAGATGGTGACACCATGAAAATCGGTGTGCAAGCCACTCGACAACGCGTCAAAATGAATCCCAAAATGGCGGAATCCTAGACTCGAAAATTGTATTGTTTGTGACCTAGTTTGAGACCACATAATTGATCGTCTGGAACATCATGGTCATTAGCTATAATAATAATGAGTTCAATAATATTTTTTAATATAATTTGTTCATCAGCCCAGAGTAGTATATAGTTACATAGTATATACTAATGTACAAAAATGTTTAGATTTTTGAGCTAATCCTACTTTCTCAAAATCTTTTATATTGTTCTCTAAAGCAAAATTATCTCAAGCACAGCCAAAACAAGCTGTTTCACTCTCACAAATACGTCTATTACATTAGCTGTCTCATTCCCATTCAGGTGACACAGGTACAATTATTAGACCGTTCTGATCTAATTAGCAAATGGCAATTTAGTGAGGTGAATTGGAACAGAGATAGATGCAGAGACGATTGAGTTTTTTTTTGACAATTTGATACTTAATGCCGGATAAGATACTATCAGTATAGTATATATAAAAGTAGGTTATTTATATCTTTCGACGAACTCCATGGTCGAGTGGCTTGTATACCGATTTTTATGGTGTCGCCACCTCAATATTGTTTCAAGTGTGGGTGCTTATGGTACCATCGTTGTTTCCGAATTCTCTAATACAAGTGCTTTAGTTACGTACTTGGAGATACGAGCAACGTATGTGATGTTGTCTAATATAATATAAATTAAAGCCTTTCCAGTCCCAAAACTCAAGCAAGCAGAAACCTTAAAAGAAGCAGAGACCTTATCAGCCTGGCGGGGAAAAATTGGGTTAAGAAGGCACAAGACTGAAATGAATGGCGTGCATTGGAAGAGACGTGCACTCAGCATTGGGTGGATAAAGGTTGAAAAGAAGAAGAAGATCCAAAACAAGCGGAGATTGCAATTAAGTGCCATCACTTATTTTTGTGACACATTTTATAATGAAAACCTTTTCCATTGGGTGACAAGAATAAACAAACTGAGGGAATCTGCTATTGACCAACAAACAGAATCCTTAAGGTGGTAATATATGTATTTTTATATGTACTGTATATATATATATATATGTAATGTACAGTAATGTGGCATTCAGTGTTTAGAATAGTTCTAAATATTACAGACGTTGGTTTTGATACAATATGGCGGACACTAGTAGCAATAAATTAGGGCAGTATCTGGGCGGGAAACTGTGTTAATTTTAATATTTATTTTATTGAATATCATGTTTTTAATATTAATTGTGAAAACATTCCACCACATTATTGTTATTGAAACGAAGATCGAACAATATAAAGAAAAATCTCTACGATCTGACTGGACTCGAATCAGCGTCTGTGGCCGCCGCTCCTACTAACTGAGCTACAGACCGAGTCAACAGATGTTAGATGTTACTTATTTGTGATTGACTTCAAAAAAAGGAGGAGGTTCGCAATGAGACAGGTTTTTTTTGGGTGTATGTTACACGATTACACATTTGTGAACCGATTTCGATTTTTGTTATTAGAAAGATGGTACGTCGGTGTGGTCCCATTTAAATTTGAAGAAAATATTCCACCCTCAATCCCTCAAGCCCTCAGAGGCTGGGGAATGAATCTGGTTTCGCACACTTTCCAATAACCGGTTTCAACAAAACTTCTCAAGTATATGTATTTCCATGAAGTTTTGAGGTCGGTTTTTCTATAAAAAAGTTACAATTATTTTATGTACTTGTTGCATATCTTTGTATTGAGTTAAAGCGGCTTTTTCTCAGCGCCACCTGTCAGAATTTTATGAATTAATTACTAATGAAGAAACATTAACGGCATTACTGTCATAATTATAATAATAAAAAAATTGCAAAACTGTGATCGACTTAATAGAAAATAATTTCTTATTCAAAAGTATAGGAACAACTTTTTAATTTTATATTTTAAAATTAATGCAGTCTCTACCCCACCTCTGTTCGCAGATTCTATACAGCTATGCACTCTGTTAAGTGCAAACAGAAAACATCGAGCTGATTCAAAAGGGGCTTATTTACTTTACAATAGCTACTCCAGAATCAACACAAAAGTTAAAACCGAATTAGCAAACTTGCACTGATTATAACCACATTACTTTAGATTCTAGAACGTTCTTAGCGTAAGACGCATAGAGTCGAATTTGAATCTCAATTGTGACATTGTGCATTTAACTATAACTATAATGCTGTATGAATTAGAGACTAAGCTATTAGAGCGCATCACTAATAATAACCACAGCACCAATCTTTCGTTAACTATGGCAATCGCTGTCATTCAAATCTTCATATAAAAGAATAAACGTTTGAAATGGATTGAACAATTTTTTGTGATAAATGTAGATAGAATAAAGGCTAATATTTTCAATTGTTTCAAATTTCAAAAAGATAACAGGCTGAGTAGGAATAGATTATAATGCTTATCCTCATTTCAAAAGAGACCTATATCAATTTGAAGCTAAGTGTAGCCAGGGTAAAAGCACTTAAATTTACCATATTGACCATTGGGACAGGTTTCGCACAAAAATCGCACAGGTTTTGTTAGTCTTTAAATGAATGGATGTCATCGTTTTCCGATTGATTTCTGGTACCACAAATGGGTCAATTCAATATTAAGTACTAGGTCAATATGTTGGTACAATGATAAAAAAGATTTCTGTTCAATTCATAACATAAAACACTGAGTTCGGCTGTTTACAAACGAATTGTAGTCGCGCGTGTGCGCGTGCTCTATCGGCGTTACCGTGGATTTACAAGGACAATATTTTGTGTTTTTCTTTCTTTGTCTCTCTTTTTCTCTCATGCGCAGGTGTCGGGTTTTATTACATTTTTTCAATATTATTTAAGACATAATATCCTCGAGCTAGCTGGCATTTTTTTATAGTACCAAGTAATGCGATGAACAAGTCAACAATGATGATGAACAAGAGGTTTATATTGCAGATTTGAGGGGCACTGCCCCTACGTCCGTCACATAAAGACATAATGCGTGCCAAGTAACCACATGCCAGCACTCTTAAAACCGGAACGCAATGGGCATCATTACTTTACTGCTTGGCGTCAGAAATAAGTAGGCAAAGTGGCTTTTTTTTACTTTCCTCGATAAATTTCCTTCTCGCACAAGGAACTCTTCTGCTACTAATCTCTTGCAACAACGGCAGAATACTTGATGGCATAATAGCTGGTGTGAGATGTGACTTTTGTTGACAACATGACCATTTTCATGTCCACATTCAACCGAGAATAGCAAAACGCTTAAACACCAACATTTGCCAACGCTGTTTTTTTTTAAGTTGCAACGAATGGTGTTTACCTGGAGAATAGAAAAGAAAGTTCTTGTTAAGGAGCCTATACTTCGCCTCGTTGTTGCTGCGGTGACCATATAGACTGGCACTTTGGCTTAAAAATAAAGTCAGCCGTCCAAAGAGCAAACGTTGTCAGTGTTCTGTGCCCGACGGCGTAGAAAATTTTACTTCTTTTTTATAATTAATTCCTTCCTTGAATTCCCTTATTTGAATTCTAAATACGTATTATTTTAGCAGCAATAGAGTTTCGAAAAAGAATTCGTCCAAAGAAGTATTACCACCTTACTTAATTCTGCCGCCAAGTTCCGGTTTTGAACGGTAAGGGTGCTGGTGAAATTACACGTACATGGAATTCGTAAACTTATGCCTCAAGGAGACAGGCTCCCCCAGATCTTAGGAATTTAAAACTCTGAGCGACACTCCATACGTGACGCTTAAAACCAGGCGCACGACTTGTTCCGTAACATTATTTTCCATTAATTCAATACGCGAAATTTTAACACAAGTCTTCATGTATTTTTATAACACTAAATTCTTTTAGTGATTTAGATACTTATTACCTACAGGGTCAAAAGCACGTCAAGTATGACATTTAAGATTTAAATTCAACCCTACAACCCTTGCGATAAGAACTTGTCGGTGCAAGTTTGATTATCTTTCTGCAGATTTTATACAACTTTATTTTAAAACTTACGCCGAAGAAACTATTCCTCGAAAACTATGAACATGACTGGCATGTCAGCAACTAACTAGTCAGGATCTCGGTTGCAAAGACTAAATTATTACTTCCTATGGCAATGTTGTAAGAAACAACAGTATGATACATTCAAGAAACAGGTCGAATGGGCACCAGATTACAACTTTCTGGGGTACGCGAAAAATGGATAAGCGTGACCATTAAGGCAGTATAGAAGAGTCCTGTATGATATTACGAATGTGATACGTAATAATAATAATGTAAAAAGGGGGGTACTCAAGATATTGTCTCCAAAATCCATAGGCCGTTGGTAAAAAGTGGCTTTACCTCAAGTTCCTTCCCCTCTGTAAGGGAAAGAGATGGAAGATACACATGTCACTGTGTCAGAGAGAGATAGGTGGAGGGCGATGACCTCTAAAACAAATCGTAGAGAGGGTTCGGTTTCAGTATGGTCAACAAATTATTATTTTTTTAAAAAACGAGAGTGTGTGAATGTTTGTGGCAAATAGTATTGTATACGTTAGAAAAGAGAAGATTATTAAAGATGGAATATGTATGGGAATTTATTACGTCACGATAATTCGTCGTCGAATAACGTCTTTAAATAATTGTAGAAGGGAAAAAGATGCAGGGGAAAGCCTAGAAGAAGTTATTTAGATCAGAGAAAGGAAAAGTAAATGTCGCATCGTATCAGGAACTCAACATTCGACAGAAATGGTTGGTGATTGCTACTCAAAAGAACCCTCTTATATAAAATGTGTCGAGCGTGTGAAAATTAGCTTCTATGGCATATAAATAACTATACGAAATACGTGGTTTCTTTATTAAAGTTTAAGTCCTTAGTTCTTTGTGTGTATGAATGAGTGTATGCGTATGTGATTTTCAGGAGATGATGACCTGATGTTAATGTCAACACCAATTGAATACGGATGCCGGCAATTATTGGTTACTTTCATTGCCTGCCATATTTAAAAAATAGTGATAATGGCGCAGAACGAAATGGCTTTTGATTTTAAATTCTTGACCCCGATCGACTACGGCACGGAAAAGACGAGAATATCTAAAATAGATACCGATAATAATATGTATATTTTTTTATAACATCAAGTGACATCATAATTAAAGATATTCACGGTCTACTGCCACTTTAGATCTATTACAAAGAACTAACTGTCGTGAACCCTTCACCGTCAATATCAAAAAGCAGCTTTTGAAAGCACGAAGAAAAACCTCTCGAAAAAAGTAGGATTTCCCAAAATTGTTGTACTTGGGAGACAGGCCAAAAGAGTTGTGACCAATAAAAAAAGTGCTGTAGTCTTGCATTAAGTATTTTAATAGTGACAAGCTCACGTTTGTCTACAATATCACCAGCGGGAAAGCGAAAATGCATATATTCGCCTTACATATCTATTCACCCTGACCTTAAAGCTATCCAGGTTGTGTCATACAGGAAACACAGAATCCGGCACCGAATTAAGCTCCTTAGCTGTCCACGTAATGAACATGAAAACAGAATGAATTGTCCGTGCTCAAATTCAACGAATCCTAAGGCAGCCAATACTCTAGAATTTAAAGCCTACAATGGTTTGATTACGTTCTAATTTTTAAAGACAGGAGTCTTAATTAACTTAACTGTCTCCGTGGCCGGACCATGCCGGACTGCCACGCAGAGGTCCCAGGTTCGGTTCCCGGGCAGGGAGAAATATTTGTATGGCCTACATTTATTTCTCTCGTGAGTTTGGGCGTAATTTGTGGTTGTCTATGTGTGTGTGTCCATGGCACCCGCGACACAGGGTTGCCCTAGTGCGGGGCTATGTTGAGTGCGTGCGTTATTATTATTATTTTCTTTCCCAGAATTCTCGACATAAAATAAAAACAACGCAAGTTGTCTTTACGAGGAAAAACAATATATAGATTCTGTAAGTAGTCGTGACAAAAAAAAACATAAATCAAAATTCGAAACAACCACAGACAACCTACATAGAAGGCATGTCAGCAAAAAGATCTACCAAGAAAATTCGGTCTTCTACTTCTACTCTGCTCTTGGATATAGCTTTCTATATATGGAAAAATGTACAATGGCTATCTTTGTATCAGAAACTAAACCGAAGCAAGCCGAGCAGGGAAGTACTGCCACCTTAACCATTTTTGCCGCCAAACCGCTCTACTGTGTTACCGGTTTCAAAGGGTAAGTGTGCTGGCGAAATTACAAGCTCATGGGACTTGTCAACTTATGCCTCAGGGTGACAGGTACAGTGGCAGTATCCCTCAGATTTCCGCGATTTTAAGCTCTGAATGGCACAGCTATGGACAGGCGCGTCGCCTTACACCAGGCGCATGACTTGTTCGTACCCTCTCTCTGTGGCGATGCGACCACTTTCATCGTCAGCCCACCTTTTTATCACTCTATTCTCTGGTTCCTACCTAACTAACCTAGCCACCTACTTTGCTATTTTGAATCGTTCTTCAATTCCTTTTCTTCGTCATTCTTACTTTTCTTCGTTCCGCCGCCACTCTCTATAAATTTCAGTAAAGCATAATAATAATTTGTGCAAATACAGGACTTTTAGGGGTAAGTTCCTTTTTAACTTGCCTAACCTCTATGTAACTTAAGTAATACCGTTATTTTGTTTACAGCTTTTACCTTTACCTTTCTTTCTTTGTTTTGTAACATCTAGTGACGCGACGAACATATCGTGCGCTGATGTCCAACAACTGCAGTGCCACTCAGCGCTTTAAATTACAAAGATCTGAGGGGCACTGCTACTGCGCTCGTGACCCTGAGACATAAGTTGCCAAGTCCCATGTGCCTGTAATTTCACCAGCACCCTTACCCTTCAAAACAGGAACGTAGTAATGCTAACACTACTGCTTGGTGGCAGAAATACGTAAGGCGGCAGTACTTCCCTGGACGATCTCTTTCTTAAAGGGCTCTACTGCTACTAATTTTTTCCTGTTTTTGTTCTTTTCCTGTTCTTTACCTATTCCTATTTTACAATAAATGATGTGGACTGAGTCTTTCATCTGATTCCTCAAAACTCTCGGCCATAACTTAGTATCATAAGAAAAGCCGAACGGTATTTGTATTTTTAAATATATTAGTCTTAATTATCATCGACCTACATACGATATACTGGTAGGCACGAATTTACTCTAAAGAAAGTATTCAGGCCTTAATGTGCATTACGATCAACGTTGGTTTTACAGGTGAGACTGGCGTGAATTCTATAATAATAGTAATAATTAATAAATAAATAAAATAAATTTATTTGGCATCCAAGGCCCACTTGTTAGTAAATACAGACAATTTTAACTTATGACACATACACTTTATTACGTTCGAGCCGCTGACTCCCCCATCACTTCACCAGAACCTGGATGAAATGACGAAGGATCGGCGCAGCGTGCTTAGCCGTTTTCAGAATGCTGTTGGGAACACAGTCTAGAGAGTAGTGACGCCGTCTTTTTTCGCATCACAGCTAAAAAGTCGTACTCCCGCTTGAGGAAACATCGACGATGCGCTACAGTAAAAATTTGTTAATAACTTGGAAATCTTTGCACTTATGTCAAAAACTATTATGCTGTCGGTACGATGATCTAGGCGCACCCTATGCCCTAGGTTTGCTAGACATGGACTAGGCTAAAAATCGCTAGGGCTCTGTTGCGACGACATTTCCGCTAGGGCGTATGTGTGTGTGAGTTTACGGAACGATGATTTTCAAATTGGAGAAAAGTAATTTTCTTTTCATTGCCAACTGTATAATAGTAACAGCGGTGGGTGTCCCGTTTGTACAGGAAGTTAGTTTTTTTTTTATTTGAAAATACTCAGGTTTATCATCGAGTTGTATGTACGAAATTTGTCTCTAAAAACAATTCGAATTACAAAATGACTGTATTTATCTGTAATACATTTAAACATTCACCTGTAAACTAAGTAGCATAAACTGTATATTAATAGAACAAGGCGTAAACACAATTATGTTTAATCCCCTTAATTTCCGCCCAATAAAGTATTAACATAAAACCAGCCAGCTGCGTGGCGCAATACTTGCAAGCTTTAGTCTCAATGCAACACGAAATTAAAAAATAAAAATAAGACGGAAATAATAATCTCAAACAGCGTGCGTCTAAAAATAACTGGCCAGTAAACAGTCTTTAATTTTAATAAAAGGAACCTTAGCGTAGGTCAGTAACCTAACCGTCATTCATTCCAATTTCAAACTTGGAATTCAGAGCGAAGAAGGCACGCACACACGCACACGGGGTTGCCAGTTCAGCAGTTTTAGAGCTGAAAAGCATTTTTAGAAAAAAAGAGAATGCTTACAATAAAAATTCTCCTGTTTTTGTTCGTTGTATAGTGATTATTTCCTTTTGATAATGCTACTTAACATTCTATTCCCTTTTTATAAAGGCACAGGAATTTAAATAACGTATTAAATGTTTCTATAACCAGGCTTTAAAATTGTTATGATAATGTTATATCGCAAGGTTCAAAATGCACTAATTACTATATTTCAAAATGTGTGTGTGTAATGTTAGTCGAAATTTCTTACAATAATTTTGTAACAGATTAATTTTGTCATGTACGTGCACCAATTCAGTGCAACATTCCGGTTACTTTAGCGCTTTTTTCGCTTACATAACACAATACTGCGTGAAGCACACCACCCCACGTATTTGTATTTATGTAGGGCACGCACATTAACGCAAATATATGGGTCGGCACGCACACTCAAAAGGCGTTGTCAAAACAGACAAACGAGTTTGGCCATTATACTATATGAAATTTGTTAAAAAGTTTGTTTCCGCGTTTTGTACTCACTTATCTGTATTTCTTTCATTGCGCCTTTGAACCGATCGTTTTGCAGGTCATTTACTATTAAAACTGAATAAACATGATACAAGAATTTTTGTTTATTTTAAACTTTGAATTAAGATAAAAAATAGAAAGAAATTATTATAGCACTAGAAATTTGTTACAAAAATTTTATTTTTAAAGCAACGAACGAAAACGTAAAAGTAATTAAAAATTTGAATGTCTTCTTTCTCGCAACCGTTTAAAATAATGCAAACAAACGCAGGTCATGAAGTCGTTTCGTCGTTCTCTTGCTTAATATCGTAACTAGTATTAATGATTAATTTTTTTTTCTAGCATCCGTGCTTTCAGTCACTTAATATCTTAAGCTCAAACTCATTCTATCAGTAAGTTGTGTTCTAGAGTTAGGTATATTTAAATTAGTGTTGCTATGAATACTATATTCGGCGTCAGACCGAATACCGAATAATATTCAGCGTGATTACCGCATATACGATTGGGACCACGCACCCTTAGGTCACACATATGCAAAAGGATAACTTTTCAGGAGATAGATTTAAAGACTCTAGAAACGAAACTAGTCTATAACTTTTTTATGCTTAAATAGGAGAGTTATAAAATTTCACGTGTACATAATATAGTTCGTATTATTTTTATGACTTTCATGTGTTAAAAGTTTTTGTTGTATGATCATATGTGGCTTTATTATGGCAGCATATTCGCGCTAACGCTTAACCAGTTTTTCATTCGATTTGCTACTTCTTTCCATCTTTTAGAAAATTTCCTTTGGTCTTTTAGATAAATAAGCGAAAAATTGCGATTTTGTGAGCTTAAGCGTATATTCAGCTTTAATAAAAGCTACACGATCATTTATTACGTTGTTTTGTATTTCTTAATCCAGTCTTTTCTTTTCCTTCTTTTGGCTTTTCGCGGTTAACGTTGTCAACCACTTACAAGGTTTCTGACCGTTGTTTTTAAAATGGGGAATCTTATAACATAAACAGGAAATTTGGAAACGTGATTAGATATTTGATATTCATCTGAATAATGATTCAATGTTCAATATTCGACTGAAGAGCTAAAAATAAGCCGAATACTAACCGAATTTTCGTTGCCTCTAATTTATACACAAAAGTCAACGATTAGCGGAGAATGCTCTGTTTTGAAAGTGGAATATTCTAGTACGTCTTATTCCGTTATGACTAAAACGGCAATTAGCAAGAAAAGGGAAGGTATAGCTGATGTATATCAACTGTCAAATTGCTGTGCTGGAAAATGTGCTTTGCTTTTGTAAAGGCAACAACTTACAACTTGTAATACCGATATATATAAATTTTGTAACGTTGTTCATTTTAATATTAAATCATAGTTATTTATTACGTAAATACATAAGGTATAGATCCAAATCACGGAATCAGCAAAAGCAACTGATGTTACATTGATTTAACATTTAATTTTGTGATTCTTCTTACGTCATTGTAGCTAACAGAAATTTGTTTTCAAATATCAGAAATGATAAACTCTAGTAATTTAAAAATCAAAACAAAATTACATTCCATTCTTTTGAAAAATGCATTCTTCTTACACGCTCTACATGGTTACTATTTCAGACATTATTATTTTTTTGTATAAAAGAGAAAATTAACAGTAAGTAATCTTCATATGCAAAGTATGTATGTGGGTGCAATAAATGCATCTTCCGTTTTGGCTGTCCGTACGTGTACGGTACACAAGTGCAAGCACACACACCGAAACATATCACCACACACGGCGCTTCTTAGGGTAGGTTAGGGATTGGGGTGCCGAATGTTGGGCTAGGTTGGGAAATAATATAGTCAGATTATAAGAAATTGGCTTTTGATTTGAGAACGGTTCTTTAAGTTCAATAAATAAATAAATAAATAAATAAGTGTCACTTAACTCAACTCTTAATGACATTAACACACTTCTTTAATTATGCTAATTTAGATTTGACTGAATCTACAACACAATATTTTAATTTTTTATAAATTAATTATCTATCATTACAATATCATAAATCACTTCATTGCAATTGCAACAATAGACTTTCAAGAAATGAGAAAAAGTAATATACACGCCCAGAGACAAAAAATCAATCATCCATAAATGATTTTATGCTGAATGTACAATGACCGGGTAACGGTATCAAAAAACTGGTCAACACTAGTTCAATCCGGTTTCGCCTTTAATGGTTTACATAAAACATTACTTGCCATTGACGGGATTTGAATGTTTAAATTGGTGATAGCGATGGGAAGAATGGAAACATATCGTTTACGAGAACTTTTTCACAAAAGACTGATTACGTTTTTTATATAATTTTTTTGTAGTAGATATCGTGGTTATCTATTAAAGATCTGTCCAAAATTGGGCTTTCTATACAAAAACTGTATGTATGATCAGTTTTTGTTGAATACCTTATGGTTTGGTATAGAGCGAACTCAACATTACCGAGATAATAATGCTACGCATTACAAACAAGCTTAAAACTTTACATATAAATATAAAATAAACATCAGGAGTACTTATAAAATATAGAAATCTCTATTTTATTTTTTAAAACGATTTTTTCAAAAAAAGAAAAAGGTCACAAATACAATGTAATGCGATCTGTTTACGGATGAGAGGGTTTTTACCAGCGCGATTTTACTGAAGACCCGTGATTATAACTGGACAGTATATTATAAAGACTTGATAAGGTCATGAAAAGTTTTAGCAAAAAAGCATTATGAGAATTTGATAATTGATCTTGGGTAGCAATTTAAATACTTTTATTACATGTACAGGTCTCTTTTAAAGAAAATTTATAGGATGTTTGTTTACTATATGAATTACTTTTTATATATACTTCTTTATAAATTATGTTAATAAAATAACGGGAGTCGAAATGATTATTGAAAACCATTATAATTATCAAGAACACTTATGAACAAAATATAAAAGATACTTAGTCTATAAAACAGGATTGCAGTACGTTCACCTTGGCAATGAAAACCAAGTCTCGTTGGTAAACAAAAAATAAAAAATATAGTACTGACATCATATCCCTATTCCCACACTACTATATCAACGATCAAGTGAACGATCTTTTGGAGTTAATAAAAAGAAAAGAATCATCGGCCAATGCACGATGGCAGTATTACGGAGTGGCAGCGTTCTCGCAAAAAACAAGGGTGAATGACCTCGCGATATGTCCTTCGATGGTGCGTTTGTGTGCGTAAGTGCGTAACTCAGACTTGACTTTTTAACCAGTAAGACATCTTTAAAGGGAAGTGAATGTTATTGACAATTGTTATTGAACAGTAAGCTTTATTGAAATAATGTTAAGTTTATTTCCACTTTAAAGACAAGTTATGAGACAATGCATTAGTTAACGTTTTATTAGACTTATCGTAACGAACGTTACTAGTGACAAAACGGTTTTTCATCCTTTACTACCTAAATTACTCAAATGGTTTAATTATTTTTTTGCGACATGGAATAGCGAGACACGAGCGTTGTAGTTACAACAAGAGAGAAAAAGTGCGTTCAAATGACCCAAAAAATACGACACAACTTCTTAACACAAATCGTATCTCATAAAGATAAATTACTTAAGCGACTGATTGGGTGCGCTCGACATTGTATGCGTTTGCGCACCTGTGTGCCAACGCTCTGAGTGCGTTAACTTCGCACAAAAACTCGCGTTAAGGGCGCGTCACATTTCTACGCATTCGTGTGTGCGTGCGTTATGGAATATATATTAAGTTGTCAAATTTATGTAGTACGTAAGCTTATTATGTGAATATTTATGTACAGTAATGCGTTTTCAGAATAACGCCATAGTGTGAGTTCATTTTTTAATATGGAATATGTAAATGGTAGAATAGTTTCCGTATTATATTACAAGGAGGAAGCGAGAGAGGTAGAAAAAGGAACGCTTCGATGGTTTGGTCGTGCAGTAAGGAAAGAGGTTAGTAAAGTTCGCTCTATAAAAGTACGTCTTTATGTACATTTATAGAGCAAATGTAGATAAACGCGAGGATGACGAACTGCCAAGGCTAAAGACCAAGAATAATTCGAGTCTTATAGTAGCGGAGGAAGATCCATTTTCTCTTTGTACCACAGTAAGTAATGGTCTTTCTACTAAGTTGAGTAGCAGCAGAGCTTCTTGTGAAAGAATTCATCCAGAGAAGAACCACCAACCTTACCTATTTCTGCCGCCACGTAGTTATGTGAGCATTACTGTGTTCCAGTTTATAGCTAAGGGTGCTGGTGAAATTACAGGCACTTGGGACTTGTCAACTTATGTCCCAGGGTTGACGGCCGTAATGGAAGTGTTACGGATAGGCGAATCGCTATCCACTAGGCGCATGACTTGTTCGTTTTGTAAACAAAAAAAAGTTGAAAGTTGGTAAACACCTTCAACCAGTTTTTGATCTCTGAAAATCTATAAATTACTTATTTCTGATATAAATTTGGCTTCATAACATTAAAGAATGGATAAGAGTTGTGAGCTCAGGCAACTTATTACACTTGGCACGAGACGGAGGGCAGAATGCAGAATTGATGCCCAACCTTCACTAGTTGGAGAGGCACTACAAGAAGAAAAAATACAAATTTTATAAATTTTCCTCTTTGTTACGAAACAAAATAATTCATAAATTACTTCATAGATATGGGCTGAATATTCGACGGTTCTGTTGCTACATATAAGATTTAAAAAAAACGACGAGTTCTGTGCCTCAATTGTTAGCACTATGAACGCTAGATGACGTAGTATTGGTTCATTATCACGAATAATGTGGGCAACTAATTTTTATAAGTCGGTTTTTGTTTAATATTCTGGATAGAGCCACGGAGTTGATTTATTGCGCCAGTATCTAAATTACAGGGAATTTTGAGACCAGATAACTTGTGTACGTGTATATCTATATCTATATGTATGCACATTATTATAATTTAAAAAGAAACCCGAGCAAGCACGGCGTTCCTGTTCTATGTCAAATCTTTAATGACAGCTAAACTAAAATAACGCTCAGCCATTGCGTGCCGGCGGCGGCGGGCTACGCGATTTACTCTTAATTTTGTCATTATGTTTGTCTTTGACGCTGTAAGTTTAAAGACACGGCAGCATTGTACATATTTAGATCCTAAGAATGAATAAACAATAATTACAAACTATCGTGATTATACGAATAAGAAGCTGAATTGTAGTACTGCTTAGCCAGGATGTAAAAAAGTATGAATCTCAGAACAAAATTTGTTTAAATTTTATCAATCGTTTACTATAAAACATTTGTCAACTTCATCATAATTTATTGTTACGTATTATGGATATTTTTTATTACCATGTTACCATGCCGGACTACCACGCTGAGGTCCCAGGTTCGATTGCCGGGCTGGGAGAAATTTTTGCATGGCCTACATTTATTTCTTTCGTGAGTTTGGGAGTAATTTGTGGTTGTCTATGTGTGTGTCCATGGCACCCGCGACACAGGGTTTTTCCCTAGTGCAGGGCTGTGTTGAGTGTGTGCGTTATTATTATTATTATTATTATTATAATAAAATTAATCTTGTGCTAGAAAAATATACCAATGACTTGATCTCAAACCAAGGAATTCCTTGTATTGAGTATCAATTCAACAGAATTACTTGGGACTTGGTGTAACAGGCTGGTGTCACATTCTGGAGTACTTACTACCAAGAACACCTAGGCCAGAATCAATTTAGAAAAGATCATTTCTCCAAATTGGTTCTACCGCGAACCGAACCATCAAGCGTCCGCAGTTCAAACCGTTGGGCCACCGAGATCGTCAAATTGCATTATGGCACGTGATTGTTCAAAGAAATCTATAGAGACAGCGTTGTTACCTATTAGTTACGGTTTTTGAAAATAGGATGTGATTTCAGTCAAACGCTTGAAATACCCTTGTTCACAAAGGAGGATAAACAAAACTATATCACTGTAGCAGTTTCAAAATTACGCGACTTTTAAAGGTATATCTTAAATATTATTATGTCAATGACGCGGTGGGTACGGTAAAAATGTACAAAATTGCCCACATTACTTTGAAGTAAGTTTTTTTATTACATAAGATGATTGTAATTTGTTTTGAGCTCTTTCTCGACCGGTTTTTCAGAGCTATTTTCCAAATTGTTGGGTTACAAGTCAGAAATACTTTTTAGTCATGCACGAGAGTTGTTTATGTTTGAAATTTTTAAAACGGTAGTGAAACAAAAAAAAAAAAAAGGTCTGGGTACTTTGATTGAGTGGTAGGATCAATACAGGAAATGAACTTTTATAAATTGTTTCTGATCTAGGTGTTCTGGGAAGTGGGTATTAATTATTTTAATTAACACACACACACACACATACACACGCGTGCATACGTATATACGTAGTAAAACCTACAATGTATACTTCATATTTAATAAATAGGTAATAAGATTGTTAAAAAATAGGCAAATAGCGATGTCAATTGTTGTGAGAGGACACTGACTCCTGTAATACAGGTTATATCTAGCTCAGGTGTCAGGTTCATTACAATGTTGTCACTGTTTTGTAGCAATAAACTTATTATTATCATATTATTATAATCAAAATATTTCTTTCAAAGGAAGAAACGTGTTGGCGATTGAATGTTACTCTATAGTTTTTATTCATTCTACTCTATGATGGAGCCAAATTTTCCTTCATTTCTACAAAATAACACCCCATCAAAAGACTACTGTCTTGCTGTACTTTTACCGTGAAAAGTCGTGCGATCCTCCCATATATATAGAGTTTGAGGTTCTATTATTAAAAAACTAACCTCAAAAGATTGTGGAATCACATCTGTTTGCCAAATTTTATAGAAATCGGTTAACGGAAAGTAAGCGAAGTCCAATGAATCGGAATAATCCCCTAATTTGCTACCGTTACAGGTGGAATATTTTCTTCAAATTTGAATGGAACTACTACTTAGGTACCTCCTTTCTAACAACAAAAGAATCATCGAAATCGGTTCCCAAGAGTCGGAGTAATCACGTAACTTAGTCGAAGAAGCCGGTCTTTTATTAACAATATTTAGTGACTAGACAATTTTTCTTGTTGCCATTCGACATATACAAGTCGTAACAACTATAACCTCAACCCAACGATAGTTCCATCGCGCCAACGCTAGATGGCATTAGTTGTACTCTAAAACGCGCTATTGACGAGTTCAGTGCAAAAGTATAAGTTCCTTCACATATATTATTAACCGACTTCAAAAAAAGGAAGAGGTTCTAAATTCGACTGTATGTTTTTTTTGTATGTATGTATTTTTTTGTTCCAAACAGGGTACCTCCGTAGTGGTCCCATTTAATTTTGAAGAAAATCATCCACCTCTAACTTCACGCATGAAGATTCATTTTTATAAATAGCGCTTAAATTTTATTATAAGGAGCAATTATTTTAATGGTTGATTTTGCTATTCTCCAATTCAAGGCGTTTTTCTCTCTCAATATACTTTGAGTAGAGAGAACCGATATTATTATCTCCTGTGTCAAGTCCCGTATAGTGGCGAACTAGGGGATGAATCCGGGTTTGCATACTTTCCGGTAACCGATTTCAATAAAACTTGGTAATTATATGTAATTCCACGTACTTTTGAGGTCGGTCGGTTTTTAGTACTCTATACTGAGATTATATTGACTCTCTCCTGTAGCACGCCCTTCTGGCGAAAGTCTTTAGTAGCGCCCTGAGCCGAGGTCCCATACCTACTTGGGCGCCCTCAGGCCCGCTACTAAGTTTGAAGTTTATTTTAGGGGTTAACCTTTTTGATAATATACGCCTTTCTACACGGAAATCTGACTCTCAATTCGTCATACCGCAACCCCTTCGTTGACCAGCGCCACAAGGGTTATTTATAAAATCCTCATCATAACCTCGCTTAGAATATATATAAACCTTGCATAACTAAATTACTAACATCATAAACAACAACTATGTTCCAAGACTTTTTACAAAACATAATAAATTTACCTTTTTTGTTGTACTATCTGATACTCTAGATTTGTATTTGGTAGAAAGTTGTTTCAATTTTGATGGTGGGTGCTTTTTTTCTACCACATTTTTATTTTAAGAAAGTAAAATCGGATGAATTATTAAAAGTAATGAAATAAAAGATGTCGTTAATGACGTGTTGTTAGTAGATAACCCTGTATAATCTATTAAGGTTATAAAGATATTGCCTGATAAAAGGCTTTAAGGAAATGAAGCTATGCTTACTTTATATTTATTGAAGACAAATCCGTGCTCCTAAAGGAATATCAAACTATATTAAATTTAAAAAAGTTTCACTTGGAACAAAGTTCAATTACGATAAAGGCCATTGCACACTGCGTCAACAGATGGCGTAAATAAGGGCGCGACCACATGCAGTAATGCGTGGGCGAGGCCACCGCCCGGTCCGGTTACGTGTTGAAATGACGTAGTGTGCACACACCACTATGTCACTTACTTGTACTCGCTTCGGGAACCTCTTGATATTTTTGTTTCTAATATTTTATAGTATTTACGTACCTGGAACAAAACGGCAACATGATTACAATATGTTGTTCGTGTGGCTAAGTTTATAGGTTCCACAGTCACGGCTGACTGAATGATTCATTAACTAGTTATGTCTAATATTAATGCAAATTACCCTATTCTGAAGTATAGTTATAAAAACTATTAAGATGCTTATCGAGTTCTTAGGTTTTCGCGATTGTTACACATAGGAAATGAAACTAATATACGCGATTTAAATTCGGAAAAATAGTTTCATTTCATATATTAAGATGCTGTTTTCATTGTATAAAGAAATTTTATAATTAAATATTTTACACATTGAAATAGCATCCAAATATAAAATAATCATGTACCTACTTCTTCTACTCCTGTTCTTCTGCTTCTACCTAACTGCCTCCGTGGCCGAACGGTTACCATGCCGGACAGCCACGGAAAGGTTCCAGGTGCGATACCCGGGCAGGGAGAAGTATTTGTATGTTATTTTTATTAGTACTCCTGTACTTAAATCTGTCAATTATAATTTCATAAATCATATTATAAAGGCGATCTTTTTAGTTCTGAATCTAAATTCTATTGTCTATGGCTCGCCACTGAGCTGAGCTCTGTATACAGAACTTATAATGAGTTTCAAAAAAAGAACGTCGTATTTTTGCTAATTAAACTATCAATTATTACGCTACTCAAAGGCATTAATGTTTCCTGGGCTACTATGAGCTTATAAGCCAGCCAGCCAAGTTCCTTGCAATTCACTTGACGTGGTAAAACTGAATTGCTTAAATTCGTATCATGAACTACACAAAGTTGAACGGGAATGGCATGACAGGATGATGAGTTTTACTTTTTAAACGTTAGTTATTGTCTCTGGCTGGCTAGTTGACATCTAACAAGAGCGAGATGGAAGTACATACTAAATCATATGAAAGAAATAGACAGATGCACTATCATGGGAGCGTTCAAGCTCTATTAACCAATTGTGTTGAAAATGAAAATAATTATTTTTTTTAAATTAATTTTATTATTAATTATATTTATTACGTTGTTTTGTAATATCGGCAACTTTCAATCATACTTTACAATTTGTCGTACGACGAAATTACATGTCATGCCTAGTCATTATTATTGAAATTAATAAGGTGAGTTTGTAATTTGATAACATAACAGGAACGTATCTTGTATTCGTACATTTTAATTGATTGCATTAAAGTAAAATTTGGCACTATTTAAAAGTTATTTTACGATTTTCGCTAAGTCAATAAAATTATTTAAATGATTAAAATTCCATTTAAAAATTGCAATTACATTCATGCCAATAATTTGTCAACAATACTTTAAAGATTGGAAACTAGAATTAAAATTACCAAAAAACGCTCAATAGTCAATAGTATTTATTTATCCTATAAAGACAGCAAATAATTATGAAACTGAAAATATAATAAAACTTAAACGAAATTTCTTAAAAATGTAACAAAATCTAAAAAAAGTTAGTCACGGAGTATCTTTTTTTGAATTGCTTATTTTTACAGATTTGCATGGCAAATGGCACGTCATGATACGATTTTGCTATGAAGGAAAAGGTGAATGGATTTCGAATGGAGAATGTAAACTGCATGGACCGTGAATTGTTTTTGTGAGTAGGTCAATGGAGGTCAAAGTACGAATTTGACAGACAATCCAACTTTTAGGCTTAAATAGGATTGCTCTAAGAGCTCATAGTATGCCCCCTGATTGGCTAAATTGACTTAAAGTCTTGTAACCGGGTCAAAAATCTTTATATTAAAAAATGATTGGTTAAAATATATGCGGTACTAAGCTAGTTCTATTAATTTGTTTTAATTTCCTGCTAATACAGGTTTGTTGAGTGGTTCGGGGTTGATTTTTAAACTGCAGTTGAAAAAGTTTTTGTTTAATAAAAATTGATTTGACAAATAAAAATTGTTAATATTTTTAAAATTCCAACATTTTCTGTTTTGTAACAAAATATTAAAAAAAGTGCATTTTGTTTAATAACGTTTTCTTTTTCAATAAAGTTTGAGAAGGGCTAGTCGATGTTACTTATGTCTAATTAGTGTTGTCTAATTTACTTCAATGTAAATGTTTCTATCTTAACTCTGACTGTCGAAACAGTAGAGCTCCTTGTGAAAGGGTTCGTCAAAGGAGGACTTTACCTATTTCTGCCCTCAAGCAGTAATGCGAGCAATGCTGCTTTCCGGTTTTGAAGGGTAAGTGGGCTGGTGAAATTACAGGCACATAGGACTTGTCAACTTATGTCTCAGGGTGACGTATGATAGTTGCGATTTAAAACTCTAAGTGGCGCTGCAACTGCTATGGACAGGCATGTCCATATTCAGCAGGCGCACGACTAGTTCGTCCCGTCACTTGGTGCCATAGAAAAAAAGCTATTTTATATTGTCACTTGTTTTGTCCCGCACACAAACATATTTATTGTGCCGGTATGCCACCCCACTCACGTCCGTTCAACATCAGTGCCACCACATTCATGGCAACGATATCTCTGTACTATTATTATATTGAAGTCTTTGCTCCTTGGTTATTATTTTTGCTTTAAATATTTGATTTTTTTTCTAAATTCTATTTATTTCTTTTTGGTTAAACTTGTTTAGGTTATTGCTCACAGAAAATATTACACATTAAATAATGTAACATTAAAGCTTATAACCTAACCCTCAACACTTAAGGAACATCGAAGTATGCAATGGCAATAATGGGAGATAAAATATTAAAACATTATAAAGAATTTTATTTTAATGAATATTTATTTTGTTTAATGTCATGATGTCTTTTTCACTGTCATGAATATACATATATTTTTTTGGTGAAAAATTTCCACTAATTTGTTGTTATCAGAGGCGGCTTATGGGAGCTTTCAGTGGGAGTTCACTTACCTATACATATTTTAAATAAAAAATGAAACTCACATTATAGTGTTCCATTTTAAACAGTGCCACTAAACAACACTACGCTTCTTAACAACGATTGAATCATAGGAATTTTTACAACACAACAAAATGCGCGCGAAAAAAATACGAGATTGAATTTAAACGAGAAAACAAGATTTGAGCCCTTATACAATTCTTTTGTTTCACGTGTCGCGCCGTTAAGAAATTTGTCTTTCGCACTCATAGAATTCACGCGGCTACTAATGTAGTATGAAAGCACAATTTACAAATTAATTTTGGTGGGTTGGATAGGAGTGGCAGTTCACTGTACCAGCGCTCCTTAGGACGAGCCGCCTCTGGTTGTTATTAACTGACAAAGTCGCTGTTTCGAGTCCTGCCGCAACGAAAGAATTTTTCTTTGTGTTAGTTCGCATTAAAGCACTTTTCTTTGTCAACTTAAAAGGTGTGTGTAAAAGCAGCGACTCCAATAAATATAAATCAAGTCAACTTTCAAAGGGTTTAATTGTATGACTGGTCGACACATATTTGGGTTGCATAGTAACAAAGAGTTCAAATAAAGTTGGTGTTACAAACAATACCCTTAATAACACATTACCATTTTTAAGTAATTGGTCTTTTAATGACGTATCGTCTTTATTGCCGCTATTGTTTTGCTATTTATAAACAATATTAATCATTCTAACCTTTGCTAGTTGTTACTTGAACTTACATCACTTTTGGATATAATTTGGTTTGAGAATTTATTATATGATGGGTGAAAATGTTTCAAGTGTTACTTTCCGAGAATCCTGTCTTCATATATGTTTCCAGTTCTAGGTTGTCGCTATAGCTACATATTGGAAAAGAAGCTATTTTCTTCTTTGATTATTTTCGTTAATATTATTGACAACATTTTTAGTAGCAGTCGAGCCATTTGTGAAAGCGTTCGTACAGGCAAATACTGTCACCTTACCTATTTCTGCCGCCAAGCAGTAATGTCAGCATTATTACTAAATTACAGGTACATGGGACTTGTCAACTTATGTCTCAGGATGACGGGCGCAGTGGCAGTGCCCTTCAGATCTTTGCGATTGCGAAGAAAAGTTCCTACGATCCAACTGGATGCGAACCAGCGTTAGTCACCTCAACGTGGCTACGTTAAGGCAACAGACGCTAAACTAACACCAAAATTAAAATAATTTCGACACACCCACGGTAAAGATTTATTGGAAATAGATGATAATTTATAGAAATTTCAATTAATGTAATTATCAGACATCTTATCAATTTGACAAAGTTTTTGACGTTTTTGAAATGGTGTAAAGACATGAAACGAGATGCTGATGTAGGAATTAATACAAACAGGTTCTAGATTCATTACTTCCCTAATATCATTGAACAGAACTAGTACCTACAAGTATTTGACGGGGTTGATTCGTCGTGGTCGAATAAAAAAATTCTAATTCGCCCCATGTCGAAGTGGTTTGTGGCATGTAGAGTGGATGGATGTCAGAAGAATTACTAAACAGATTTATACATATGACATAGCCCTCAAACGCTATTGGTTGACAAGAAGTGGTCAGTTGCAGGTGGTCCCTACTGACCTCCGTTACCTGCACGCAACAATAGCCCTTAAGATGGTAACGCGTCGATTTTGTTAATAAGTAGTACACAGATTTTTTTGTTATGATTATATGTAGGTATGTGCATCTGGTGGTAGACGACACGCCTGTCCATAACAGTTGCAGTGCCACTCAAAGCTTTACATTGCAAATATTTGAGAACACCCTAAGACATAAGTTGACAAGTCACATGTCCCTGCAATTTTACCAGCACCCATACTCTTTAAAACCGGAACACAGTAACGCTGACATTACTGCTTAGCGGCAGCAATAGGTAAGGTGGCAGTACTAACCTGGACGAACTCTTTCACAAGGAGCTCTACTGCTACAAAAATGTCAATAAAAGGTGTGGTGTTCAATTGATGACGTAACAATATATTTTCCGAAATAATCTATTTGAGTAGGTCCCGTAATCTTAAAAACTACCGTCTTAACAGTTACATGTTAACTAGTAACTTTACATAAAGCGTACTTGATGTATAGATATGAATAAATAAAGTACTTCAATTAAGTACTTAGGTATTAAAATTTAATTGCGTTGAACAAAACTAGGGCATTAAAATGTTAATGCATTAATGTTTCGTTCTTTTCCTGTTTTCGACTTCGTGTACATGTTTTCCTACCACAAGGTGCAACTTCGGCCCTTTAGTGTATTATTTTGATTATTTATCAAAGCAAATATGCAACGTAATATTTATTTATTACATGAAACAAACACGTAATTATGATGCTATATGTTAATAAGTAGGTACCTTTTTGCATTGCCACTCAGAGCTTTAAATCTCACTCAATCGCCAAGTCTGAGACACATGTGAGACACAAGTCCCATGTGCTTGCAAATCACCAGCACCTTTACCGTTCAAGACCGGAACGCAGTAATGCTCACGTTACTGCTTGACGGCAGAAATAGGTAAGGTGGCATTACTTTCCCTGGACGGACTCTTTCAATCAATGCCCTTAACTTACAAACTTAAAAATTTGTAATTTTATTTTAATTATATCATACAAACTTTATCCTTACGTTTTTCTAATAACAAATTACGGACAATTGTTGCTGCCCGAAGAAAGTATTATTTTATTATGGACATCTATTTTAGACTCGCCTGTCCCATACACTAAAAGATTAATTTTGAGTTTTTAAATGGGAGAGTCGGTATTCCCTGGCAATGGCAGCGTCGACCTTCAGGTCACAGACTCAGGTTATTATCATTGTAGCCATTTTGAAAGGAAGCTTCTTTTTTTTATAATACCACGAAGTGACGGGTCCAACAAGTCGTGTGGTTGGTGGTAAGCGACACGCCTGTCCATAACATTGCAGTGCCACTTCTATGTAATTGCTTCTTTTCAGAGCGTGTATCAATTACCTAGTGGGAAATTAAAAACATCAGCTCTAGAACAAAGACGCAAAAACAATAAAATTGAGGATCTAACAACAGTTCAATATATTGTTGTCCGTGCGGCCGCGCCCTAACAATCTAATTAAAGTAAAAGCGTCGTAGTGTGCACTGGTCTTTATGTTATCGAACTGTGTTGTGTTCTACCACTTAGAACCTAGACCTGTTTACACGACGAATGAATTGAGAGAAAATTTTGAGTAAACATGTTTTTTTTATTTTAATGAACGCCTGTTCTCGTAAGGACCAATCATTATCTCGATACCTACTTTTGAACATTACGCTAACTAAATTTTTGGACCTGTTCTGTTTTTATTTTATTTCTCTTTTTTTATTTTCCACAGTTCGTTTTTTTTCGATTTATTTCTTTCTTTATTTTTTTTCACAAAATTCGGGGAGCATGATATTAGTAAATAAATATGGCTGTTTACAAAAATAATGATAATAACACTGTCGTAACTCAAAATGAAAAAAATTAGATTTGAAAATTAAAAAAAAATACTGGATGGATATCATTGCGAATTATTTTTATTTATGCATAATATTCAGTAAATATAAACGAGAATATAATGTTTTTGATACCATTCAGTAATTTTTCGAAATTTCAAATCGTGTCTTCTCAATTTCACCATTTTGAGTTACGACAATATTTTGTTTCACGTGCGAAATGTGCAGCATTTTTATATTTTAGTACAATAGTAAAAATGAACTACAAAAAAAACGAGACAAAGCAGACAGTTTTGTACTACGCTTAAAAACAATGTGACTAAAAAACTGCCAAATAACATTCGCAAACGTAAAAATCAACTTCAAACAAAACAAAACGTACACGAAAAACAACCCATTGTTACCCTCTCATAAAAAACTATCCCAATGCGGCACAAAACTTTTTTTAAATTCTCTAGCGTTCCGAATCATCAAACGGGTCGAAAAAAGGTCATTGTTCAAGTCAGTCGAATTGACAGGCCCCGCCCGCGCACGCCATTGGAGGGCCGCTGTTCGAAATTTGAAAAACCCCAACCTAGTTCCGCCTTCTAAAATGTTTTTAACGAACCAAAATGGCGGCCCGCTCTATTTGTTTATAGAACGCTAGACTCGCACGCTTTGTTTCGATTAAAATCGTATTTATTTATGGAAAAGCACGTACGAAATTGGAATTTTTAATTTATCAAGGTTTTTGTCGTGCTTGTATTAGTATGAAATAGAACGTGGGTTTGAAAAGTTTCGATTTATCGCATTGTGATTAGACACAATTAAATACTGTACTTCCGTTTTTACATTCCTAACTAAACATTTTACTAGCTAAAATGTTTTATTTTAAAATTAATTTAAAACATTGAAAAAGAATCTGTACCTATATTAAAATAATAATTTTGAACATAGAACGCGTTCTAAAATATTCTAGAGTTTGTTAAGCACGTAGATAACAAACTTGGTGTATACCAATCACAGCACAGCGTTGAGCTCATTTCAAAAATCGAAGTGAAAGCTTATCTGATAAATGATAATCTATATACGTACTTACCTACATTATATAGCAATATGCGCGTGTATGGTAAAGATAACTTTTTTACAATATTGGATAGGTAAATAGTTATAGATTTATAGATACAAATATCGTTTTCATATTAGATTAGGTTCCTATACGTACGACATATCGGTACCAATATGATATATAGCTTAGAAGGCAAAACAGTTTAGTAGCAGTAGCTCCTTGAGAAAGATTTCGTCCAGGAAAGTACTTCCACCTTACCTATTTCTGCCATCAAGCAGTAATGTGAACATTACTTGTCAATTTAATGTCTCGGGGTGACGGCACGGCTCCCGGCAGTGCTCCGTAGATCTTTGCGATTTAAGGCTCAACTCACACTGGCGCAGAGTCGAAGCGTCGCGACGCGTCATGTTTTTCGCCTATATTATATTCATCTCTATTTTCCCATAATTGAGTTACAAATTTGTGTTTCATAAACATCATGGAGGCAGTGTATACAGAAAATTTGTTCGGTGACTCAGACGGAGAAGAAACTAATTATCTATCTGTCTACAACATATGTATATGTCAAAAAAAAGATGTCAAAGCACAATAACATTTGACGCCATTTGCAAAAATTAAGACACATTTACATTATGATGTTATTTCTGCGTCACCTGTTATTATTTAAATGACCCTTTAACACAGTACTCTCAGTACAGAGTACTTAAAAAAACGACCTTACTAGTTCGAACGGATTCATCCCCTGGTTTGCCACCCTTAGAGGTGGAATATTTTTTCAAATTTAAATGGGACCATCTGCTGAGGTATCTTCTTTCCAAGAAAAAAAATCATCTGAGTCGACATTTGTGACCGGAGTTATCGCGTAACATATATAAAAAAGCATACATTCGAATTGAGAACCTCCTCCTTTTTTGAAATTGGTTAATAAAATAAGAATTTCATTTCTACTACAGTATTAATTAACATTTGCACGTCGTGGGTGGTTTGTAGAAAGAGCGAAAACGCCATTTCGAAGCATATTTCAGGGGATCATGTTTTAGTTTTTCACGACTTTTTAAAATCCGTTTTATTTTAAATTAAATTTTAAAACTTAATCTAAATTAAAACCAAAATTGCGAGAATGGACGAGAGGCGCTGAACAAGGCGAGTACTTGAATGGAGATCTAAAGCGAACATCAAAGAGAGCGGCAGCGTTGGATGGACGACAGGCAGGCCGGGACTGGATGAGTAGAGCGCAAGATCGCCAAGAGTGAAAGAATAGGGAGCAGGCCTACATCCAAGACTGAATCACAAAAAGGTTCCCATGGTGATGATGATTATACAATTTTACTCTAATATACCCTGCAGTTCTTTGTAAACGTTTAATGTGCAATAAATAATGTTTAACTAAATCATTTATTCAACTTACATAATTGTACAAGTGTTATACGACATAAAGTCCGTTAAGCAACTTGTTTGCAACATAGCTGTATTTGAACTTTATTATAAATATTGAATATTTCCTTTGTACGGAAATGCAATTATGTTAACATAAAAGCATAAAGTTAACTCGTGAGTTCAATTAACGTGACTTAGCACGTGGCTAAGTCCTAGGTCTTCTTTTGGAAGTCTAGGTTATTAGTTTAAATTGGCTAAAGTTCGAATGAGTTTCGGAATTGTACCTATATAATTCAAACGGATTTATTTTCAGACGATTGAGTGAACTAATTTCATAATTTCGCATATTCTTTCAACTTTATCTATAGAATCAAACCCCCGAACCTTATTCGTAACACGTAACAAGTGGCGGTGTCTACAAAGTCAATGCTTAAACTCAGTATTTATTCTTTACTAACAAAAGTAACAGCATTCGTTTTACTGCTTTAAAAATACATGAAAGGATAACTATTTTCACTAAAGACAAATATTGGACCAATCCATCAACAATCATACGTTCTGTATAGAAATTTAAGTGAAAAGATAGATGTCAGTTTGATTAAAAAGTAGACGGTTCGAGTCGTCGTAGCGACGTGAACCAATGACTTTAATTTTGATAAGTTTAGAAGCAATAAGCTCTCGCTGACGGTAAAAGGAGAAAGTTTACATTTTTTTGGGTATTACCCCTGGAAAACGTGTGAAGATCCGCATTATGCCAGTGTGGCGCACAAAAGCTAAGCTCTCTCTCTTTTGAGGAGACTCAGCAGTGAGATATGCAATGGATTGAAGGATCACCTTCTATTCATCAGGGTTTGATGTCTAGAACAAGCCTTTTAACGCTAATTATCAATCTATCATCATTGACATCACCCATAGCTTGACTTCACCCACTGCTGTATATGCTTCCTCAAACGAAAGAGCATAAGCTTTGAGCCACTATCCAGCTGGATCTCATTCATTTACGACCCGCAATTTTTAGAATGTCGTCCACTCATCTATCTACAAGACGACATACGTTTCTATAACCATTTCTTGGTCACCATTCGGTTTTACCTTTACTCAGTCTGTTTTCACCACGTCTTGCAATATGTCCAGTCTAAGTCCATTTTAAGTTCGTTATACGATGACCTACGTCCTGGACCTTAGTTCGACTTCGGGTTTCGGAATTCGGAACTTGATCTATAAGTTTGATGTAAAACATGACTCGCTTCATGGCTCTTTGTGCAACATTCATTCTGCACACAGCCTTCTGCGTGAGCATCTAATCTGCCAATAATGGAATCTTATACTTTGAGGATACACCTTCTCTGCTTCACTTCGATTACGATCCTAAATCTCAAACCACTTCAAAAAGAGCATTTGTAACAATGTAACCTATTGCAATGGTTTATTTTCAAGCTCTCTGACGGGAATTCAGTGTCTAGAAAAACAAAGCCCGATCGATAGACTGGACCATTCTACCGACCTATAAAACTGAAGATGTGACATGGATCCGTGAAGATTTGAATGCGGTTTCCAAGGCATAACCTATAAATTTAGTACTTTTAATGTAATTAAAGTAAACGACAGTATGTATAGGCAGGATTTTAATTACTTTTTCATCTTTTCTCTTTCCGTCGTTTGATAGGAAGATCAACGGCACCTTACTTAAATAATATATCTGATATATACACCAATGTGAGTTTCTTCGAGCTATTAATAAGGAAAATCAATAAAATCTGTAAAATATCGGCCAGAAAACCCATTACTTTCATTTTTAATGGGACCTTATAAAGTTGTTTTGTTTCGTCAAAAACAAAGCGCGATCGATTAAGTGGACCATCCGACCGACCTATAAACTGAAGATACTTCGCCAATTCATAGACGTGGTAACACTTGGACGCGGCACATTTCACTTCTTGAGGAAGATATAAAATGTGATAATGTGTCGGAGAGAATAACGGTATTTTTACCAATGAACTTGATCTGTAACTGCATGCACAAATGCGGAACAAACAGGTAGTTAAGACAATAATGTGGTGAAATGTATCACCTGCAGTATAACCCAGAGGATTTAGCCCAAACAGGATAAACATTAGCATTAAAGAAGTAAGCCATATGCTTATTAGTAAATAGGGTGCACGAAAAGAGTCTTCTCGCATATCATTTCTTCCTGTGCGTCCGGCTCACTCAGGGCCACAATCGGCGAATACCTTACGCCATTTGGCAAATCCTTACACCACGATGACAAGCATTATAACGTGTGCGATAAGAAGAATGAAGAAGATAAGAAGAATGTGGATATTATAGTACTTGAAGCGATAAAATTATTATCAGTTCGGAGTTGCTGACACTTTTCGCAGTCCGGACAGGAGCTTGTAGTATAATCAAGCAACATTATTTTCATACGGTTAATCCATTATAATAATCTGTAAATCATCACATTGAAATTACAACATATTAAAACAGTTCGTTCTTTTGTTTTGCATGGCGAATAAAATTCTATAATAAAATATTAGATGTGCAAGTGTCCACCTTTAACTTGATGATAGCGATCAAAATATTCGAAATAGGACGCCATCGAAGTATATTTGGATGTTTTAAAAAATGGCACTACCGTCATAAAAATATGACAAACTCATATATATGTACAATTGGAAAATAAAATCAAAGAAATATCTCGACAGACGTTTTTAAACTATGACTGCTGTGGCAGCGGTACTGAGCACGCGAGGACGAAGCGATGTAAGACAAACAAGGAAAGGTTCTGCGGTTCACAGGAATTTCGGTCGAATTGTAGAATCTACTTTCTCATTATTATTTTTTTTTATGAATTGCCATATCCAAAAGCACACTGAGTGCAAAGTGTGTTTACTAATTCCACAACACTCTAGACGGTCAAAGATCCCTGCGGGATGCGCTTTACAAAGTTATCGGCTAGACTGAGCAGAATTTTGTATTTTTTGGCACTCCAGCAAGTACGCTAGCTTTAAATTGAGCTGACTTTTCCTCTTGCTTAACTTTTACTTAGTTACTTGGCTTTTCTTCCAACACTAATTGACGGAACTTATAGTATTACCATTATCAACTCATTTATATGTCCCACTGCTGGGCACGGGTCTCCTATCAGACGAGGGTTTAGGCCATAGTCCGCACGCTGGCCCAATGCGGGCTCGGGACTTTACAAGTATCCCGAGGGTTGTGAACCTTCTTCAACGTGCAGGTTTCATCACGATGTTTTCCTTCATCGAAAAGGTCATGATAAATTTCAAATTAAATTTCGCACATAAATTCCGAGAAACTCAGAGCTGCGAGCCCCGATTTGAACCCATGACCCTCTGCTTGAGAGGCAGTAGGTCTAACAATTAGGCTACCACGGCTCTTTGTAACCGACCTGAAAAAAAGAGAAGGTTCTCAATTCGACTGTACGTATTTTTTTTTGTATGTATATTACGCGATAACTCCGGTATTTGTGAATTGATTTTTGTGATTCTCTTTTGTTGGAAAGAGGGTACTTCCATAATGACCCCATTTAATTTTGAAGAAAATCATCCACCTCTGAGGGTGGCTGTTCACGCATGTAGATTCATTTTATAAATAGCGCCTAAGTTTTATTATAAGGAGCAATTATTTTAATGGTTGATTTTGCTATTCTCCAATTCAAGGCGTTTTTCTCTCTCAATATACTTTGAGTAGTGAGAACCGATTTTATTATCTCCTGTGTCAAGTCCCATATAGTGGCGAACTAGGGGATGAATCCGCATTTTCCGATATGCGCTCTTTCCGGTTTCAATAAAACTTGGTAATTACAATGTAATTCCACATACTTTTGAGATCGGTTTTTTAGTACTCTGTACTGTGATTATTATATTTATATTTATTTGTAATATTATGACAAAACAATTTATTTACGACATAAAAATAGAACACGAAACTCACAAGCAGAATGTACTAGTAGGTCTTGGATACAAATACAGGCTTGCATGTGTAAGCTTTCCGAATTTATGTGCGAATTTTTTAATTTGAAATTTACTATGAGCTTTTCGGTAAATGAAAGCATCATCAGGTAACCTTGAGACATCTGCAAAGTAATTTAATGATCAGTGTGAAGATCCGAACTAGCACTGGGCCCGCTTGGGAACTACCGTTCAAGCTCTCTCATTGTAAGGAGTCCTGTGCCCAATAGTGCCACTACATAGGCTAACGAAATGTAAATGTTATTTCTACTCATGCGAATTGTGATTATATTGGTTAGCCGATTTTATCATTGGTACTTTGAACAAAAAAGATCCGTATTCTCTGCTTACCCCATACTTAGGTATACAAACGTATGTATTTCATAATTATGATTTCTTACCGAATTAAGATTGCGCACTGGTTAATATAGTTGTAAACAGATAATATAAGATATAATCTGAGTGCAGAGTACTAAAAAAGCGACCTCAAAAGTACGTGGAATTACATACCTATAATTACCAAGTTTTATTGAAATCGGTTACCGGAAAGTGCGCAAACCTGGATTCAGCCCCTAGTTCGCCACTATACGAGATTAGACACAGGAGATAATTAAAATCGGTTCTCACTACCTACTCAAAGTAAATTGAGAGAAAAACGCCTTGAATTGGAGAATAGCAAAATTAACCATTAAAATAATTGCTCATATTAATAAAATTTAGGCGCTATTCATAAAAATGAATCTACATGCGTGAATTACCCTTAGATGTGGATGATTTTCTTCAAAATTAAATGGGACCACTACGGAGGTACCCTCTTTCCAACAAAAAAATAATCATGAAATTCGGTTCACAAATACCGGAGTTATCGCGTAACATACATACAAAAAAAATATGCATTCGATTTGAGAACCTCCTTTTTTTTTTGAAGTCGGTTAAAAATAGACTCTGTAGGCACGCATTTATGGTTTCAACTTGTTTGATCCCATAGAAGGTATTATTGTAATTCAATTTTTATTGAATGTCAAAACGTTGCACCACCACGATATTCAATTATTTTTTGTGAAATTACTTGTTTGTAAAGAAAAAATCCTTTGATCTGGCCGGATTCGAATCGACGTCGTCTCCTAGCAAACCGTGCCAGACGCTTTGCCAACTCAACCACGAAACAAACCAGCGTACCTCACGAATTTTTCTATGTGCTTGTTGCGCATCTTTGTACTTGGTTTTCAAGTATTTATTTATACATATTTTTGAAAATTCTAAATAATAAGCAAATGAAACAAAAAAATACGTCAATAAGTGACCTCAAAATAAAGGCTTACGTTGCCATAACTATAAAGATAATTTTCACGATTGAAAACAATTTAAAAAGTCTTGCATAAATTTGATCCTGCTGGGAATCGAACTCGGAACCTTTTCAACCATCCCAAATGCTAACCGTAAATCCCGTTGATTCATAATAATAATATTTAAAACTCCAGTAAACTAAAAGTTCAAAAACCTAGCTAATTCAATCATATCAATATCGAATAGTGTATTTCATACATTCTTCACTCGTATTATGGGTCATAAAAAGTTTATTGCACTGATAAAACCCATTTTGACCTTATTGGAAAGACAAAACATGTATAGTCGACTTGATGTAGACTTTATACTTAGTAAAATCCTTTTCAAAGCTTTGGTAGCCTAGTGATCGAATACATTTATGCAAGTCTGAATTTCTCGGAATTTATGGACGAAATTTACCATGAGGTTTTCAGTGAAGGAACCGTGTGTCGAAGAAGGTTCACAACAGTCAGATAACGTGTTAAGTCTCCAACCCTCATTGGGCCAGCGTGCTCAGCAATGGCACGTATAAATACGTTGATAATAATGATGATCATTTAGTAGGATCTTCTTACATCTCTAAATACTGAAACTCTTTTAATAATATAATATGAAATCTGTACGAAGAAATTTTACCTTTTGCAGACAAACTTGACCACGTCTTACCTGATAATAAGCGATGGTATGAACTACCATGGTATGGTGAATCTAAAAAAATGCCTATTCACTCCTGTCTGAAGTGTAGTTCTAAATATTATATTTTCAGGAATCATGGATGCTGTTGTAGTAGCAACAGAGCTCCTTGTGAAAAGTTTCGTCTAAGGAAGTACTGCCACTTTGCCTAGTTCTGGTACAGCAAGTATTATAGTATAAGAATAAGAAGGGTGCTGGTGAAATTATAGGCACAGGGGATTCGTCAATTCATGTCTCAGGATGATGGGTGGCAGTGCTCCTCATGTACTTGCAATTTAAAGCTCTGAGTGGCACTGCAACTGCTCTAAACAGGCACTTACCACCAGGCGCGTAACTTACTCATCCCGTCACTTTGGGATGTCGATGATGGGTATTATGAAAAATGCCAGCAGCATATACTATTCCTTTGTTGTATGCATTAGGAAGGTGTACGCAAGGAATTATAGGCGAAAAGTGCTTTGCTTCCTATTTAACATAGTAAACAATAAAATTGACTCATCAGGGCTTACTGTCTAAATTATCCTTTAGGACTAACCAGCTGGAGTCTCAGGCGTCGACTGCTGAGTGTGCTTGGGGCGAAGACCAAGTTATAGGCAAAATTCTTTCCTTATCAAAGCAATTAAGGGGTATAATCAATCGTCTATGGACAAAGATCTGTTCAGTACCAGTGTAGGCTCGATTCGACGTATATTTACTAAGCAATATTTTACTTAATTACTTATCTCTCATTGTTTCATTTCCAGTGTTTACGGTGTGCGTATTATCGGTTGGTCTGTATGTGGTCAAATATTTTTCTTTTAACCCTGCATCGGCAGGTACCTATGATATATCAACATGTAAAATAATATGTTGTTTACATTTCAATAATAATATTTTAGTTTCTACTTATACAAACCTTAATAACTTATTTTTCGTCTGCTTGTGGAGATTTGTAATTAGCACTGTCACCTGTCACTTAACATATATTTATTGTTAAATCTGCCAAATAACAAAAAAATAAATCAATGATTTTCGTTCATTTTGCATATCACGACTGTGTTCTACTCTAGGAGCCGACTATGTCATTTCTGCCGCCATGCAATTATGTGAGCATTACTGCGTCCCGGTTTTAAATGGTGCTGGTGTAACTACAGGCACATGGAATTGTCAACTTATGTCTCAGGGTGATTCAAACTCTGAGTGGCACTGCAACTATTGTGGGCGTGTCACTTACCACCAGGCGCACGACTTTTTCGTTCTGGCTATTTCCTGACAGACTTCATTCGCTTCCGCTTTAAAGACTTTCTTAATTTGTTACAATAAACGTGCCATAACATTTTAAAATTTTTTGGTAGAACTAATTTTAACCAGTTATTCCTAACTCAAGGAGGTTTAAGACAAATGCCCAGCATCCTTGAGTCGATCACTTCGCCACAGAGGGCGTGTCTATCAACTTGCGGTTGTCGCTGCTTTTCTGGATTGTTTTTAGACTTATTTATGAACAAAGTGTATCCCGCATAATTCAGATTCTAGAGAAGCTTGCAGATGTTTTTAGTGCACAATTAAAACACATGAAACGAAAATTTACATGTAAACATTCTCATTGTTAAAGAAGAACTCACTGACAGCTAAACGTTGAAACATCTCATTCGCCATTACAAAACTGTGTACTTATTTATAGTTGTATATAGTTAACTACAATATATTGATTAAACCTGACGATGCATCGAGGCCTTCGATCTCGCCTGTCGATTTATAAAGATATCGCCTGGAACATGCGCGAGCGCAACGCGCTTCACAAATGAACGGTCACTTCCTTTGAGTAATGGATTGGTTATGAGATTTTTAGATTATCAGCTTTTACGGGTCGTTTACATGGAAGAGAGACCCCGGGAGATTCTTTATTATTCTACTCAGGGGAATCTGGGAATCTGTCATTGGAAGAATGAGAAGTAAGTTTAATCAGTATGATGATTTCAAATGTAATTTGCATGTTATGATGAAATGAATATATTTTGCTTTTTTGTTTCAATGTTCATACAGTTAACTGCTTCACTGGTGAAAATAATGTCAAACATAACGGTTAGTTAGAATATAAAAGAAAACCACATGATTTACATCACACTTACTAAGGTAGGTACGTATTACTTATTTCTATCCGAATTGTTGCTTTAAATAAATGCTCTCTCTGTATATTCATGTAGCTGCAACTATGGCAGTCTACATAAAGCCTTCTCGAATCAAATTCCAGTTTCTACAAAGTCCTAACGCACTGGCTCTCTGCCTCACCGCCTAAGCCAATCAAAAATTAAAAAAGAAAATTTAAAAGGAGTACGCTCAAAAGCTGTCAAACCGCTGACGTTCAGAAACCTGCCCTGCCTCAACCGCGACCGCGGTGAGGTCGTTCACCGGCGATTTATTTCGTTTTTTGCCCGCATACAAACTAAATGCACACGTATAGAGACGTAATAAGTGCGTACATATAAATATACAACATAACTCTCGTATCTGACGTTCGAAACTGGTCCGTAACTGGATTCTTCGCGGCTGATGCATGTCTTGCCCGGTAGCTTTTGGTTTTGAACGCACACAGATTAAACTTAATGTGTTTGGAATTCATTTTTTATTTTATATAATCTTTATGGAAAGCGCTTCCCTTATGCTGATAAAAGCTTTTACCCGCTTTCCGCTATAAAATCTTCAATGAAGCTTTTTTTAATCCTACGCATTTTAATTAATGATGTTATCTATTGCGTCTACGACTCAGTCTACGTAATATCAAATTACCTAAACTTTTGCAAACTGCCCGTCAGCATATTTCAAAGCCAGTACTAAGCATTTTTATTTTTAAAAAGATGACTATAGACAAAATAAAATGGCTGTAACAAATGACGTTCCATGGCTCAGAACCGGAGGGAATATGCCTCGGTTTTTGTCTAGACTTATTTCTCGTTTTAGCCTGTAGATGGATGAGCCGCATCAGTTTTTGCCTAGGAATTTATTTTATGCGATAGATAACCTGATCTTCGGCCCGAGGCGCCATTTTCATTTTAGTTTTCTGCTACTTGAAATTATTGCCTGGCAGGCTTGTGGGCATTATCTTCTAAGGAATTACTGTTTGCTGGAAACTTCTACAAATACATTTAATATTGATTGAGAATGTTTTAATTGTTTACATTGTTTTAATTTCTTATTGTCTTTTTTGCAAACCGGGTTCCTAATCGATCCTCGGCAGGGTCAATGTTGAAAAAGTAACTTTTCTATATTGTCTCTAGTCTAGGTGTTTGTGATACCGTCGTTGTTTCCAATTTCTATCACACAAGTACTTTCGTTACTTACTTGGAGATCGGGGCAACGTACCTATGTGATGTTGTTTAATATTTATTTATTATAACTTTTGCAGGTAAAGAAAGCATTTTAATTCTAAAGTATTTATCTCTTCTCCTATTAAAATGAACATTGATGTCAAGTCAGTATTAATTTCAGGGTTAAAATTAACTTGTCAACCTTTACCTACTCTTGTTAAGAATTACAATTTATGTAAATGAACACTATTGTTTGACAAATAGCAAACGCAATTTAGAAACAAAATATAGAAACATTCCTCAGTTCATCGTAGAAAAATTCGTTAATCACCATTGTTGTTTGAAATTTCAATACATTATTTCATCGCCCGTTTTCACATGACACACTGTCGCGGAAGTAATACATTAGTAACTGTAGTTTTAAAGGAAAACAACTTGACAAAATAATAACAATAATTGATTATGAACAATATTGTATGTTGCTAATTAAAACATCACCAACCCATTTATAAGTCCTACTAGCCACTGAGGGTTTAGGCCTTCATACGTTTTCCGAGGGCTATGGACCTTCTTCGACGTGCGGGTGTCATCGTGGTAAATTTAAAATTGAATTCCGAGAAACTCTAAGCTCCTTTGCTTACTGCATCCGATTCATATTGGTTGCGAATCCGAGACTATACAAATTTAGAAAACTCGGACCATTTCGGATATCGCTTGTTCACTAAGCCCCATTCGAATCCGAGTAAAGAATATCGCTTGTACACCTAGAGATAAAATGATCCCTGTAATATTTCGGACCGTCATTTCTCGGATTCGGAATTGATACGAATCTGACGTAGTGCGCAAGCGCTCTAAGACTATTACGATATTAGGTTAATAAAAATGAGTGACTGTAGTTATTCTACCAGATTTAGAGAATACAAAAACGTTAGTTTTCAATAATTTGTCCTATGGTCTAATAGTTCTACATATGAGGCTTTTGTCGACTCAAGCGTCATGGGTAGGCCAAGTTGAGAAATTAACTTTTTTAAATTTGTTCCGGCACTTATAGGGGAATTCTCTAGTTTCAGGTGATGATGACTCTTCGAAATTTATATGGCGAATGGCTATGGAGTAAAATTTCCTGCCTGCAGACTTAGTCCCTGAACGGTATAATAATAATAATAATAATAAACCCTGTGGTGCGGGTGCCATGGACAGACACATAGACAACCACAAATTACACCCAAACTCACGAGAGAAATAAATGTAGACCATACAAATATTTCTCGCGGCCCGGGAATCGAACCTGGGACCTCTGCGTGGCAGTTCGGCATGGTAACCATTGGGCCACAGAGGCAGTTAAAAAGTATAACTTGGGCCTTTTCAAAGTGAAAGCGAATAAAGGCATTGTTTAAGTGCGCATACTCTATTGTCGACCTCATTGTCACTTTCCATCATGTGAGATGGAGGTCGAATGCATATTTTTTTTGTGCAGGCTGTATACAATTTACCTGTAGCCTATTTTTACTAAAACAATAAATCTCAATTATAAAATTAGAACAGATATAAAATAAAAAATCGTACGACACTTTCATTACGACATAATTTAATAAACAAGACGTAGCTATACACGAATAGGTCTCGAGTTTAGTGCTAAAGTCGTAAAGGCATCTAGGTTATAGACATAAGACTTGACGCAGGTGGTGGAGCCATAACATTCAGCGTTAAAATCTACACTAGAAACCTGGACTAGACTTTTGAAATTGAAACTTAGTCTACATTTAATTTGAAATTGTGTAAAGAATTGCAGTACTCTTTTAACTAGAATAAAAAAATCCTATTTTTTTATAATGCATCCCGACACATACTACGTTGTTAGACCAAATTCATGAAGAAAAAGATACAGTAGTCTATATTATAATTGAAAGTATCTGATAAATAACGTACCTACATAAATATTAATAAGACTTTGTTTTATCTTTTTACTTTTAGAGAAGAATATAAACGATATTACTTTTTATTTTAGAGCGTCCGAATTTGAAAAAAAAAACATACATTTCTTTTCTATTATTAATATAAAGATTAATGCAAAGAAACTTTTACAAATTGAACTCAATTCAAAGTTCTGTAACAATCACATTGAGAAAGATGCTGACTCTGTCTGTACCTGGTAAGACCGGTGGCCCGGTGTGGCAACAGGCGGTGGATCTCGTCCGTACAGATCGAAGGAATTTTTCGTCGTGTTATTCGATCTTTGTATCAACAATAATAACAAAAATTTAATATAATGGTCCTAAAAACATTATAATATTCAATAAGTAAATATCTACTCCGAAAACTAGAAAGTTTCAGCTTTTCCATATAACAAATAAAATTAGAATTATGATCTGTTTTCTCAAAAAAAAAAAAGAAAACTTTAAATCGCTCTCCTGTTGTATTTTCCAAATGCACATTAGGCGTTTTACCGTTCCAGTGTCGATTATCTACTTTTCTTTATATACTTTCGTTTGATCTATAGCGTATTTAATTAGGTCTACGTCATTAAAAAGTTCAAAAGCTTTCATTGCATTGACTCTTTGTTTCCATCGGTCGAAGCCCAAAAAATCGAGATCATAAAATTGAGGTCACTCAATTTCGGGCGTGCAGCGAAAGTGCTGTTTTTTTCTCGTCTGGAGGCCGCTTATTGTTGTCTCAGGATGTTGGCAGATGTTTTCAAGTTCATTTTGTTCTTATTGTAGTTGAAAGCACTCACGTGTACTGATACATCCGTGGTTCAGCGGTTAAGTTCTTTCAGACATTCACTTTGGTTCCCAGAAGAACCAAACTGTTGTTTCTAAATTTCTGTAACAATCGTGGAGTTAATTTTTATCGTGGTTAAGGGACTTTCCTGGTTTGTGATTTGAAGCCTCACCATTAAGCGGATGAGATAATGGCAATGGGTTATCGAGTTCTTAGGGTTTCGTGGTTGCAACAAATGGAAAATGAAACTGGTTTTTCGGATCCAAATCGCGAATATTTCTTTTTTTAAACTATTCCACGTTTTGGGCACTTTACAGGTCCTATGATTACGGCTGACTGATATGGTAAAGTTATTGATAGTCAGAAATGAGTTCTATGAAATGGAACCAGAGATTTTAACCCTGCGCTTTGTTAATTTTGGGTTTAAATAGGTTTAATACCCATTAATGCCCACAATCGAGGGCAAAAACAAAATATTTGTTACAACAAATCGAGTTTCTAAATTTGTATTGAATTGATATTCAATTATTTTTATGTGACATTACTCCAATAGTTTGTTATAATTATTAATACAAAGATCAAACACTCAGAAAAAATTCCTTCGATCCGGCCGGATTTGAACCGACGTCTTTTAGCATACCGTGCCAGACGCTATACTCGCTATGGGGCTGGTAGTTATAAAGGTATCTAACTGGGTGACGAAATATCATAGATTTCTCATAGATGGCGCTACGGCTATATATATATAATACAAAAGATAGAAAAATAAAAATATAGAAAAATTCGCGAGGTTGCTGGTTCGTTCCGTGGCTTAGTTGGTATAGCGTCTGACACGGTATACTAGAAGACATCGGTTCAAATCCGGCCGGATCGAAGGAATTGTTTCTGAGTGTTCGTATTAATATCGTTTGTATTAATAATTATAACAAATCAAGTTTCGTTAAAATTTAATGACAAATTTATTACAAAACGTTTATTGCTTTCTGATCTAGACGACTCGATTTGCCTTCGTGTTGAATTGGTTCACTTGAAAGTCGCATTGAAATAAATCGATACACAAAAACGGTAGATCGTATGTCCTTGAACCGATTTTCGTAAAAATCCAGTCGTAATGTGCGTCCTTAGTAGTGACAATCCACAGGATTGCATTGCAATTTCACTATTCTTCATCTAAAAAAGATTTTTTACATCGAAATTTGTAATGAGTATGGAATTATACCAAATTCGCCATTTCTGGCCACAATTTTGGGTAGAAATGGATTAAAACCCGGAGCTTTGGGAAAATCTCATTTAAAACCCGGGTGTGTTGATTGGGTTTTAACCTAGTGTCCATCTCTGAATGGAACTCGAAACCTTCGATTTTCTACTTTATTATGCTTTCAGCGTTAGAGCTCACGTATGTGTAAATATCTGCCACTTTTAAACACATAGGTATAATTGAATCTATCTGTATATTGGAAATGAAACTATGTGAATAACTCACTTACATTTTGGTTTTTCAAAGAAACCTATATTTTAGGTCCCATGACATGGCTGATTTAGATCCGAAAAACTTGTTTCATTTCTATAGCGAAAACCTAAGAACTCTATCTTTATACTTGTGAACATATTACTTTTGTTGCTGTTGAAAAGAAAAGGAAGAGTGTGCGGGCCACAGACATATATCTAGAAAGACGCCGCAAGTGTACGTACTTCGCGTGCCCAAAGTAAGTGAAATTAACTTAGTTGCCGCTGCTACACTTCAGAACGCGCTCGACCGTTATCGTAGATAAACACCAGTCGAAAACATTGCGGCTTTTACTTGGTGCGACATTTTTGTATCCTTTGTTAATACGCCATGAATATCGAACGAACGCACTCTTGTATAATGCATTCAGTTTCATGGTACGACCGCTTGTACACACGCCAGCCCATCAAGCTACACATTGACGTATCTTGTAATCCGTTGCACTGGAGTCGATTTTCGAACAAAAACGTGCAGTCTGGTGTGCCGTTGTCCGTACATTTTTTCGGCCAAATTTAACATTTAGTGATGTTTATGTTAGGCAACACTGTTCTCGATTCTGATCGATTTTGAAAACAAAGGGACGAAAATTATTATGACCTTATCATTAATATAAAAATATTCTATAACTCTTAGCATTAGAGGCCGTGATTAAGTAAACCTCTTCTGATTAATAAGATTTTACCATATTTTGTCAGCAGTAACATTTTCATTTGTCTTGCCATTCATGAATTTGATCAATTACCAACAGAAAACCATCTAGTAAAATTAATTAAGGCAGTCGCAAGTTCATACAATGACATGTGTTTTCATTATTTAAGTTAATCGATAAGATCTAATATTACAAAAAGATGTTATATAATAAGCTCATTTTATTGGACGGACAATAATTTTAATATTTGAACTCGATTAAAATTTAAAGTCTTAATTTTTTTAAGTAATCAAATTTTTTTTTAAGCAAGTAAAATAAAGAACTTACCTATCTTATTCTAGTATTTTTTTAACATATTAATATTACGACAACTTGTAATCAACAAACACTTGAACATAAATTATTCTATCTAGAATCGATTAATTGAATGGAATACGCGTGTTTACGCGTACTCCGTTCAATCAATCGATTTAGAGCGAGCGGAAAGCGGTTTCCATCTCTAAATAGTTCTTGTGACGTCATTGTGGGTACAAAAAATGTGGCACGCTTGGTTTTCATACAAATTGCTAGATATATGTCTATGGTGCGGGCTGAGACCAAGCTGATCAAGTCTTTTACAACAAATGACATAATCAGCTAAACAAAAGAACACGAACTCACCATCTGTCAGTCAACAGGCAAGTTAGCGTCAAAAGGTTACAAGACTTATAAAATCCTTGTCTGTCTGCCCTAATCCTACTATTATTGTCATTTCTTAAATAGAAACAAACATAAATGACTACTTTATTTATTATTAAAATAAAACCGAGCAAAAAATATCAAAATACATTAAAACTAACGTATAAAAGTATGTTAATAGATGTTATAGTTATGTTAAAAGCAGCTGCCGGGCGTTATCTATCGTGGCACAAAATCCAATATGGCCGCGCTAGTAACATTGACCGCTGCGCCGGAGTCCATTTATCGTACGCTATATTGGACATTACGTTTAATATCTGTGGTGGATTGTTTTTCGTCCTATTTTGAAAATTTATTTGGAATACATAACATTCAAATATATTATAATAAAAATGTATTCTATAATAAAACTGTAATAATAATATATATATAATAATAAAACGTTTTCATTCACGGAGAACGTTTTGTAAAAAAATGGAAAAATAATTCCTTTGTTTTGTTCCTCTTTTTCTTACGTTATACATCGAACGGAATGAACAGATACTCAAAGTTGAATATAAATAGGCTGGACAAACAAAATTCAACCATGTTATAGTGTCATAAGATCTGGTCAACTAAACCGTGTTATAAAAGTTATAGACTCTCTAACATTAACAACGTTGCGGTACATTTAATTTTGTTCCATTGAGCTATATTGTTTCTACCAAAAGAGCCAGGCTGTACAATATTACATGCGGTTTAACTAAATCAGTCAATCGTTGAACAAATGTATGTAACAAAACGTAGAATCGTCTCTACAGAAAGGTGTATTTAATGGTTTAGTGTGGTGATCTTCAGATCCATGCATTTTTCTATATAATGCGTAATAAAACCTTAAAACACGAATGCATATTTAAACAGTAGTACGGTAAGCCATTTTGTATTTTGTTTTCATTCACCTATACTGTTTTTTAGCTTGTTTACATACAAACATGTGTTTCATCATTTTATTAGTAACTACAATATGAAAACATTGTTGTTTTTCGTGTCATTTGCGTTTTCTTTATTTCGTTTTGTTTATGGACGTATTGTGTGAATATGAAACAATGGTGGAATAAGATTCGTATAACGATTTTCAAATTGTACTAAAAATGTATTTCTTACATCACAGTTCAGTTTAAAACTCTATTCTAAAGTAATAGAACAACTTGCCCTTATATGATCCATTAATCGCCCAATCGAAGTAGCAGTAGAGCTCTTTATGGAAGACTTCGTTCAGGAAAGTACTGCCACCTTACCCTATTTCTGCCACCAAGCAACTATGAGAGCATTACTTCTTTCCGGTTTAGAAGAGTAAGGCTGCTGGTGAAATTACAGGCATACCACCAGGCACATTACTTGTTCGGCCCGTTATTTGGTATGATAAAAATAAACCAATGCAATTACAGTAGGGCCACGTACTTGTAAAAACATATCCCACCTTTTGTTATAAAACGTCGTAGTTATAAAACAAATGAATGAATAAAGTATATAGCAGAAATCAGCATCCGTTCTCAATTCAAACACATTTAAAGTGTAAAAGTGAATGAGTGAACGTTGAAGCTTTCGCCTTGGCCGTGCGCACGCGCACCGCGCCGATCTAATGCCAAGAGTAACCGCTGTATTTGCATAGTTGACTATCTAGGCCTTGATGGGAAAATTGTGTCTTAGACGCTGCATTTTTTTAAGTTTAGAAATTGGTTAACTTTTACATGTTTTCAATTCCATAAAGAACAGCATGCTTAAAGTACTTAGGTAACTTCTTGAACTAGTATCTTTTATGATAGGTATTAAGTGACTGGACGAACAAGTTGTACGTCTGATGGTATGTGACACGTCTATTCATAACAGTTGCAGTAACACTCCGAGTTTTAAATCGCATAGATCTGAGGGGCACTGCCACTGCGCTCGTTATCTTGAGACATAAGTTGACCAGAAATTGAAATCCCATGTGCCTATAATTTCACCACCACCCTTGCCTTAAGAAATAGGTAAGGTGGCGGTACGTCCCTGGACGAACTCTTATTAGACTGTCACCCATCTCAAAGGTTCAACATTGAGGCCCTATGCACCATGGACACCAGGATTTTGTACCTTCTTTTCTTGTGTGTGTTGCTTTTCATTATTTATGGTTTAATTTCCATGAACGGATGAGTTTGTAAATATTTAGTAGCAGTAGAGTTCCTTGTGAAAGAGTTCGTCCAAGGAAGTACTGCCACCTTACCTATTTCTGCCGCCAAGCAGTAATATCAGCATTACTGTGTTCCGGTTTTGAAGGGTAAAGGTGTTGATGAAATTATAGGCACGTGGGACTTGTAAACTTATGCCTCAGACCTTTGCGATTTAAAGCTCTGACAGGCATGTAGCTTACCATCAGGCGCATGACTTGTTCGTCCCGTTACTTGATGTTATAAAAAAAATAAAAATTAATAAATTTAAAGCTGAGACATTTATTTCTTCACTCAGAGAGATAGATAGATACCTTTACAGCTGCCATCGCTTGGCTAGAGATGAGTAATTGAATATCAAGATAGTAAAACATCGTAACATTCAATAAACTTCAAAATTAGAATAATTGCGACATCACTAGACAGCGATGGTAGCTGTAAAGGTACCTGGAGTGAAGAAATATATTTGTCACAGATCGCGCTACGGCAAAAAAATCGTTAATATTGAAAAGTGTTATATAAATTGGAATTAGATTTGTAACGTTAATTATGAAAGGTGATAGTATGCTTGAACTAGTTTTTTAACCTAACTATACTCCACGTCAAAACTGACATAATCGACATTTTAGCTAAATTTAGTTATTAATATACTGGGATTAGCAAAACGAGCTCTACCACCCCATCTAATCGGTTTTTTAATACCTTATTTAGTTTCAGTTTTATTGCTAAGTAAATCGGCGTAATTTTTTTTCTGTTTCTTGGGCCATTTCTGTACAACAAATTAAAATTGGCCATATATCAATTTTTTTTACATAAAGGTTAAGAAAATTCTCCAAGAATTCTTTCAAAATATTTCCTACGATGATACAGACAATTTATTGCATATGAATTGCATTTCATTGTTTAACTATTTTTTTTGTTTATAATTTAATCATACATCCACCTATATAATTAGTACTTTTTACCTGAAATACATTTTACATTGATTCGCATAATTAGTCGTTAGTTATTCCTTTGTACAATAAGTTATACAATAAACAATTTCATTCTTTTTATTATTATTAATATTAGTTGATAATGAAACTTTAAGTGCCAGTATCTTGAAAGTTACCGAAACGCAAACGCGTTAGTTATGTCAAGGAGGGAAGCATAGTTGTCCCACGCAGACGACCAATAATTAAGCATTATGTCTTTGCAAACTACTTTCTCAGTTCATAAAGAGGTATTTTGTAAAATACCTCGCAGTACAATATTACTGACATTATAAACAACCAATTTTATTCCATGACTTTTAATAATTTATCAGATTTTAATTTAAATCCTATTGTTTTTTTTTTTTGCAGTGCCACTCGTAGCTTTAAATCGCAAAGATCTGGGCACTGCCACTGCGATCGTAACCCTGAAACATAAGTTAACAAGTCCCACGTGCCTGTAATTTCACCAGCGCCCTCACCGTTCAAAAGCGGAATACGGTATGCTGACATTACTGGTTGGCGGCAGAAATAGGTAAGGGGGCAATATTACCCTGGACGAACTCTTTCACAAGGAACTCTGCTGCTACTAATGTATGTAAATAAAAAAAAAAATGTAACGTTGTAAATGGTAATAACTCTGTGCAGGATGAGAGTGGGAGACGCTAGCACGTTTGAACTTACTTCATTACCAAATACAGTTCTAAAAAGTGTTAGATAGTACAGCAAAACCATAAAAGTTTATTTTTAGTAAATTTATTATGTTTTGTAAAAAATCATGGAACAAAATTTGTTGTTTATGATGTTATTAATACAGTCTTGCGAGGTTGTTAATATAAGTGACCCTGTATACAAATTTTATAAATGTCATGAAAACCATGTCTCTAAATCTTAACAATAATCGCCAATATTGCTTAAGAAATATGGTACTATATATAGTTCACAATTTAGTATTGTAGGAGCGATTTTATGATACATCACGTTAATAGAAAGCTGTTCGACTTGTTTTGACTTGTTAACATTCTAAAATGGCAGGATATGGAACAAGTTTTGATTTCAAACGGTTTCTGAACGGAAATTATATAAACAAAATTTATAATCCATCTATGTTTTCATATTATTAACTTCGGAATTTGTTCTTTAAAAACATTTTTAAGTGTATGTAAGTACTTCTTAGAGTTTATCTCTTTGTGTATTAATTCATTTTATCCAAGTGTCGGCTAATTTTATTATAACTAAAGACTTTTATGGTTCTTATTTACCAAAACCAACCGTAGATCTGTTCAGTAACCAATTGTTGGTAAAACCGTACCAAATTTATCAATATTTTGATTTGTATGTGGCAACACCCGTGATTTTTATGTTTCTTCAATAAGCAATGACTTTAAAGTGTGCTCTCAACATAAATTTATAAAGATATTTTCATTTTAGCAATGTAAATGAAGGAAGAAAACACCAACAAAACATGTTTACTTCTTAATAAAACTGTTTTTTTTATTTGACACTTGATGAAAGAAGTGGATGATAAAATATAGGATTCATTAATTTTTCTGTATTTATATTATTAAAATTTTAGAGTATTTATCGTATAACCGGTAATAAGAAGAAAAGAGCGCATAATCAGAGACAAAAACTCTACGATTACGTAAGTAGTTATTACTTAGATGCATGTATATTGTTGTTCTGATAAGGTCTAAAATATAACTGAAGAGCGTTCAAAACGTTTAGAAACTATAATTCAAGTAACACATAAAACCTTCTAATGCTTGCAAAATGGCCGCCGAGACTAGGTTATGTAGTAACATTGACAGTAGTTGTGTAACTCGCCTTGGCCGCCTGCGCAAGGACTCGCGCAGCATGGCGTCCGTTCGTATTTCGAATTCGAGGGCGCGAACTTGAACTTTTCTTTTTTATTTTCGAATACGACTTTTTTGAGTTAAGCGTTTTTGTTTCGTATCGATTGTGTCTTTAGTCAGTTCATTATTTCCTTACTATAACACAAAGAATGTATCAAGTATCTAAGGTTTTGGTGAAACATTAATGTTTTTACAATACATAAACACTTTTGACTGCCTCACTGGCCTAACGGTTACCATGCCGGACTGCCACGCACAGGTCCCAGGTTCGATTCCCGAGCCGGGAGAAATATTTATATGGCCTACATTTATTTCTCTCGTGAGTTTGGGTGTAATTTGTGGTTGTCTATGTGTGTGTCCATAGCACCGCGACACAGGGTTTCCCTAGTGCGGGGCTATGTTGAGTGTGTGCGTTATTATTATTAAACAACATGGATAGCATTTTGAAGAAGTTACATAAAAATAATTTAAAAAGAAATGTAATGTTCGAAATACACAAAATTATTTAAATTAAGAACAGTTAACTAAAAAACATATTATCTAAAATTGATACGATCTTTCTTCTAGAAAAGTCAAACCAAATAAGTAAAACAAATAAACCGGTAAAACAAATCTACTATATTAATATTTATTGAGAGGTAGATATTTCCATTTATATATTTCTTATTGTTTATGTAAAGTTTTTATTATGATTATCTGGTTTTTAATTTTGCATTTTTCATTGTATAATAACAATATAACTTTTGCTGACAGTCATTAACATAGGTTACAGAGATATGGAACTTTATGTACCTAATTAGTCAGTAATTGATCACTGACTAGTCAAGCAACATCCCGATCGGATTTAGTCCATGTCAACGAACAGCGGTATTGTAACTTATTATTATACTAAATAAAAACTATTTTCCATCGACCTAAATAAAAGGAATATTTTGGGAAATATAATTTTATGTCACCGAGTCGACGCACATCCTCTTGCAGTATCTCATTTCCGGAATGCATTTTGATGGCCTCGTTATTAAATTTCAGATACTCCTTTCAAGGTTTTGACTGTAACGGCGACGACGATATCGGTCATAAAATGACCAATTCAAAAATATCTACATTATGTATGTAAGCAAATTACATTTGAAATAGTTAAATTGATTAAACTCTAGTACTCATTCGAAAGGTTTTGAAAAAGAATGAGTAAGTACTTTTAGGGATATTGCTACTTGATATTACTCTCTGTAAATAAACATCTCTAGAATCACTTTAGGCTCTATCGAGTTCTTAAGTTTTCGCGATTGTTATACATAGGTAATGAAACTATTTTTTCGTGTATAAATCCGACTTGTAAACACAAATGGGACCTTTAAAAGGTACGAAACGTTTGTTCGTTTGAGAAAAAAACAAATATACGCGTTTTCGATCCGAAAATAGCTTCATCAACTATAGGTTCTTCTCGAGGTATTTCCGAAGACCGATTTAGGTAACAAACTTTTCTTGGTGCTTTGGGTAGGTCTTCGCTTTGGTACTCACTGTATAGGGATCCTCTAAAAACACCCGGTAATTATGAGACAGGTTAATTTAATGTGACGTCTATTATATTAAAAAAATTAATCCATGTATCTCCACACAATACAGAAGTCTGTAATAACCGTAACGTCAATCTTCCTTGCTTAATGGCTATCAGTTTTTCGGAGTCAGTTTTTAGTAGCAGTAAATCTCCATGTGAAAGAGTACTGCCACCAGAGAACACAAAAGTAATCTGCCACCAAGCAGCACTGTACTCCGGTTTTGAAGGGTGGTTGTGAAATTACAGGCACATTGTCGACTTAAGTCTCAGGGTGACAGGTGCAGCGCAGTGCCCCTCAGATCTTTCCAATTTAAAGTAATGAATCACAAAAAAAATCCCTAGAGCTTTTTGAAGGCCTTGTGGGTTATCGGAAAAACAAATAAGAATTGCGTTATACGTCTTTCTTCGTTTTCATGTTATCAGGCAGTAATTAGAAAATAGTAGTTGTAGAGTTCCTTATGAAAGTCATCATCCAAGAATGTGCCACCACCTTAACTATTTCTGCCGCCATGCAATAATTTAAATACTATTGCTTTTGGACTTTGAAAGGTAAGAGTGCTGGTGAAATTACAGGCACAATTGCGACTTGCGAACTTAATGACTCAGGGTGACGGGTGCAGTGGCATTGGCACTTAGTTATTTGCGATTTAAAGCTCTGAGTTGTACTGCAACTCCTGAATAAAAGTGTCGCTTTCCAGGCCTACGACTTGTTGGTTCCGTCACTTGATACTATTCAAAAAACAATAATCATCAGTTACCTTATGGTATTTTTAATGTGATAACACCATTCAAAAAACCCCCGTGAACAGTAGTTACAAGAAAGTATTTAATAAGAAGTCCATTGTGTTAAGGTTTTAATACCTAAATACCCATTAAATTTGTTTAAAAAATTAATACAAAATCGTTTTTAGTAAATGAAAACTAGTAAAAGTAACAATTCTTATCATTTACAGTAATGTGTAATGTTATTTATACGTTTTTCCAACTATATATTGATATAAATAAAAAAAATACATTAGTTTATGTTCCAGCTAATGTAATTCGTTAGTGAAATGATATTTTTTATGAAATAAACAATATTTTATTTAATATTTTTGTTAATTAAAATCAACTTATTCGTTGCGAGCGCCAAAAAGTTCCGTCGGTAATATTTTAGCCTACGATCGCGCGTCAGCTGCTTCACTAAGGTTTTTATTGAGTTATAATTAAAAATAATAATATTATTTCTTAATTATCGTTTATTTTCGGTTAATTAGTATACTTTGCAAAGTTATATTGTGTTTTAATTGGTAAATATAAGGTTTCTTAAAATAGGTATTGTTTCGTTGCTAAATAATTAATTTTCCGCTAAAACTTATGAAATCATTTAAAATCCATAACAAAAGATTCATTGAGTCATTTAAGAAGAAATAGAAAATTCAAAAAACACGTTTTCTAATCCGTCATTGGCCTTCGATCAAAATATAGGTTGCAATTTATTAACACACACATATGCAGTTACGCACACTGGCGCAAAGTTGAAATGTAAAGCGGCGTAGTCATAGAAAAAGAGTGGGACAGATAATAAAAGGTGGGGCGAGTGGTGGGGGGTTTGTAAGAAAAACACAAAAAATGTGCGTGAACTGCACGCACACAAGCGTGTCCTACGCGTTGCCATTAACATATGCATCTCACGCACACATTAGACGTAAGTCAAGGAGAACGGAAGATTAAGGGCGCATTAATTTTTAAAAAAGGAACTTTGAAAAGTTCTGTCTATGCCTTGAGAGCTAGGTGCTAATGAATGTATTTGAAAATTAAATGGTGCCAAAATTTGGAATTGGAACACGGTTTGTCTTTTCCCAACTTTATTACTTTGGCTACTTACATGCGTCAGAGGGGGCCTGATCTTCTTCGGTCCAGTTTGACACTTCGGTAGTAATTTTGTAAAAAAAAGAAAAAGTACCAATTTCGAAACGGTGTCACTTTGTCGAGTGACAGTCACAATCACTAGCCGTACTTAGCGGCGACGACACTGTCACTTAAATTTAAACATTTCAAACACATCACGATAGTCACAGTACACAAAATATATTTTTATTCGCTCTTTTTTTGGTAAATTAAAAAATATATAGTTAGTGGGTCCTAAGTTTCCATGTGATATGTGTACATCGCACTTGTAAAAGAGGGAGAAAAAATCACTAAATCCCAAAAATATTTTTCTTTTTAGTTTGTTGGTAGCACTACGCGATTGATATGAATAGTGTTGTTATATATTTTTTTATAAAATATATTTTTGTGGTGTTTGTTTTGTTGTCGCGTCGGAGGGCGCGGCGTCGACTCGACGTTGAGTCGGAGTGTGCATCGAGGGGACTGCAGCGGCGCCAAGCGCGAGCCGTACTAGACCGCGTGCGTACTTACCCATTACCTTGTATTTACTGCGACCGAGATGCACCGACGTAACGGTCTTGATGCTTGTCACTTCTAAAGAGCAAAACACTGAAGTTACAGATTTTAGTGTATTAATTGAGACTTTGCATAACAATGTACAACCCGCTCGCAGAGCCGAGCCTTTTAGAACAAAGAAAAAAATGCTTTTCTTCTTATCAACTAACGTAATACGTATTAAAAATATATAACAATTACAATTATAATTTACGGGTTTACTTAGGGTGAGAGCACTTTTATGAAGAAGAGATTTGTTTGATCTTGTATCATTTCATGATTAAAGTTTTAAATGATTAAGTAGAAAAAAAAGAATGTTTCCTTGAAGATGTAGAGCAAGCTTTAGTTATTTTTGCAACGACACATGTAAACTTCGATATATTTAAATCTGATTCTGCATCACATTTTAGACAAGCATATATAAATAAATAACTACATTATACGTAAGAAAACAGGTGATATAAGGATAAGACATAATAGACCGGTTTAATCGGAGTCTTTTATATTGAAAAGATTTAAAATTAATAAACAATAAAAGTAAATTCCATTGAAAAAGTAACTTGTAAATTTGAATTCATATGATGTTTAAGCATTTTGTACGCAAACTTAACAACTTCACGGAAAAAAATACATTCTAGTATCAATGCAGTCTGAACACTCTATCCACAACTACATTAAAAAAGTGCATCGTGTTTGCACACAGTTAAGTCTGTGTGAGTGCCCGCGCCTGTATGGACCTTGCATTTCAGTTTTACTCTTATCTCATCCTTTTATTACAATTTAAACGATGAGACGAACATGTCGTCTTCATATTTTAACAAGATATTATTAAGACTACGGAATTTTTAAAATTTATATTTTCAAGAACCTTTAAAGTTCAAAACTAGAACGCTGTTTTCAGCCAGTGATAGAGCGTTGCGACTTTGTGTGCAGTTTTTTATCGTTTTTTTCTCGGCGTGTGGGTGCGTTCGATTGTAGCCAGTTCGTTTGTGTTGGCTGCATACGTATATTTCCTTAGTGTGGGTTAGTTCTTATAAGAAAATGGTTCGGTGAAAAATTTTGTTTGAAACCGTATAGATGGCGTTGTGTCTATGAATCTTTGATGCGCTAGTTTAAAGGTATGAATTCGTTCACTGTCGGAGTAAAGGCGAATGTTAAGGCGAGCGGGGAGCACCTTGAAAATGATTGACATATTTATGATGCTGCCTAGTTGCGTACGTAATTAAAGGACATACTTAGTACTGTCTTAATGTGAAACCAGAGACAAAAAATACGTCATTAAATAACTATCCGGTTGTCAATGGTAACTGTTTTTAGTTTTTATGTTGACTTTACATGTATAAATGTTATTTGAATATTAATGATACATGTTCAAGTCTTAGAATAATAACGCATAGAATGATAGTTTCATATCAAACGAACTGTCACAACTGAGGCAAAATCAAATCCATGTAGGCTAGTTTTAGTAGTAGGTTAATTTTCGGTTTTAGTGCATATTTATATGTATAAAAATACAAGTTGAAACGCGTTACTTCCTTGTGGAATGTGATGTTAGTATCTATTTTATGTTTGTCTGACGTATTTTTACACTCATTTACCGCACATTTCATCCTTTTTAGCTAAAATTCTTGATCTTTTCGCGGTGCAAGTTGACCTTGAGCACTGAAGACCACCCGCTCGTGTAGGCCCATTGGGCGCGCTTCAATTTGCCTCACTTAGCGTGCGGACTAGGTTTCTATGCGTTATTATTCTAAGGTTCAAGTATTATTATAGTTTTTTTCTTTATTCTCGTGGCGTTCTTTAACTAATTACTAATTTATATATACCTATCTTTCGCTGAGAGTATCTTTTAGTTAATATTTCAATCCAGGAACCAATTATTATAAACTCGGTTGTTTGAAGGTTACTTAGAAGAAATCCTTTTGCGAAACGAACTCTATCATTTTTCGAGTTCGTTTTGTAACACACTGAAAATGTAACTAGTTTTTTTTATCTAAACCACACATATTTGTTTTTTAAAGAAAAAACTTTTTGAAGAAATGAAAAGAAAAGTTTGGTTTGAACAAACACGTCCCACTGTTTGGCACGGGTCTCCTCTGAGGCGAGGGTTTAAGGCATGACTCGCCACACTGGCCTAATGCGGATTAGGGATTTCACACTTTTTTTTTATAATACTTAAGCAACGGGATGAATAAGTCGTGCGCCTGATGGTAAGCGACACACCTGTTAATAACAGTTGCAGTGTCACTCAGATCTTTAAATCGCAAAGATCTGAGGGTCATTGCCAACGCGCCCGTCGCCCTGCGACATAAGTTGACAAGTCCCATGTGCCTATATTTTCACCAGCACCCTTACCCTTCCAAACCGGTGCGCAGTTATGCTCACATAACTGCTTTGCGGCAGAAATAAGTAAAGTGGCAATAATCCCTGGACGAACTCCTTCACAAGGAACTCTACTGCTAAAAACTGTTTAAGGTCTACTGCTACTGTTTTCCGGTTTCCTCACGATGTTCTACTTCGTTCAAAAGGTCCAGGTAAATTTCTAATTTAAGTTTGCACATAAATTCAGATGTGCGAATCCGGATTTGGCGCTGTAGGTCAAACTATTAGGCTATCACATCTTGTTATATACACGATTTAGATCCTAGGAACTAGTTTCATATTCAGTTAGTATACTTTTTAAGTTGTTAATCCATATGATTTGTTTTGTGGTACACTAAAGCGTTTACATACATAAATATGTGTTACAGAACTTCCCTTATGCCTGTTGTTGAGCTGAAAATCCATACTATTCGACCGGAACACAGTAGAAGTTTTGTGATGAGGTAATCGATCTACCTATAACAGAATCTTATAATATTTATATTATTGATAAGAAAGCTAGTGAAATATGGACATGGAACTTGTTAACTTATGTTTCAGAGTGACGGACGCAGTGGCAGTGCCCCTCAGCTATGCGATTTAAGGCTTTCGAGCGGCGCTGCAATTGCTATGTAAGTAAAGGCGTGTCGCTTACCTCCAGGCGCACTATTTGCCCTTCACGTTTGGTAAAAAATTGCTATTTTCGAAATTTAAAACTATTGAGAAATAAAAAGTTCGTACAAAAAACTGCCTCCACAGCCGAAATGTTACCATCCTGGACTGCCATGCAGAAATCCCGGGTTCGATTCCCAGGCCGGGAGAAATATTTGCAAGGTCAATATTTATTTATCTCGTGAATTTGAGTGTATTTAAAAAAAAACAAATGTATTTTTTCTTTCTAATTTGTGGTTGTCTACGTGTGTGTCCATGGCACCCGCGATAGAGGGGTTATGAGTGTGTGCGTTATTATTATCAATACTTCTCAGCTGTATCTTAACTACGTAAGGGACATTATGAAACATAATGTAGAAAACTCTTTAAAGATACATTGTGGCCATTCTCAACGCGAAGTAACCAAGAAGTATGTTTCGTTCATATCGTCCAAGCATTGAATATTTCGGGGAAGCCTGTGACGTCACGTCCTTCACGAGCACATGCGACTAATCGACCGATTGTTCGCACAATGCCAGTGTGTCATCCTATATCTGTGCCAAACTGCACTGCCGCATTTGTCTTTCATTATGTTTGGGATTTCTACGAAATATAATTCCATCAATTGGTTTCGGTTAAATGTTATGTTTATTATAAAGAATATGCGTAAGGGCGTTAAAGATTCCAAGCATCGCGATAATAAAAAAATGGTCGTGTTTTAGAGATAACAGTCCATTGTACTTAAATATGGCTGATATTGAATTTCGTAGTTTTTATATTCTGCCTAATGACTCCCATGAATGAGGCAGTCGTGACCATGGAAACCTGCAAAGGGCCTTAAACATTGGTTTGTTTGAAAAAAAAAAAATATGACATTTACATCCGAAAAATAATTTCCTTTAATTATATTTGTCACTTATTTGTGCCAAAAAATATATATTTTTAACCGACTTCAAAAAAAGGAGGAGGTTCTCAATTTGACTGTACGTTTTTTATGTACGTTAAGTGATAACTTTTGTTTGCCGATTTGTGAATCGATTTCGATTATTCTTTTTGTCCCATTTAAATTTGAAAAAAATATTCTATTTCAAAGGGTGATAAACTAGAGGCAAATGACCTTTGAGGTCGGTTTTTTAGTACTTTGTACTGAGCACACTATTATTATAGTGTTTGTAATTAGCATAGTCCTTTCAATGTTGAGTCCAGAACCCTTGGACGTGTTTTTTTAGTTCTTATTTTGAAGGCAATGCAAAAAGTGCTAAAAATTCAATGTACCAACATTTAGTAGGTAGCAGTAGAGTAATTATGAAAGAGTTCATCCAGGGCAGTACTGCCACCGCTATTTCTGCCGCCAAGCAGTAATGTAAGCATTACTGTTTTCCGATTTTGAAGGGTAAGGGTGCTGGTGAAGTTAGAGGCACATGGGACTTGTCAACTTGTGTCTTTGCGATTTAAAGTTCGGAGTGGCAAACTGTTATGGACAGACGTGTATCTTACCATCATCAGGCGCACGATCTTGTTAGTCCCGTCACCTGATGTTATAAAAAAAATGTACTAAATATAATAATAAAATTTAGTGTCAAGCAAGTATGGGCATTTTGTATATAGCGCTAAATTTCAACGTGTTATTTTCATTATAATATACACTGGGCGTTTACACGGTCATAGGAACAATATTGCCAGGGTCTGAGTCACTTAATATTACTTATGTACAATTTGATGTATGTACACGAGGACTTATAACGCTATTATTATGTTTTTTTGTGTTATGAAGGAATTATGTAATCTTCTATAATAATAAATGAATGAATAACGCACACACTCATAGCCCTGCTCTAGCGTAACCCTGTGTCGCGGGTCATATGGACACACACACACACAGACAACCACAAATTACACCCAAACTCAGGAGCGAAATAAATGGCCTAAATTTATACAAATATTTCTCCCGACTCGGGAATCGAACCTGAAACCACTGGTGGCAGATCGACATGGTAACTGTTTGGCAATGGAAGCAGTTAATTTATATTGTATGTGAAATAAATCCGATTTTATTTTATTTATTTATTAATGTAAGTAATGTGTTTCATGCATATGGAAGTTAGTGAACAAAATACGCGAAACAAGTTAGAAAAGTAAGTTTTTCTATATTGTCCCAACCGCGGACCGAACTCCGGACCCAAGAGATGGCAACACCATGAAAACCTGTGTGCAAGCCACCACAGAGGTCGTTCTAAAAGGACTATTTTAAATTTTGACATTTTACACAAATGCAGAGATGAGAGAGACAAAAAAATATACTCTAGATGTGCCTTTTCATTGTAATATTACCATACCTATAGTGAAATCGTGATTAGTTTTCGAAGTGTGGTAATAACCTCTATATTCCATAAAAAAAACACATCCAGTCTCAAAGGTCGTGAAGTAAAATAAAAACTTGTAAAAAGAAGCTAAATTAAAGTAAGTTAATTACCTTCTAAGTAATATAATGATACAATTTCACATAACGCTGTGTAATAATATTAATAAATTGCTCGCAGTCAAGTAAACGTTCCTTTCCGCGTTTTTGTTACAAGGCGCGTCGTTTTGTGGAATAAAATCCACTGGATGTGGTTTAGTCGAGACGTTGACATTGAAACTTGAGCGCACCTATTTGAAATAAAGTGCACTCGTGTAAAACGCAGGAATATCTGAAACGTTACGTCTGAAGTTATAATAAAAGTTAAAAATTCAAAGCTCTTAAATGATTTGGTTACAAATTACATTTTCTAAAGAGAATTAAGAAAAATATCAGTCTCACTTTAAGAACTAGGGAAAGAAAGGACTTATACAGAGGTATAAGTCCTTTCTTCCCCTAGTTCGTGGTTTCATAGAGATAAAACCACGTCGTTATCAAAATGGAAGTCTTTTCACAGTTTATAGTCAAATTCGACATAAAAATTGTTAGATAATCATGATTTTAATAGTATGTATTTAACGATTAAATATCCAATATGGCTACACTGCCATTTATGTCACTTCTATGATCTCTATGGCGAATAAAAAATCCAGTTGCAACAAGACAACAGGCGCAATCTGCCAACTAGAAGCAATTACATAATAATTGTTTGCTGGCAACATTTTCCTGTCAGGGTTGGCCAATTAGCGACGGTCAACTAGCTTGTTTTTTGTTTATTATAACCACTTTAGTACGCCGTTGTTATGTAGATGGCGTCATGGGTAGAGTTTTAGGGCTTCGATAATTGAAAATGTACACACAAATCGCAATATCGGTGTAAAAAACTTTTTAGGGGAGAACTTTATCGATTCTAGAACGATTATTTTCAACTCTCCTACTTACTTATGCTCAAATAGGAGAGTTATACAATTTCACACATGCGTAATTAGTGCATTTCATATTATTTTATGGCTTTCATGTGATAAAGCACGACTTTTTGGGAAGAACAAGTCGTGCGACTGGTGGTAAGCGACACGCCTGTCCATAACATCTTAGGGTCACTGCCAATACGCAGGTTACCCTAAGACATAAGTTGACAAGTCTCATGTGCCTGTAATTTCACCAGCACCCCTACCCTTCTAAACCGAAACGCAGTAATGCTCACATTACTGCTTGACAGCAGAAATAGGTAAAGTGGTAGTACTTCTCTGGTACTTTTGATATATGGTCACACATGACTTTGTTATACCAAAGGTACGAAATGTTATTTTTCTAAATAATAAAAATATTGTTGCGCTCTAAAACCTACTATAAATAATAAAAATATTGTGTAAAAGTGTTGTGTGAGCAACAATTTTTTTTATCGTATCGATAAAAAATAAAAATTCTAATATAAAATTCTAATTGTTATTGCCTAAATTTAAATTTAAATGCATGCTATATGAAAGTGATATAGAAATGTGTAAAATATTCGCATGCCAGGTTTTGATGAAATGTACTATTTAACATAATATACTTTTACACCTTCATTAACTCGTTAACTACATTTTCCAGCGAATAAATATCTTGTATTCTGTGTTTTCACAAACCAGTGCATTATGATTCGATATTTAGTCACATTTACCATATATACTAGTCTATATATGTAGGTTTACCAATAGATATATACTATTTTTCTCTAAGGCACTAGGCACAAGTGTGTGCTAACATTTAAGGGTATGTCAGGTTAAGGCCGCCTGGTCACGATTCGGCCCGTGGCCTTAGAGGATGTGATTCATTCTAATGGTCCTTAAATCGTATGCCAGTAATACATTATGTATTGGATAATAATGTCCTGTAGTATGTGTATTTTATATTGTTACCATTTTGAAGAAAAAAAAGATATTGTAATAAAGTTTTTTCTCGTCTAATTTATTTACTTAAATGGCGGAACAATTTTCTTAGCATCGAGTTGTTTTTTTTTTATAATATCAAGTGACGGGAGGAACAAGTCGTGCTCCTGATGGTAAGCTACACGCCATAACAGTTGCGGGCTATATAATAGATATAAGTTGACAAGTCCCAAAACCGGAACACAGTAATGCTAACATTACTGTTTGACGGCAGCAATAGGTAAGGTGGCAGTACTTGCCTTGACGAACTCTTTCACTAGGGGCTCTACTGCTACTACATTTTTAATAGTAGTAGAATTAGCAGTAGTAGAAGTATTTTTAGGACCAAATTTAGGCTGTATACTGATGGGGTATCAGCTACAAACAATGTGGTATCGTTGGTGACACGACTTTCACACTTACTTTGTAATAAAAACCAATCAATTGAATACAGAAATAGCAAATATTAATACGAAGCAGCTTCTTTACAGGTCGCATGGTCAAGGCTCTTAACTGTCTGAATAAACGCGATTTAAATTTAAATAACAAATAGTTTCATTTACAAATCGGCTCTTAACCTCTATGTACTTTATATAACAGAAATATTTATATAACAATCTATAATTATAACTTAATTTTACAACTAAATAAGGGTCCACAAATAACATTTTAATCTTTTTTTTGGAGGGTAAAAGGCAGTTATGACAATTTTGAAATTTGGCAGACGAAATACATCTGACTTGTCACTCGGATATAGAACATTACATTGGAGTACATAGTCCTCGTTCGAGGCTAGCTCTAGCGATAACTGTTATTGTAAACTCATGTTAGAAGTGTGGATCAAAAATGACACCTATGTAAAATGTTTTTCCTCAGTACCGAGTACTAAAAAAACCTACGTCAAAAGTCATTTATCCCATAGTTTGCCACCCTTAGAGGTAAAATATCTTCTTCAAATATAAATGGGAGTACTTCTGAACCTCTTTGCAACAAAAAATGAATCCTCAAAATCGGTTCTCAAATGCCGTCGGAGTTATCGCGTAACATACATACAAAAAAAAACATACGGTCGAATTCTGAACCACCTCATTTTTTTGAAATATGTAATATGCTAGACAACTTCACCAATTACTTGGTCCCAAACTAGGGACCCCTGCAGCAGTAGAGCTCCTTGTGAAAGAGTTCGTCCAGGGAAGTACTGCTACCTTACCTATTTCTGCCGCCAAGCAGTAATATTAGCATTACCGCGTTCCGGTTTTGAAGGGTAAGGGTACTGGTGGAATTATATGTACATGGGACTTGTCAACTTATGTCTCAGGGTGACGGGCATAGTGACAGTGCCTCTAAAATCTTTGCGATTAAAAGCTCTGAGTGGCACTGCAATTGTTATGGACAGTCGTGCCGCTTACCATCAGGCGCATGACTTGTTCGTCCCTTCACTTGATATTATAAAAAAGGGAATTCCCTGTGCTACGAGTGCCAGAGAAAAGGAATTCACTCCAAGGCACAATTCAGAACATTCAGACGAGAACCGATTTAGAAAAGTTCTATTCTCTTTTTTATATAATACCAAGTAACGGGGTGAACAAGTCATTTGGCTGGTAGTAAGCGACACGCCTATCCATAACAGTTGCAGCCACTCAGAGCTTTAAATCGCAAAGATTTTCGGGGCACTACAACTGCGCCAGTCATTCTGAGACATAAGGTGACAAGTCCCACGTGCCTGTAATTTCACCAGCACCCTTACGCTACAAAACCGAAACGTAATAATGCTCATATTACTGCTTGGCGGTTGAAATAGGTAAGGTGGCAATACTGGACGAACTCTACTGATACTAAATTAGTCAAATCAAATGGGTCCTAATGGAAATCAAACCGTTGGGCCACCGAGGTCTTCAAGTGGTAACTTACACTTACATAAACAGTGGTTACTTAAAGTTAGTGGTAAATTTATCTACCCAGATTAAGAAAATATTTTCTCACCATCGTGTTTAAGAACAGCACGAAATTTTAGTAGTATGCTGATGGGGTATTAGCGACTAACAACGTGGTCGTTTAATAAACAGGATTGCTCGTTAAATATCCAATGGAAATCAAAATTACTTTATTTGACATGCAATTTGTTACTAGGTCAATGCATGCAATACAATATATAGACAAAGAAAATACAAATTAACAATAGCTACATACAAGTAATGGATCTATGACTCAGCTACAGAAAAGTATAAAGCGCATTCCCCTCGCTGATATTCTGCTGTAGCTCGTGATGGTTAAGTACACACACAAAACACAAACAACGCAAGCAAACACACACACACACACACACACACACACAGAGAGAGAGAGAGATAAAGAGAGATTTATCCGTTACTTTAGTTAATATGTAATGTAAATGGTAATATAATCAACATTTCTATCGTCGGTTTGTTACTATTTGGTAACAGTCACGCCCAAAGATTTAATTTAGTCCAAATTCCGCAGCTTTCTTTTGGTCGGTGCTGTGTAGAAAGGGCGAAAGCCCATTTCGAAAAATATTCCAGGGAATCATGTTTTAGGTTTTAACGACTTTATAAGATATATTCGTTCTGTTTTAAAATTAAATTTTGCTTTTAATCAAGTTTAAGTTTTAAAATTGAATTCAAAACAGGACGTAACACAGTTGCGAAAAACTAAAACATACTCCGCTGAAAAATTTTGACTATGACTCAAGTGTTTACTTATAAATACTGTAAATGTAAATTGCACAAGACAAATAAATAACAATTAAAATACAATTCAAATTCCAAAACATTGCGGACATTTTCATTTGAATGTTGTCAATAAAAAAAATATCACTATGTAGAGCTTCTCTATGAACACAGTATACTAGAGGTCATTCTATCACTAATAAGGATTCTATGTTCTTGTAGTGTTATACAACATAGATATACTTAAATATAAGTAAGTAAAGGTTAAGTTTACGAGGACAATGTAAGTGTTATAACGTGCAACCTCGCATACGCATTTTTAAACAAAATATAATTAGACAACGTCATATACGTTACTCTGATCCCAAAGTCAGTAACTAAATCGGAAACAACGACGGTAACACAAACACCTCCTGACTCGAGACAATATAGAAAAGTTAGTGTTTCTACATTGACTCGGGCGGGATTCGAATTCGGAACCTAACAGATGGCGACACCATGAAAATCGGTGTGCAAGCTACTCGATCATGAAGGTCGTCAAAATTACATAGTTTTTTTTTATTGATTTTTGTTGCAGCAAAACTGATAAACCTCCTGCTTAATTATACATTATTTAACTAATATAGTATCTAAAAACGGTATAATTTAAGTAATTAAAATGCTAACAACAGACATTATTTTGTTTACTATATTTTACAACCACATTTTTATCTACGTACTGAAAAGTTACATAGAAATCACATACGATTCTCTCTACGACGATGTAGTAAAATTATTTCAATTCCATAGACTATAAGAGCTTTATTTTATTTTTAGTAGCAGTATAGAGAGGTCGTCCACAAAAGTACTGCCATCCTACCTATATTTGCTACCAAGCCGTAATGTGAGCATTACTGTGTTCCAGTTTTGAAGGGTTAAGGGTGCTGGTGAAATTACAGATACATGGGATTTGTCAACTTATGTCTATAATATCAAGTGACGACACGAACAAGTCGTGCGCCAGGTGGTAAGCGACACGCCTGTCCATAGCAGTTGCAGTATCACTCAGAGCTTTAAATCGCAAAGATTTGAGCGCTACCACTGCCCTCCTCCTAAGTTCCCTTCAAAACCGGAACACAGTGATGCTACACATTGCCGCTTGGCAGAAATGGGTATTTCCCAGGACGAACTCTTTAACATTGAACTTTACTGCTCCTAAATTATTGGACTCAAACTAGGATGTTCCATTTACTATATTTATCATTTTCTACTATCTTTACTATACTATCACTAGCCAGAATATCCAAACAGGAACCATTTCATTAAAAAAAATTTCCCCAAACTGGTCCTACCGGTAATCGTATCCGCGACTTGCTTGTCTAGCGTTCACGGTTGCAAGTCTTTAGACTACGAAGGTGTGTCAAATATTAAATAATATATTTGTTAAAATTCTGCTTAAGTCACTAGTTCAGGTTCAAATTTTGCAGTTTAAAAAGTGATATTTTATATCACGCATTTTTTCCGCCGATAAAGTAAATTAAACCATTTGTAAAGATAAAAAACACACACAAGTGTGTAATTCTTTGCCTAGATGATTAATTGAATAATCTAGAAAAATCTATTACGCACAAGTAGATAAACTTTAGTTAAGTGTTGTAAACAGATACTTGAACCTAAAAACTATTTCTTCTAAAACTGTTTTTCATAATCAAGCGGTATAAAAATAATTGTTTATCAAAAAACAAAAGGTTTCGAGAAATGGAAATCAAGAAAAAGTTAAAACGTGTATAAACTTCTTTGAATTTTAATGTAGTCGACAAGGGCATACAACTTTCGGCAATAACGTTGATCTTTAGAAACTACTCCCGAAACATAGAACCGGCTAAATCCGGTTATATAAAACTGTTTTTCCAAACAAGCCCGTTCGTAATCTGTCAGCAGCACGATCAATTTCACGTATATTTTTGTGATAATCGAAGGCGGGCCCTGTCATCGACAGCCTGTCGTTTTAGCTACTGAACCGTGAGGAATGTCACTCGATATGTCAATTTGAAATATAGCCCACCAATTTGGTGCTTGTTTTATAAATGTGTTTTTTTTTGTTTATTGTATAAAGACATTCTTTACAAAATATAGAATTTCAAATATGTAGGCAAATTTGAAGCCTCATATTGCCTATAATAGCTTTGTTAGCTGGTGGAGTAGCTAGCCCCATTCTTTATTTTATGGACCCGCTTTTTTTATGAATAAATTTGTATATAAAATATGATTTGATCAAACGCCATTGGTTACCAAGAACAAGATAGTATTGTAGCCTGCATGCAAAAAGAGTTTTAAGATAGTACCGCTTCAACTTGTATTTAAGTAAGTACTTATTAATCCTACGAATCAAAAAATTCATTGTCCTTGTTTCGTAAGGAAATTACGGTTTACTTAAATCATTTTGCAAATTTAATTCAAATACCTTTTCATAACTCATTTTATTATAAATTTTCCGCTGCAGGAGGCAGCACGATTTGCATCTAAATAATCCTGAACTAGAACAAAAAGCTCGCCTTCGGGTGCCGCCATGACACTTTTTTTGTCGCCGACCTAAGATGGCGCGTGACGTCGGAAGCCGTCTAAAACAAAAGGAAGAATCGAGCCGCACCCACCCAACTCGCACACAAAGAAAACGTATGTCAATTTTAAAGAATTTTCTATTAAACAATGAATATGTATACTCTACTAATATTTCGTAGTTCTATCCGTATTAAAAAAATTAACACATTAACAGTTATAAAGTCCCACAGTTCGATTTTAAAAATCGACAACTGGAGAGCATAAATTTAAAACCAAAGAGGCCGAGCTCAAAAAACAAATGACAAACAGAACAGCAACAAAACTGAGCGCACAATTTAACAGTGGAAAAAATAGAACGTGAATCAACACCGACACTAACCGAACGCTGAATCAACAAACGGGAACAGAGAAATCCCGAATTTAACCCGGGAATGGAACGGGAACACGTACAAAACGCAACATAATCCCACTGAAGCGGGCATGCAAAGTCGTATAACAGTGGCATTTACCGGGAAAGGCATCAGGCGGCCACTTGTTGCTGGCTTCCAACTTCTCGGTGACGACGTCTCTAAACTTCGGGAATTCACCCCCACGACTCAGAGTGCCCAATTATCTCCTGCACGCAGTTTTAATACACACCCAAATATTGTTTAAACTTTCACAAAACAAATCTCGAAATTGACAATGTCGTTGCTCCTTTAAAAAGTCACTATTATTAACCTTACACAATAAAATGAATAATAATAAGTCTAAAGAAACTTTTTATTTTTAAATATTTTTAGGAAGCAAGTTTACGACATCGATTACAGGAAGCGAAGCGTAATATCCCAACTTTTTCCTAAGTTCATTAACAGGAACTGTATACTTTAAATATATTCTAATCAATTATAATTGCAAAATCGATACAAAACACTAAGCACCTATTACGATCAATTCGCACAGCACATCACTACGCGTCTTCCAAGTCTCAAGACACTTGAAACGCACTTACAAGAAGTAGAAATTGAAAATTCGAAAGGCGTACGTTTATAATAGTCTACTGATCGCGCACATATTCTAAAATTGAAATTTGAAATTTGACTGTCGAATTCCAAATTTTGAAATTATTTTTTTGATTTTTAAATCGGCGATTTTGATTTTGGAAGTGGTAATTGCCGGAGATGTTGCATAGGTGCACGTCGAGTCGGTTGCAACAGGTTGTTTGGCGGAACGACTGCAAGGCGCATGCGTGGTAAGTACGACCGATGCACTCCGCCACAGTGGTAGCAACATTAAATTTCATAATGAACTTCTTGTATTGCACTATGAGAATGTTTGTCGTTCCATAAGAAGAAAAAGGAAATTCTCAAGTTTTTTTTAAATTCTCAGCTCAGAAAACGTAAAACAGTCAGAAGTGGTAGAGCTGCAACTGCACACTTAACATTTTGTTACGTAAAAATATGTATATAAGTTTCGTCGTTATATTGTAAATAAAGATGTCATTAGTTTAGAAGAAAACAAATATGACATATTTAACATCAGTTTTAATGGAAAGATTTGATAAATATTATATTTTTATATGTCTATAGGTACAAATAATTATTCTCAAAACGTACTATCAGCAAAGGTGAAGCCTTCCCAGTCCCGAAACAATTATGTTCGCAAGCCTCCTCCCTTATCACGTTGATCCCTTTTTTTTGTGAAAATCTTTTACATCTAATAAAAAACGATCTAGCTCTTAAACGCCATTCCCTGACTAGAACAGGTAAGCTGCGTGTAGCCGTTACTGACCGCAGTTGCCTGCACGTAAAAAGAACCCTTACGGTGGTAACGCGTCAACTTCGCTGATAGTAATGGACTTAGTTTATCTTTGAATAATACGCAGTTGTGAATACCAAATAAAAAAACTATTATGTGACTAAATCACAATCAAGTGCATCTTTTTCGAACTACAATTGACATTTACCATTTATGTAAAATTTCATAATGTATGGAGTAATTTATAAAAGCAATTAATGCCGCTGCTGAATTTGTACTTTTAACTATATCTGCTTCACGCAATAACACTAGGGTTAGCCTTGTGTTTGATTTGAATGTACATACATATATCACAGACTCATTTTAAATAATACAGCGTTATTGTAACAATTTAAAAAAATATAACCATGCCAAATTATTATTTTGCTAAATCATGAAGTCATTTATTTCTACACAAAATTATATACAGTCATAATAAAGAAAACACGACTATTATAACTTTTCTATCACACACGTAACATTTCAAAAGCAAATACGTTCGTAAAACAAAAATTCTTGAATATAGAATATTGATTTTATTAAAAGACATTCCCCAATCCGGCTAGTTGCATCCTGTTCTCTCGTAACCTCGCGAATACAACCACTGTGGAACGGCCAGGCTGTGTCTTGCCTGCGTGGTGCATAGCAGAATTAGCGCAGAGCGATACCAACCCTTTATCTGTGCACCGAAATGTTATCTAGAACATTCTGTCTATTCCATATTTAAATTTCAAATTTTAAAAAGAGTTCTATAGTACATCTCCTCCTGAACTAAGATTATTCTGAAGTACATCAAAATAGTACTTAATGCAGACAATTACTAGACAGTAATTGTACCTACTATCTCATACAATGATATATGTTAATCTTTTAACACGCAATAGATGTATAATTTTTGTTTCAAATAATCATAGATCGAGGCCACCTGCAAGAACTAAACGGGTCACTACCATGGATTTTTGTCATCCAAGCTGTATAAATAAACCTTTAGTGTATAGTTTTTTTTTTCACTATAGTTTTAAACCTCGTTAATGGCAAATTTGGAATATTTTATTATAGAATACCTAAGGTACCTTAGGTGAATTTGTCTCACCATTTTTCATAAAAAAAATATTATTCTTCTTAATATAAATTAATATTTTATAATGCACTGTGACTCTAGTATAAGAATGTCCATTTCTTTAAACTGATCTCTCTTTAATTTTTTTTTTCTATCATCAGTTTTCCTAGTGTCTCGCACTTTCTTTTACCATCTCGTTTATTCCAGGTATTGTACTGAGAGCATCCTCGATCTGATTGTAATGTAAAAATTTTCCTTTATATTACTTTTATAATACCAAGTGACGGGGCGAACAAGTCGTCGCCTAGTGTTGAGCGACACGCCTATCCATCAGTTGTAGTGCCACTCAGAGCTTTCAATCGCAAAAATCTCACGGCTGAGACATAAGTTGACAAGTCCCAAGTGTCTGTAATTTTATTTCATAAGTATGATAATTTCATACAATCGTAGCAGCGCGGTTGGGATGTGTGCACGCTGCGCGTCGTGTACAGACACACACATTCGCATACTCTCGAGGCACTCTCGCATTGCATAGCGCGGGTTGTCCCACGCACTATTCATAATATAATTGAAGCGCTCGCGCGGTGTTTAAAAAAAGACAAAAGTTTATTGTTGTGTTTGTGGATTTTTGAACAAGAGTCCCTAAAATTCAGAATTGTTCAGCATTGAATTTGTATTTAGAAATCATTCTGCCATAATTGAGATACAAATATGCAATGTTGGTATAAAAATATCGATACACGTAAGTACTGCATTTAAGTTATTTCAATATAGGAAAGAACACTGTGATGGAACACCTTATTTTTTCAAATTGTGTTTACAACTTTCAGGTACAACTGACAAGAATTATGTGACAACCTACTTTCCGAGAAACGAGCAGGCTATGATGCGCCTAACATGCAAGTGATACCCTACTTGTTTTATTATACAATGTTTAGACCCTCTCCTTAGAGGAGAGTGGTACCTAGAAATCAGTGGCGAGGAGTGAAAATTCTTGTTAGAAAACCCGGAGCAAAACAAAAACACTTACCTTAAGAAAAAAATGGCGCCTTGGCGATACTTAAGCACTACTTATTAGCACACAAGGTACTAATACACTTCATTTCCTTTGTTAACTAATTGTATACTTAAAATTTAGCACAAGTGTGGTATTTGGTAATACGTAGAAAATTTTAGGCAAGCCGGTGAAAATCGAGTTACATGGACGCCTCGCCACTGTTGGCAATTGATATTAAGTTCTTCTAAGAATTTAAAGTAATCCTAACGTTGTACCATGGACCAGCTCATGAGTACTGTTAATCGCGATACAAGTTAGTACTTATTGGTGCACCAGATGTCGTGACAAGTACCAAAAAGCAATTTTTGTATTTAGTTTTGTTTGTAATTTTTTTTTTAATAATAATTAAGGTCCTCCGTGGCCGAATGGTTACCATGCCACACAGAGGTCCCAGGTTCTATTCCCGGGCCAGGAAAAATATTTGTATGGCCTACATTTATTTCTTTCGCGAGTTTGGGTGTAATTTGTGGTTGTCTATGTATGTGTCCATGGCATCCGTGACACAGGATTTCTCTAGTGCGCAGCTTTGTTGAGTGGGTGCGTTATAATAAAAAAAATTAACAAGCTGCATTTTATGACCACACACAAAAAATGAACTAGGTGGCGCTTATTGATCAAATTTTTATGGATAGTGCCGGCTATCTATAGTATCCACATTAGGAGGCGTTATTTTATAAATTAGTTCGTAACATACAATGCCATCTATTGACACGCATTTGTGTCAAATTTCAAAAAATAATTTTAGGTCATGATCAATATTGGAATAATATTACAAGGGAAAAAACTGACTTCATATATTAAGTTTTTATTGAATGTCAGAATATTTCGCCACCATGATATTCAATTATTTTATGTGAAATTAATCCACTAGTTTGTTATAATTATTAATATAAAGATGAAATAAATATAAAGATGAAAGACTGAAAAAATTCGTATTTCGGCCGGATACGAACCGACATCTCCTAGGAAACCGTGGCAGAAGCTATATCAACTAAGCCACGGAACAAACAGCGGACCTCACGAATTCTTATGTGTGCTAGAAATACTTAAAAATACTTATTATAGCTGTACCCTGTCAGGTACGGTACGCTGAAGGCGCTGGGTTTCTTAGTGTTCGAAAATTGTACATTGCTTATTGAAATTTGTACCATACTGCCGTTAAACATAAAGTTCTTATTTGCAGTTTAGAAAAGTGACAGTTTGTACTTCGAAATTTTTCACCTCTACAGACGTATATTACTGCAATTACAGTATCATATCAAACTTGAGTCAAACATCATATGAGACGGACTTTGCTTATAACGCAACCGCGGGCACTTCAGACACATAACAAACATAAAGTTTTTTGACTCCGAAACGCTATGAAGTTCGCGCAATCGCAACAACCCCTTTCCTTCAAATATCGAAGTTCTGTTCAAATATTATCTTAAAAGCAGTATATTACGTAATAAACCATGTCGTCCTCTCCTCGTTACTTATCTTATATATCTTCTTTTTTTAATGATATTATCAAGATATCGAAATAAATAAGTGAGGACACATACCTGTCCACAGCAGTTGCAGTGCCACTCAAAGCTTTAAACAAAGATTTGTAGGGCAATGCCACCGCGCCCGCCCGTCTGAGATATAAGTTGACAATTTCATTGTGCATGTAATTTCAAACCCGGAACAAACGAAAAGCAATGCTTCCGTTACTGCTTGGCAGCAGAAATAGGTAAGGTGGCAGTACTTCCCTGGACGAACATATTCACATGGAGCTCTATTGCTACTAAATATATCTGCAATATGTCTAGTATTTGATCGGGCACAGCGAATCGTTATTCGTTTAACTTATTTTGTGAATACTTATTTTGTCTCTGTTAACATTATACATATCCTATATCAACGAGTAAATAAGTTATGAAATAAGAACGCACGTTCGAAAAACAAAAGTTTGTATTCTTGAATTACATTCGAATCCGCAACGAGGTCTCGGATTTTTTGGCGCAATTATTTTTATACGAAATAAATGTAATTTTCCCTCTGCATGGTCTCTGCTACATCAACAACCGACTTAATTAATTAAATAAAATTATGTATATTTCCTAGTTGGGTTTTTAATTAGTTAAGTAAACTCACGGCTATTGTGTTGCTAGTTTTACTACTCTGTTTTAATGATATATACAATAATGTCATCATCATCATCAACCCATTTATACGTCCTTCTGCCGGGTACGGGTCTCCTCTCGAGCGAAGGGTTCATGTCGTAGTCCGCCACTCTGGCCCAATTGGGGACTTTGCTTGTCCGAGGATTGTGAACATTCTTCGACTTGCAGAACAATATTTTCCTTCACCGAAAATCTCATGACAAAATTTCAAATTAAATACCGCACGTAATTTCTGAAAAACTCAAAGAAGCCAACCTGGATTCAAACAGACGGTCTTTGCTCGAGAGGCCGTAGAACTAACCATTATGCTACCACGGCATTTAATGATTTTTAAATTCTTTAAAAGCAATTTTTCTACATTGTAGTGGAAAATATACGCATTTGAACATACAGAATACTTAGCCAATGTCCAACATTACACGCATTTTAAGTTCGCCATTACGATCTCATCAATTTGACACGCACTAAACACACTACAAGCATCTTATTCGTATCTATAGTTCAGACGCAACATATGTATCGATGACTATGCAGTCTAGACTATGAATGTGACGTTATCAGTCGTCGACTAATATTTCGAAATTCAATTAAATATTTTAATAAAAGAACTGCGTAAAGTCATAAAATTTGTCCTTGGCAGAGAGTGTGATCGCGTACTGCCATTATTAAACACGATTTTTATCTTCTTAAAAGTGATCTAGCGTGTAATGAAATGCAGAAAAAGTTTTTGTATCAAGCCAAATATTTTGTTATATTGCTTTGTATGTAGTAGATCTCCATGTGAAAGTGTCCAGGGATGTATTGTCCCCTTACCCATTTCTGCCGCCAAGCAGTTGTGAGCATTACTGCGTTCCGGTTTTGAAGGATAAGGGTGCTAGTGAAATTACAGGGACATGAGACTTATCAACTTAGTCTTAGTCTCAGTGGCCCAGTGGCAGTGCCCTTCACAGCTTTGTGATTTAAAGTTCTGAGTGACATTGGAACTGTCATGGATAGGCGTGTCGCTTTGCATCAAAAAAATATTTACTTAAGTTACTGTTTTGTATTGCCACTTTAAATTTATGTGAAATAAAGAATATTTAAATCACTCTTTCATTCAATAATTATGTGTATTCCTAATTCAAATAAGATCCGTTTCTTATTTATATTGTGGTGGTCTCTCCTAACGTGCGCTATCATATTTTAAAAATTTGGCGAAGGTAACTTATTTACATCCTAATATGGAATTTAAAACTCGAACAACGTAAGTAAGCTTTTCGTTCGAAAGTTACGTCTATTTGTTATAAAGTGGAGAATATTGCAACACGGTACGTTTAAACTTGTTTCGTCACAAATATAAACAAGTTCCGAAACCGGAGACTCCCCGGTGTTGTCGCAAAGTCGGAACGTTTTTAAGGATTCCGAAAACCAAGTGTTTGTAACGGAAAGCCTTTATGTTATTCTGCAGTTTTGCTTACGTAAAGAGCATTGTGTTTGTTGTACTTTTGGTGGAAAAATTTATATTGAACTCGACATTTCAGTTTTCAGAACATAAAAATGACAAATTTAAAAACCTTTTTTAAAAATGGAATTAAAATTTACAAATAATTCGTAGACAAAAGAAGAGTTTCTCATACATAGTGCACAAAAGAACTTAATAATACGTCCAGATTTGAATTTGAAGCAGTAGAGCTCCTTGCCAAAGAGTACGTCCAGGGAAGTACTGCCATCTTACCCATTAATTAGTAATGGTGCTGGTGAAATTACAGGCACATTGCACATGGGACTTGTCAATTTATGTCTCAAGGTAACGGGTGAAGTGAAGAACCCGTTAGATCTTTGTGAATGGCACTGCAACTGTTTTATGCAGGCGTGTTGCTCAGCACTAGCCGCTCGACTTGTCCGTCCCGTCACTTGGCACCATAAAAAAATCGTGAGATTTGTTGATTGGTTTCGGAGCTCAGTTAGGAGAGCGGTACGCCCCGGTCTTGCATACAGGTTCTGGTTCGAATCCACCTGGACCGTAGAAATTTTGCCTTGTGTGGGTTCGATATTTGTGTCAATAATGACACCAGAAGTACTACACAAAAAAATATTAATTTTATGGTAATAAAATATGATATTCAATAAAATCCATCATAGAGAAACAGTTCCCAAAATTTTAAATAAAGAAACAAAAACATTTCGTTTTTTCTGACTGTTCGATCTTTGTATTAATAATTATAGCAAATCAGTGGGTAATTTCACATAAAAAAAAATCGAATATCAATTCAATAAAAAAAATTAAATACAGTGAATAATGACATCTCTAGCCGGGGCTGGTAACTGTAAAGGTATCTAACTGAGTGACGAAATACTTTCAAAGATTTCTCATAGATGGCACTACGGCTAAAAATTCGTTGAAAAACCAAATACAAAAACACGACAACAAGCACGTAGAAAAATTAGTAGGTATAGCGTTTTGCACGGTATGCTAGAAGACGTCGGTTTGAATCCGGTCGGATCGAAAGAATTTTTTCTGAGTGTTCGATCTTTTTACTAGTAATTAATAATAATAATAATAACGCACACACTCAAAATAGCCCCGCACTAGGGAAACCCTGTGTCGCGGGTGCCATAGACATGTACATAGACAACCACAAATTACACCCAAACTCACGAGAGACTAATAATTAAAAACATTCCTGGCAACTTTATTTCAGTAACGCATAACTTATTTTGTTGGCTGATGTTCAAACTTTATTATATTTTTTTTTACTTTATGGTATTACAATAGACTAACGCGACTAACAGTTTTACGAGATAGCAGAATTAGGAACCATTGTGTTCAGCGTAAGTAATGAATCCATTATCAACCTTTTGCCCTAATTTAAAAGTTACGTTCCTTTACCGTGTTTATTAAGCGACTATTTTTGTAGGTTACATTAATTTGTGTAAGAATGGCGACCTGGGTGCTTCATAAGAAGGTATCGTGTTCGAATCTCGTTGAGAGCTATTTAAGAAATTATCTAAACTAATACTGATCTGGTAGAACACCCAGACCAGATTACCTATCCTGGAGTTTATGTTACTACTATGGTACTCAACTGGAAACTACAAAAAAATTGGTACGATTATCTGAATATATGATGAACGGCTATGGATTGGAATTCCTTGCCTGCGTACGCATTCACTAAACAAAATAACTTTTTTATATAATTCTAAGTGACGGGCCCAACAAATCATGCGCCTGGTGATAAGCGACCCGCCTATCCATAACAGTTGCATTCAGTGCTTTATATCGCTAAGAAGTTATGGTCACCCTTCACCCTGAGACATAAGTTGACAAGTTCCATGTGCCTGTAATTTCACCAGTACCCTTCTAAATCAGAACGCAGTAGGTAATGCTCACATTACTGTTTGGCGACAGAAATAGGTAAGGTGGCAGTGCTTCCCTGGACGAACTCTTAACTTACTCTTAACTTGGATGTTTTCAAGGCGAGAGTCAACAGGCATTATTTAGGTGTGCATGCTACATCGTCGACCTTATTGTCATTTTGTATCAGGTGAGATGGATGGTCAAATGTGCACTTATTTTATCATAAAAAACGGTCATCTCCTAATGGAGTTGACAGAGACTACAGAAACTTTTCTTACAACACCTTTCTATATTTGGGCGACCTCGGTGATTGCATACTCTAGGAATAATTTTAGAACTTTTGAATGTCACCGTCCCCAGCGAAAAAACCGGGAGTAACGAAATATAAGTTATAAGTCGAACGAAATATAAGTAATAATTATTTGTGATTTTTTTTACTCGACTCTATCATACAGGAGTTACTTTAGATCATAGATTCGCAAAGTTTTTGGTTCACCGCCCACTTAGGCACGATAAAAAAATTTCAACGCTCACCATCATAAAGAATAACTAAAAACACGTTTTTTTATATTAACTTTACACAAGGAAAAAATAATTAAATATATGTAGTGTACTTTATATAGATAATTCAAGTTTTTTTTCCTTCCAATTGCTTCCGAGGACTCTATCGCTACCCTAGGACTTTTCATCGCCCACTGGGGGGTAGTGATCACTTTGCTCTCGATATCTCTAATAATGTCTTATTAGACTATGGTGCTGACTTGTCAATTTCAAGCTAGGCTAGATAAAAGCTTACCGAGTATGTAAACCATGTTTTTGGTCCAGCGCTGGAGCTCCTTGCGTATAGCGCGACGTTCCTGTTGGCACCGGACGAAAGAGCACTCCGCCATGGCACACGACCGGCATGCCTGGTGAAACGAAACATTTACCTCATAAATAAATTTGAAAAGTATATAATACAAAACGTGGGTTGGAACCCCAAGCCGTAACTCTGATTTTCTTGGAATTTATGTGCGGAATTAAAAGAATTTTAGTAGCAATAGAGCTCCTTGTGGAAGAGTTCGTCCAGAGAATTGCTGCCATGGTTTTGAAAGGGTAAGGGTACTGGTAAAATTACAAACACATGGATCTTGTCAACTTATGTCTCGGGGTGTCGAGCGCAGTGGCAGTGCCTCCAGATCTTTACTATTTAAAGCTCTGAGTGGCACTGCAACTGTTATGGACAGGCGTGTAGCTTACCGTCGGGCGCACGAATTGTTCGTCCCGCCACTTGTTATTATAAAAAAAATTGTTGAAGAAGAGTGAGAAGAAAGTCCTCAAACCGCAGTGGGCCAGCGAGGCTGACTATAGCCTAACTCCTCGCTTAAGAAAAGTCGCCAATCATAACGCAAATCAGTGGGTGTATAAATGAGATAATATACAAAACAGTGTACAGAGTATCTTACGCCGATCGTCAAATCTCGTCATTAATGATATAAAAAAATCTCTTTACCACGATGGTAAGTATTATAGTGTATGTATCCATTTTGGATTTAATTGACAATCGTGGCAAGAGGCTTATAGGTGACTCGGAATTAGTGGAGGCGAAACTGCAAAGCCTTGAACACCGCCGTAAAGTTGCCTGCTTATCGGTATTTTACAGGATAATATCACGCAGAGTGTGCGATGGAATTACATGATTTAATTCCGCCTACCCCTTTCCATAACCGGGGGACTACGCGTAGGCTAGAGTACCACCCCTATGTTGTGAATATTCCAAAGATTCGCACGAAACGTTACGCTTCCACGTTTATATGGCGAACGGCTATGGAGTGGAATTCCCTGCTTGCAGAGTTGTTCCCTGAACTAACTTAACCTGAAGTAACTTGGACCTTTTCAAGACGAGAGTGAATAGGTATTATTTAGGTGTACATGTTCCATCGTCGACCTCATCGTCACTTTCAATCCGGTGAGATGGAGGTCAAACACGCACTTATATTTTTTTGTATAAAAAAAATCGACACGATAAAAAAAGAAGTGTACTCCAAAAAGTCGCCATCGGCAAGCCAACAACTCTTCGAGACCAACTTACTGGAGTAACTCTAGCAGCAGAACTCCTTGTGAAAGCGTTCGTCCAGGGAAGTACTGCCACCTTCATCAAGCAGTAATATGATCATTACTGCGTTTCGGGTTTGAAGGGTAAGGGCGCTGGTGAAATTACAGGCACATGGTACTTTTGAACGTGTGTCTCAGGGTGAAGGGCGCTGTGGCAGTGTCCATCAAATAATATTAATAATAACTCTTAGCTCCGCTCTTGTGAAACCCTGTAACGCGGGTGCCATGGAAATTTACATAGACAACTACAAATTACACTCAAACTCACAAGAGAAATAAATGTAGGCTATGCAAACATTTCTCACGGCCCGGGAAGCGAACCCCAGACCTCTGCGTGGCAGTCCAGCATGATAACCGTTCGACCACGGAGGTAGATCGTTGGTATTTAAAGCTCTGCGTGCCACTGCAACTGCTATGGACAGGCGTGTCGCTTAACACCAGGCGCACTTGGTATCATAAAAAAAATCGCAGAGAACAGAGAAAAAAAATCGTAAACATCCTATATAGAAGGCGTGACATAAAAGCCTAAATTCAAATTGTCCTGAAGTAGAATACTGTTGTTAGTATTTGGTCAGTTCTCCAGATAGTGTCTGACGTTGAATGACGTTTGCTCAGCGACATTGACCTTGGATACATTTTGGACGCCTGCCAACACGGTCCTTTCTCCACACAATAACAAACGTGTATACATATGTGCATGTACACGCATGACTCTGAAGTATACGTGTACGTGTAGATACAGGTACAGTTTAATCAGGCTAAAATCGTAAGCGTTCGAATTTTAAATATACATAAGCTTTTTAAAAGCAAAGTAAAGAAAATATAGAACAAAATATCAAATTTACAATTATCAACTTACCGTCAGCACAGATAATATATCAAAGTATAAAATATCAAAACTAAAACCAAATATCGATGCATACCCAAGACACGCAATTCAAAGACAATGATATAGTGAATTTATTTCTTAAAGGTATAATAATCATTATAATAATGCAGTGAGCCGTCTTGCTCGATACTACACGTGCTATTCGCCGGTTCTTGAACCTGAATCCCTGACCCCGGCCGACTGTGCCTTTTCATGTACCAAGTGACTCTGCCATTTAAAAATTCAAAATTAATCTTTTAATGTCATGGGGGAGCCGAGAGTCAAAAATTGATATCCAAAATAATAATAATAATGTGCCATACAAACGCACGAGTTGCCCGGTCTCAAACTATTCTGTGCTGTGATTACCAGAGCAATGGAATCAACTCCGGGGCATTACTTAGAACACCCAGACCAGAACCAATATAGAAACGTCTATTGCCCAAATTAGTCCTACCAGTGATCTAATAAAGATACTTAATATATTGTGAAATAATTATACACTTATAAATGAACAATGAAAGACAAATAAAACATTACGTAAAAAAGTCGTTAAAACCGACATCAAAGATCTGCAACAAGCGCACAGAAAAGTTCCCTATTTCATTCAATTTCCTTCAAAAAGTTATATATACAACTAAAAATAATCTAAATTAAATAGCACTGAAAGTTAAAAAAAAACTTGATCAGTATTTGCTTTCAAAGACGTCGTCTTCAAATTTCATTAAGTCTCACTTCCTATCGAGTGCGCTGTATCAACTCAAGCCATCGAAACTCGCAGAAGCTTCTTAACGGCGCAAAATAAAAATCGAACCCCATCCAATTACTATAACATTCATCGAACGAGTATCGACTCCGCCGGGCAATGACCTGCAGAAAGGAGCTAACGAAATTCCACGAAAAACCTCCGTCCTCATCAAGGAACACCCCGACACCCACCGAATGTACCTCCCACCCGAATCTAGCCCCCGAATTCTTATTTCAAACTCCAGACGAGGGGGTGCCGACGAAACTATTCTTATTTTTAAAATCTCTACGGAATATGCCGCGAAAGAGGTTCTTATTTTAAAAATATCACGCTCCACCGAAATTTTCTTATTTTTAAAAACTTGGAAGGGGTGCGAACGTTCTTCCGAAATCCTCCAACCCCCTCTTGGCCCCCAGTGGCCAGTTATGATATTCTTATTTTAAAATCGCCCGAGGCGTTCGGATTCTGTTATTAAGATGTTGGTGTGTGCACGGTTTTATGAGACCCGTTTGAGCGTGAGCGAGTATCTAAGATACAAAGGAGAGTTTTTCGTAGAACTATTCATATCTTTCACTGCATCGTATACTATCCGAACTAATGAGAATGTTCACAACTTTGCGAAAATAAATGACATTCTCCCTACAAGTAGCTCGTCTACATAACCTAGATACGGTAACAGGATCGCCTCATTTCGTCAGTACAAATTGAAGTTCTAAATTCGAAACTAAATTTTAAAAACTCGTTTTAAAATTCAAATTTAGGAGCGAATTTCAAATTTTAGTTGGTAATCACAGTAGCACGAATGTTGGGTGATTCGGAATTCAAAATTTAATAAAAAAACGTAGTACGGTGGGCATAGCAATAATCTTTCCCGCCAATTTCCATCGCTGTCAAATTTGGAACCACGTCGCCACCCCGGCGCCACCCGCCGCAGATCAATTTACGATAACTCGGTTTCAGCGCTCCGTCCCGCTCCGCCTTAAGACACCCGGCTATCCCCGTCTCCCCCCGGATAAGTTCTAGAACTGGGCAACTGTTCACTCACAAAACCGGTTATCTGCAGTTTTCCTTGAACCATGCACTGAAATTTGAGTGCGGTGAAAACTAGTTTAAACTACTACTAACTAAAGCTAAAATTACAGTAACTGTTAATGTGACGGTCACGTGGTACAAAATTAAGTTTAAAATTTATGTTTTGCTCTGTGTTGTTTTCTAAGCAAAACGCGACCATAATCTTAAATTACAGTCCACAATATTTTATTAAAACAGTTTGAGATTTAATTTTATCATTCTAACTAGCTGACGTCACAGCTTAATCGACGAAGATATTAGCAAAAGTCACGCGATGTGCAAAATTTTCCACTGCAAAATAACTTTTTTCCTTTGACCTTTTCTAGGTTAGATACGGTGTTTTGGCCTTCAGGAATAGTGAGACCATTCTCTCACGCGGATATGGCCCGAGTCTTATTTTTAACTGTTGTGTGCGTCACGTGGTGGTGTGTGCACGAGGGTGGTGTGTGAGTGTGTGTGCGTTTGAAATATTCCCCCGTAGCGTGCCCGCGCGGAATTGATGTTTTTAATTAGTTTCGAACGCTTTTCGTGGTGGCCAGTTCCTTTTTTAAACATTATTTATTAATTTAATTTTAAAAGTAAAGTGGCCTGACTCATTCCCCTTTTATTTATTAAAAAAATGAAAACTCAAGCGTTCGGAACTGTAGCGAATTTACAATAAAAAATATTAAATAGCCAAACCGAAAAAATCACGTGGAAAGGACTTATTGAAGCTTCGAAAACTTAAATTGAATATGGTGTTCGCGTAGAACAATTTCGTCAAAGTTACACTTAAATATAAAACGAGATGGCAGCCGGTAACCCGGAACGTTTCCTGAAAACTTTCCTTTTGTAGGCGAAAATTCAATAGGCGGGAAGTTCGCTCTCGTCCGCTCAAACCGCTACTCATTGTAAAGGTTAACGGACATTTAAAAACATCGCAATGGGATACGAGACTGAAAAAAAATCAATCCTTTGCTAAAAAAGAAAGTGGGGCAGAAATCAATAAACTTTTTTCTAAGCAATTCAAATTTTGAAACCGTGTAAGAATTTAAAATTCAAATGTGGAACGCGGCGCTGTAAAAATACGTCGAATCAGGTGTTTGAATTTGAATTTGGAATCTATCGAAATATACAGAATTTTTATTTGAATTTTGTTGGCGCCTTAGTTTGTGATTTTCAAAATCATAGGTAATAACTAATACTATAAATGAGTCTATATTGAGGGATATTAATTAAAACAAAAAAAATTAAATGTAGGGGTTACAATAAGGATTCATCGCTTAAAGTTAATGTACATCAATTTAAAAGAAAAATAAAATTTCACGCAGTATAGTGACATTGACTTTATACAGCTTGATGTTCTAAGTGAATTTATTGCACGGAACGACGTACCTCGTACCTGTTGCACTACGTCGCGCTCGGCTTTTGTTTTTGTTGATAGTCTAGTTTCGGCGAGACAAAGTTTGGAACATCCTGTGCATAGAGAAGTTTGTAACAGGATGCATTATTTAGTTGGAAAGGTTTTTTTAATTTGCAGTTTTTAGGCCATAGACATTGGAGTGGATAGATTTATTTTGACTTGTTCGAGCTTTGAATATTCAAGTTAGGAGAGTGGTCGCTGTGTTATAATAAAAGTCAACACCATAATGTCAGGTTCGTATAATATTGTATCCTTAATATAATAAATCCACGTGTGGTCATGAGTCAAGATTGCTTTTATCACATGAAAATCATAAAAATAATAAGAATTATATGAAACAAATTTTGTATGTGTGAAATTTATAATTCTCTTATTAAGAGTCGATATTACCCCAGCTCGAATTCAAAATTTTCCCGTACTAATACGGTTCATTTTGCTTGGGTCGAGTGGCAGGGAAACTGGCTTTATTTCAGAAATTATTTTTTGCAAAGAAATCAAAGTCATTTGAAAAGTGTATATATCGTATACTATACGTGTTTTATTTAGTTCAGCTGATATAAAATCATTGGTATATGTAAAGTACCTCAATAGGTACTTTACATATACCATATAGAAATTTTACAAGAAAA
>NW_020653900.1:9490994-9542290 GCF_003589595.1 Hyposmocoma kahamanoa | reverse complement strand
AAATGAAAGTGTTTTCATTTACAAACATCTCTTTGTGACATAAGACCAAAAACAAACGGCAGGGTACAACAACCGTATTGCCAGGCAGCAATTTCTCTCGGTCAACGACATGTTAGCTACCGGATTTTGTTGTACGTAAGTTTACGTACGTACGTAGTTTGTAATATTCTACCACTAACGACATGCTTGGTTTCACACTTTAAATTTCAGGTCGTTCTAATCGTGTGTAGCATAAAGTTGAATTTAAACTAAAAGTGTAAGTGTGAAAACGCGGTATCCAAAGAAGTTGGTGAAAAAAAAACTTATTTTTTAATACCTTTATTCATCTGACGATGAAGTCATTAAAACTGCCCAGATATTTAACCCGCACTGGGCTATGGTCGTAAATGTGGAGTATACTATATGGTACGTATTGGGTTTTTCTTAGGACAGGAAAAGAAAAAGCAAGCAATGATAGTTTTCCTTTTTTAAAGAGTCGTCTATATTTAGTCTGAAGTTAGTTCTGGATCCGGGTTCGTGTGTTCGTTGGCGAAAACCTGTTGCTAGCACTTTGTTTACTCTCTGTGATATCTCTTTAGGGGGATTTTTTGTTATTTAGAGACAGAACTTTGGATGTTATTGTACTGTGTGTTACGATTGTTTTTAAAAATACTAAAAATAATTGAGGAAATAAAAAGTAAAACTATTTGAAAAACTTAACAGAAATGTCAGTCCTATTAAGTGATTTCACATTATTGCGTAATTTATATTAAACGTAAATATAAAAAGGAGACACATTTCTGAATACAATTAAATTAACTATCTATCACTTTTGAAATTCAATTCCACATTTAAAAAACCATTCATAAAAAAGAAACGAAAGAAAAGTGTAAAAAGTATCTGTTCATTTTCTATGCTTCAGCAGTATTTAAAAAAGTCATTCTAAAAATAAATCGACTCATAACAACGAACATTCCAATTTCCAAAGGAACTTAAAACAGCAAGTACCGAAAAAGTCTTAGCCGGTTTATCCCAAGCAGCCGTGGGAGGGGTGGTGGGGGGACCTCCACGGCGCCTGTGTGAAAGAATGCCGCGAATCAATACAGCGGCACATTAAACCGCCCTGGGTTACGCCTGACACTCTTTTTTCGTCAATTCCTGGAACCTTAAAACAATCTTTGTTTAGTATTGATGTTATTCTTTTACTTCTTATTCAAGGTTTTTGACGGTGGAGTAATAACCAAAGGTCTCTGTCGAGCGTCCTTTGCTTTCTTGATACAACACGACTTTTTTAAAGAGTTCCTCCAGGGAAGTATTCTCTGCTTAAAAACAACGCATTTGCATTTTGGTAATTTTCGAGATATTGGCACCAAATTTTTTTTTCAATGAAATATGTCAACTAAGCCGGTTTTGCTTGACAATAAAATTGAAACTAAATAATATATTGCAGATCTGCTTTCGCAGCTCCCAGATATGTTAATAACTCAATTTCGCAAAAAAATTTGACTTCGTTGTTTATGATACGACAGACGTGTTTATGAGACGGTAGTACTGCCACCGTACCTATGTCTGTCGCCAAGCAGTAATAGGAACATTATTGCATTCTGATTTCGAAGATTATGGATGCTGGTGAAATTACAGGAACATGGGACTTGTCAACTTAAGTGTCATGGTGGTTTTTATATTGTATTGCCTGTATGGATACACACATAGACAACCACAAATTACATCCAAACTCACGAGAGAAGTAATGTAGACCATACAAACATTTCTGCCAGCCCGAGAATCAAAAACCGTGACCTCTGCATGGCAGCTCAGCATGGTAACCGTTCGGCCACAGAGGCAGTTAGGTATATCGGGTTTTTCAATAGGGACTTAATTATTTTGTATTACAATAAAACATTGAATGATTGAGATATCGAGCTGATATTTATTTCAGGTGCATTACATTCACATGTTACATTTAAGAATGGAATTAGATCTCGTTCATATGACCACCGCGAGCACGTTTGCAGCGTTCAATTATACATGCCAATTTTCCACCACTCTTCCGCACATATCGCCTGAAACTTTGGCAATTTCGCGTTTGATATTGTTCCTGAGCTCATTTAACGTTGTTGACTTGGTGGCAGAACCCAACGACTTAACATAACTCCATAAAAAGTAATCCAACGGCGTTAGATCGCATGAACTAGGTGGCCATTCGACCGGACTATTTCGCGAGATTACACGATTATCGAACTTCCTCTTCAATAGATCGATTGTTTGACCAGCTGTGTGACCGCTGCGAAGATGCTCGCGGTGGTCATATGAACGAGATCGAATTCCATCCTTAAATGTAACATACATGTGTTGCATCTAGAATAAATTTCAGCTCGATACCTCAATTATTCTGTGTTTTATTTTTTACAAAATTTGTTATGTCCTTATTGGAAAATCCTGTCAAATGAGTACAAACAAGGTTAAGGTAAAAACACGTACCATATCTCACCCTTGATATAATAAGGTCTCATCTGTAAAATGACAACTTTTCATGAGAGAGGTTTAAACATTCGAAGATCGACATTACTCATATAGTTCGTATTATTTTCATAACTTTCATTTGCTAAAAGTACTTTTGACATATGATCACATGTGGTTTTATTTTACCAAGAGTACGATTTTTAATCGACTTAAAAAAAAGGAGAAGGTTCGCAATTCGACTGTATTTTTGTGTATGTTACGCGATAACTCGGCATTTGTAAACCGATTTTGATGATTGTTTCGCGCACTTTCCGGTAACCAATTCCAACAAAACTTAAAATAGATGTAATTCCACACATTTTTGAAGTCGATTTTTAGTAGCTACTCTGTAGTGAGATTATACAATTTAACACAAGATAAAGACAAGTGGTGGAAGAGATAGATGTATACCAGTCCGTAGTCTCTGCCTACGTCATAAGGGAGTCAAGGTAGAAGATGTATGCAGAAAACCTTAACTACATTACGATACCTCACATGTAATGTTGTAAGTCAAAATAATTTTTTTGCTTTTTAACGTAAATATGTCTTGTTTTTTGTGTGTATTACTAGTTCCATATTTAAATGTAAAGAAATCACTTAGTGTTATATTTACTCAAATATTACATGTTTACATTTTAAGTTAAAAACCAAGAAATGGTATTTTGACTTAGACCAACTTAGTGGGCTAGTGGAAACCTTTGGAGCTAGTTTCAAATAAAGAGACAATACTCTGTAACAAGCGCAGAATCAATAGTTATGTTAGGAGTCTGGAGTTGTGTTTTTGTGCAAGAATTCGCATCACTATCCACCTTAATGTAAATAATTTAACAATTTCTTGTTAATGGGCGTCGTATAGCACCCATGGTGTAATAAGGCCACATCGGGAAAATGAGAATTTTCCTATGCTAAAATAGCAGAATTATAAAACTTCACATTATACGTAACTTGTTTCATGTACTTTGTATTACTTACTTTTACGACTGTCAAATTATGCACTTTTAACGTATGATCACGTGTTAGCTTGATCATGCGATACGTATGTTGTATTATTTTAATTACTGATGACTTTGGTGACCCGACGGCTTGCTTAGTAGGCACTGGATGAGGAGTTCTCAGGTTTTTTTTTAAATAATATTATGTGACGGAACGAACCAGTCGCTACACTGTCCATGATATTTGCAGTGCTACTCAGAGCTTTAAATCGCAAAGATCTGAGGGGCCCTGCCACTGCGCCCGTCACCCCGAGACATAGGTTGACAAGTCCCATGTGCCTGTAATTCTTCAAAACCAGAATGCAGTAATGCTAACATTACTGCTATGCGGCAAAAATAGGTAAAGTGGTTGATTATCGGTAACACCAATTTTCTCGGTAACACCAATTTGGGAAACGAACTTTGTTATCTTGGTTTCTGTCTTAGTGTTTTAAGTAGTACCCAGAGTGAATTAAGTTGATCTGGTACCAAGTGACAAGACGGACAGATCGTGCACGTGGTGAGAAGCTTGAAGAAACACGCCTGTCCATAACATTTCCAGTGCCATTCAGAGCTTTTAATCGCAAACATCTGAGGGGCACTGCCACTGCGCCCGTCACTCTAAGACTTAAGTAGAAAAGTCCCATATGTCTGTAATTTCATCAGCATCCTTACCCTAAAGAAAAAGATAAGTTAAATGTTCTGTTTTATATTGTTACCCAAATCAAAAATTACAAAAAAAACGAATAATCCTTTTCGTAGGTTTTTCGCAAAATGTTTTTGATACTACTGTGTTTTATTATGATAAGGTAAATATAGATGAAAAGAAAAACCTATCACAGACTACGCTTAAAGTTTCTATTATAGTAAGGTTCTATAAAACAGCTTTCAAAACAATACCAACAGAAATTACCCCCTTAACCGAGGGAGAAGGCGCCAAAAAAAGAGTTTCCATTTCAGCCTACTCGACCCATTTACCGCGAAAAATCTTCATTGTGACGTCACAAAACGAAATAAAGACGCATTTTAAAACTTGAATGCTACAGAATGAGCCATACTAGTAACAATGGTAGGAAAAACAGAGTAAAATTGGTCATAATGACTGTCCCCCCCGCGCCATTCCTCGACGCTCAACCCCTTCGGGTGAAGCTGGGAAATAAAATTTTAAATTGAAGGCGTTAAAAAGACAAAAATGTGGGATTGAGATGAAGGTGCTTCTACTCTGACGGTTATGGAGATTGTTTAGCTGGGTGGAAGGAATCGAAAAATATTTATAGTAAAGAAAATATAGAATATAAATGTAAGTAAGTACACATTAAAAACACAGCACCTTATATGGTGGTCAAAAAGAAAAGTATATTGCCTAAACTACTAAAGGAAATGAAGCGAATAGAACGGAAGAAAACGCTTTTCATCATCCTTTACAATACGCACAGGAATAAAATTCTCTGTGTGCATCTGTGTTTCCGAGCACATACAACCCGAGTATCTTTAAAGTGCCATTGAATAGGCATTGTCTGGGCAAGCTCGGTCCATCGTAAACCTGATCTTTGCTCCAGGGTCGGGTTATTCATGCACTTTATGTGCTTCTGGGATGTTCGCCAAGGAACGTACTGATGAATCAGATGGAAGCGGATTGCTACTCTCATGGGTATCAGTTGCCATAACAGGATTCTGAATGTAATTGCCGATAATTTTGATTGTTCCATCCAGAAGTTCTGGATGAACTTGATAATCTAAAAATAAACAGAATTGCATTATCATTTTGGATGTCTATTTCAGACTCTCGTCTCCCCCATGGCTAAAAATATTAATTTTGAATTTTTAAATAGAAGAGGCGGTTTTCCCCGGTAATGACACAGTCAACCGGGGCCGGGGACTTATGTTCAAGAACCGGAGAGTAGTAGTAGTACATACGGTGCGTACTATTCTGCTGTACCGCCAACCGCTTTCTGCTTTTGTTCTGGAAGCGACACGCCACAGAATTTCAACCACCTCAACTTGCTGGCGCGGCTAACGTTGGCGGACAAAACAATTGGGATTATTTCAGTGGAGGCCACATCCCAAATGTCGGTAATCTCGGTAAATAATAATGACAGGCTAAAAGTTTTGAATTTTTTGTAAATGAAATGCATAACATATAACAACAAATGACATATTTTTAGTCGATATAACGCTCAACAGATATAATTAATTCTTGCATGATATAAAGGTCACTATTCATATACCCATATTAGATGATTGATATAATAACTTTCAATCTAATATACCGATTGCATAATGTTCATTTTATATAAACACTCCAAGTATAACATTCACTGCGTATACTGTATTATTATAAATATAATTCCAGTGGTGTTTCGGTACAATGGTGAATGAACCGAATTTGTTTGCATTTGCTAGTTTGTTCGACCTCCTCCTGTGGTTTAGGTTAGGTTAGTATAAAACAAAGTTGCACGAGCCAAGAGCCGAGCGAACGCAGCGAGCGTACCGCGACAACGGCCGGCGAGTGCCCGAACCGAATTTGTTTGCATTTGCTAGTCGGTTCGACCTCCTCCTGTGGGTTTAGGTTAGGTTAGTATAAAACAAAGCTGCACGAGCCAAGAGCCGAGCGAACGCAGCGAGCGTACCGCGACATCGGTTGGCGAGTTCCAGAACCGAATTCGTTTGCATTTGGTAGTTGATTCGACCTCCCCCTGTGGGTTTAGGTTAGGTTAGTATATGCAATTAAATATTCTGCTTAAAGTTCTAATAAATATATTTTATACACAAAATGCAGTTAAAGTTATACAAAAATAATTATATTTTGCGATTGTACATTTAATGAAATAAAGAAAAATCTTATCAACATAATATAGGGTGTTTCATCTATTCGTAAAACGAAATATTGTGTTATATTATTTAATACATTATTTTTTTATTGTGTCACCTAATCATTATATATAAATATTTGTTATAGTGAAGGTTTATTATACAAATTGAAATTATGCCTTTTGTTGATATATCTTTTCTTGACTATATACAGAGAGTGATTATATCCTTAGAAATTATATCAAATGTTGTTATGCAAAGTGAAAATAGATTACTTGTTCTTATATTTTCTATTACACACCCAATATAACTAAATATAGAACGAATATGGTCATCTTGAGTCACAGACCCAATAAAGTGGGTAATACAACTAGTGTGGACGATTCTTAAGAATTATAAACTTCCGTAGCGTACAATGGAAGTTATTCCGTGAATTAAGCAACGAACATTAATATTTTTATAATTTGCATCTTGCGCTTTGAGAGAATTATTAGCAGTAGGGGGTGGGGGATAAATTATGAGAACTGTTGTAAATGAAGGGGGATGAGGTGGCCCGTGATAGTTATTGATTCTGCTTTGTGGTCTATAGACAAACGAAAAAGGGGAACTTTCAGCAGCATAGGCATAGGTACAATGGGCGGCAGCTAAAGATGTACAATTTATCAAAATTCTTTGTTGAAAATTAAACCTTACGTCGCATAGGTGGGATTTAAATTTGCTGTTGAAAAATATGTCACTTTATATAGCTTAAACCTAAAATGTAACCTGTCTTAGAATAAAAGGAAGCTTGTTAAGAGAGGTAAGATATTTTGTTTTATGTTTTACATGTTCCACTGTGGAACATAGGCCTTTGTAATGGAAAATTTAGGTAATTTTCTTTTATAATTTCAAAGAAAGCTGCTTGTGACTGCTGCTTGAGTCCTCATCTTGAAAGGTCCTGGCCTGTGGACTATAATGTATCAAATGTGAAGTTGTTGGGGTGTGGTGGGGGGATCATGGTTACATAATAAGGAGCGAACAGTAAAATAAAAACAACAAAATTTCTATTGATTTTTACTTTGATTTAAATGGGAACGTGAAATTAATATAACCGGTCCAAAGGTTAACACTATGCACTGGACAGAAAGGTCCCAAGTTCGATTTCCGGTAGGACCTGGAAACTAACTTTTGTAAATTTGTTCTAGTATGAATATTCTAGGTATTGCTCCCGAGTATAAAAATATAAATATTAGAGAACATCACATACGTTGCTCTGATCCCAAAATAAGTAACTAAAACAGTCGTGTTATGGAAATCGGAAACAACGACGGTACCACAAACGCCCGAAATGAAACAGAAAATTTTATCTACGTTGACGCAGCCGGGGATCGAACCCGGGACTTTCGATATGGGGACACCATGAATACCAGCGTGTAGCAATATATTTCACAACTCTGGAAGTCATTATACAGCAAAATTAAGTAATAATTAGAAATTTGTTAATAAACAATTCAGTACCAACAGCCTTGTGACAGAGTTCATCTAGGGCAGTACTGCCACCTTACCTAATAATGTCAGCATTACCGTGTTCCGGTTTTGAAGGGTGAGGGTGCTGGTGAAATTACAGGCACATGGGACTTGTCAACTTATGTCTCAGGGTGACGGGCGCAGTAGTAATGCCCTTCAGACTTTTGCGATTCAAAGCTCAGAGTTGCACTGCAACTGTTATGGACAGGCGTGTAGCTTACCATCAGGCGCACGACTTGTTCGTCCCGTCTCTTAATATTACAAAAAATAATAAATTGGTGTGCTCCATTTTTATTAAAATAATAAAAGGTTGCTAGTGATGTAATTAATTAAAACAATTTAAAATATCTTACCGACATACTCTATATTAGGTAAATAGCAAACATTGCATCCAAACACCCATAGTCCCAATAAAATGCAACCGATATTAAAATATCAATTTCCTTTTTAATTACATAAGTAATTAATAAAACCCTCCCCGCTTTAGGGGGTAGTGTGCCCCCTATTGGGTACACACCCTTTTAGATAGAGCGCTATCTTCCGAACACACACAAACTAATAATTAATCATCTAGCGTCTTCCCCACTTTTCTTCCCCCTATTACCCACCCCAAGTTTAATTCCTGGTACAAAACACCCCCCCACTTTTTTCCGAACCGTGTTTTCATTTTGTACGTCTCTTGGAGAGTGGTGGGTGTTTTACATTAAACGATATAAATCGGACAATGTGAACTGCTTTCGATTTCGCTTCGACCGTCATATATCTATAATATGAGATATATCTACGAGACAGAACTTTGTGAACAAGATGAACCAGTCATCATCACGTATTGGTATTGTTTGGGGGGCGCAATATTGTTGCACGTCTTGCATATTATCTAATTTCATTCATTCATTTATTTATTGCAAACAATGTTAGTACAGGCATTACACAGGTAATTAGTAAGTACAAATATACTCCGTTGGGGTGTAGCAAATTAACAGTACTCTCGAATAATTAACAACAAACGGAATATAAACCGAAGATTCTTAAAATAACCACGGTTACAAAGGGTAAGGGTTTTGGTGGAATTACAGGCACATGAGATTTGTCGACTTATGTCTCAGAGTGACGGCGCAGTGGCAATGCCCATCAGATCTTTGTGTTTTAAAGCACTGAATGGTACTGCAACTGTTAGAGATCACCAGGCGCGCGACTTGTTCGTCCCGTCACTTGGTCTCATAAAAAAACGACGTTTGAAACAAAAGCATTGGAAATCTCTATTTTATTATTGTCATTAATATTTTCTGACACGGTCAGGGGCTGCAACATGTATATATTTATTAGAAAGTATAAGTTTATTTAGGTATATTTATGTACACAAATACACAATAGGTAGGTATAATATATCGTTATTTATAATTTGATAAAATATAACGAATTTTACATTATGTAGTTAGCTTTTATTTAAACATTGTCACACTACGTCTCCCGTTCTGATTAGCTTTCCTTTACCTCGAAGGTTGCCTGGAAGAGCTCGCCCTTAGCAATAAGGTTGCCTTTGCCCACTTTAGGTTTAAGTTATTTATGGACTGTTTTTGTTCTTGTGTGTGAGCAATAAAGTGTATAAGTATCTAAATATCTGAAACACTTTAAATATTCTTAATAATAAGTTTAGACATAATACAGTAGGTACTTATTTCCATGCACGAAAATAAAAAGCAAAAGCATTATTACGAATCGTCATGATCCCCTCATGACATCGTGACCTATAAACGAACTTCAAGGAGTTTTCAGGACGTACAAATTGAATTTTGTGGTCTCTGTGAATATTTTAGTCTCGGATAGAGGATATTGGTTGGTCTCAGACGGTCTGCGTTCCGTTTCGTGCTAATTTTTGTTCTTTTACTATTTTATTCGTTCGCTTGTACCCCTCTTTCAGTAAAGCGTGGGAAGGAAACCTGCAAGTCGGAGAAGGTTGACCCTGTTCAATTATTTTAGAACAAGCAATGTTGCCCAGCGATCTTATTCACTTGGGGTGTGTAACGTTTCAAAGCAATATTTGCCATTTACCTGTAACATATAAACTACGTCATTATATATCTATATATATATATATATATATATATGTACATATATATATATATATATATGTAACTAGTAACGGTAGAGCTCATGAAACCGCTTCGCGAACAAATTCTTTCACTTGGCTGCCGGCGGCTTTTACATACCCGTTGTAACAAATATACTAAATAATAAAATATATAATAAAATAAAGAACACATCTTCACAGTGGAGACCTGGCGGTCTAAAAGTCATCCCACGCAGAGGTCCCAGGTTCGATTCCCGGGCCAGGAGGAATATTTGTATGGCCTACATTTATTTCTCCCGTGAGTCTGAGTGTAATTTGTGGTGTGTGTGTGTGTGTGCGTGTGTGTCCATGGCACCCGCGACACAGGGTTTCCCTAGTACGGGGCTATGTTGAGCGTGTACGTTATTATTACATTATTATTATCAAATAATAAGTTTGGTTTGTTTGTTTACCTTCGACATTTTTTTCAATTTAGTTATTTGATATAACTAACAATGAAGTAACAAAAACGTGGTATTTTATGTAGCCATCATTCATTGGGATAAAAAACGATTTAGTAAAAAATAATAAATCGAAAATGAAATATTTTATTCCATATTATATGTACAAATAATCGATTTTCCACCTCAATTTTCCATGTTTACTAAACTTTTATTAGCAGTAGAGCCTCTTGTGAATGAGTTCGTCCAGAGAAGTACTGCCACCTTACCTATTTCTGCCGCCTAGCAGTAATGTCAGCATTACAGCGTTCCGTATTTAAAGGGTAAGGGCGCTGGTTAAATTACAGGCACAGGGGACTTGTCAATTTATGTCTCACGGTGACGGGCGCAGTAGTAATGCCCTCCAAACTTTTGCGATTTAAAGCTCTGAGTGTCGCTGCAACTGTTATGGACAGGCGTGTAGGTTCCCATTAAAAATCGCTGTGAATCATACCATTTCACACAGCACAATTGGACCAACTACAAGGCAAAATACCTTGGAGTGTCGAGGTGCTCCCGAAGATTTCAGCAAACCTAGGAGGATGCTGAGTTTCCTGGAAGAGCTCGAGTGGCTCAAGTAGGACCCTTCACCGACTTAAACTGCCTCAGTGGCCGAACGGTTACCATGCTGGATTGTCACGCAGAGGTCCTGGGTTCGACTCTCAGGCCGGGAGAAATATGTGTAAGACCTACATTTATTTCTCTCGTGAGTTTGGGTGTAATTTGTGATTGTCTATGTATGTTTCCATGGCACCCGCTATGTATAGCGTAACCCTGTTGAAGGGTTATGAATGTGTTGCGTTATTTATAATAATAATAATAATAATAATAATAATAATAATAATAATAATAATAATAATAATAACGCACACACTCAACATAGCCCCGCACTAGGGAAACCCTGTGTCGCGGGTGCCATGGACACACACATAGACAACCACAAATTACACCCAAACTCACGAGAGAAATAAATGTAGGCCATACAAATATTTCTCCCGGCCCGGGAATCGAACCCGGGGACCTCTGCGTGGCAGTCCGGTATGGTAACCGTTCGGCCACGGAGGCAGTTACATATCCCATGTGCCTATAATTTCACCAGTACCTTTACCCTTCAAAATCGGATACAGTAATGCTGACATTACTGCCTGGCGGCAGAAATATGTAAGGTGGCAGTACTTTCCTGGACGAAATCTTTCACATGGAGCTCTACTGCTACTAAACCAAAAGAAACTAAACTTTTGCGAATTACCTGTTACATTTTCGCTGAAATCATTTCTAATCATGAGTACGATCTTTGTATTATATTTTGCATACCTCGATTGCATATTAAACTATTTTAAATCTTACTACTTTCTGCAGCAGAGTTCTAAAGTGCTATGTAGCATTGACTTATACCTATATAGCACTATATGAATATCGCCAAAAAGTTACTTGTATAAACCCAAGTTGATAATGATTATATCAGTCACCATGTAAAATACACTTTTTGCCAGCTCTATATAACACTAGCATATCCGTAAACAACAATTTTATCTATTGAAATGTCAAAATGGTTGTGCGAATGTAAACTAAGTCAAAATCATAATCATGACCCTGTTATCTGCAGTCGTCTCTTTATAGGAAATTTTCTCTAATAAAATATTTATCGTAAAATGTGATTTATTGGGAAGGAATACTTTGGAACGACTGTTGTGTTTGTGTACTCCGAAATGCCAAGAGATGGCGTAGTATTCGAAATGAATCAAGCATTTTGTTTACGGTTAACCCATATATATTGTGCATGTTTTTGTAACAGTTAGTCTTTACACAACAGCATTCCGAATTTAAAAAATCGGGTACGTAAAATTCAAAAATGCTCTTAGTAAATGGTTGAATACCAAAATTTATTATGGTGTACAAAAGTTTTTTGACGACAAATTTGGTGGCTAGCGATGTAACATGTTTATTATTTTTTTCTTTTCATATTCTAATGCATATTAATTTTAATCGATGACATTTAGTAATATTGTACACCTTAACAGATAGACAATAGAGCACAAACCAATGTAATATTTTAAGACCTTATGTAATTACTTATAGTTATGCAATAAATGTATTCTTATTCTTATTCTTTAATACAAGTTTGTTTTACATCGGTTGTTGCTTTTTGAAGATCCTTTATTGACAATTAACTAAGCAGCCAGTGATCCGGCTCGAATTCTTACTCCTGTATGGGAGTCACCACGTTTATTGACATGTTATTTTCGCCATTATTCCAAGGATGTACAGTTTTTTTTTAAAGGACCGAAACCGTGCTTCAGCACTTACGTATGTCCCAGAAAATGATACCATGTATCAAAAGGCACAAGAATATCTCGATCACGTGACCAGGAACACACACTACTACAGATTATAATAATGGGTAAAGTTCAGGGAAAGAGACGCGCTGGGAGAAGGAAGAAATCGGCATTTCCTCCATCGAACAGCGTTGGTTGGCTGCTGATAGAGACAAATGCAAGAAGCTGACCGCCAACCTTCAGGATTGAAGAGGCACTGAAAGAAGAATAAAAAAGCCGTGCATATTGACTCCATAAAGATGTGTTTGGATTTACGTGGTTTTTATGTATTTACACAGATGCGGCCCAGAGACCTACTCAAGAGAGTTTCGAATGCACTAGGTCAGTTACAAGAGCTCCAAGTTCATTAACCTTACAATCTAGAGCATTTTTTATTTCGAAGACGTTCTTAACGGGAGTTGGAGAAACCATAGATGTAAAGGATACGTTATGTATATAATTAAATTAATCCGTATAATTTGTTCTATCTATTGCAAAATATCTTGTTTTTTTTCTTCTTTTCAACAGTATACACTTAAAAGTAAATATTTTATATGTTGTTAGTATATTCTGTGTCATAAAATTTGGATGTATTTTAAGTAACAGTATAATAAACTGACTGACAAAGTCTTGGTGAAAAATTTTCATGTCCTTAAATCACAAAACACATAAAATATATGTAAAAGAGGCACATACCTCGCACGCCCCAAAAAGTGTAATCTCAAATCTAATTAACTACCCGTAACAAAGAACCCTTTGTGCATCTTACCGTCCGAGAAAGAGATGGGACCACGAGAAAAATGCACCCCCTTGCATCGAGGGGCCACCACCACCCACCCTCAAAGGGGGTGTATACATTTTTTCTTTTCCTTTTCTTAAGACGAAAATTTGTTACGCTTTTTATATGTACGGGGTGGGGGGAACCGATCAATAGCACCACCTTATCACCACCCTTTATCAATTTTTCGAACGGATTTTGTTTTTTTGCGGACGGTACGCGGTTTGGAAAATATAAAAGATTTCTCTTGTTCAATTCAACGAGGTTATGTATTCTACACGATGTTATTACATTTGGAGTTATAATGACGTTTAACCAGGGTCCATTATGGTATTTTATAAAATGGATAGATACGTATTTTCCAATTATACAAAACATTGTCAAATCTTGTGATAAACGTACATATCGATGCCTTACTTTCTCATAAAGATTATTTAGATGGCAAAGATTTCTATTTATTATAAATTTCTTATCAAGGGTTAATACCCAAATTAATATTTGGATGCATTACTTTAAGACAGGTAAAAGCCAGTGTGTGAATATGAAGGAAATATGACGTGAAAAGAGCCTGCAAATTTGTACAAGCAACGCATTTTTTGCACTTGAATTACTTTGTGCTTTTAAGATACGAGTTTGAGAAAGTAAGGCTACGATATTTCCATTCCTAATAGTGCCAGATATCTATACCAATTGCCTCATCTCTCTGTGGCACTACTCAGAACACCCCGAACTACCCAGACCAGGATGAATTCCCAACCCAAATTGGTCTAACCGGTAATTTAATCCGACACCTCCTCATCTGACGCCTATTTTGCTAACCACTGCGCCACGGAAATCGTTGTAGTATTAATGATATTATAAATAGGCGCTGTTTCGCATCTAATCGTATCGAAGAAATCTCAGTGTTCGTTCTTTAAACTACGATATATTTTTATACTACAATATCCGATAACAATATTGTATAAGATCTAATTTTTCTTTTTTCTTAAAGTCCCGCACTAGGAAAACCCTGTATCGCATTTACCATGGACACACCCATAGACAACAACAAACTACTCACGAGAGAAATAAATGTAGGCCAAACAAGTATTTCGAACGCACTCGGGACCTCAGAGTGGCAGTCTACCATGGTAACCGTTCGGCCACGGAGGCAGTTCAGCAATTGAACGCGTCAAATGAAAATTTATGAAGAAAAAAAACAAAAGCGAGAATGTGACATTAAAAAATATACAACTATTTAAAATGCAGCCTTAAGGCTGCATTATTATATATATTTTAGTTGTATATTTAATACTTAAGTAGAGCTCCTACTTACCTTGGACTTTATATAATTTACATGTCGCTCATTTAGTGCAACATTGACTTAATTGCAATTTTGGCATAATTGAATTAAGACTTAATTAATTACATATTAACATCCTTTATCCAAATTTGCCAAAATTACAATTACATCAATGTAGCACCAAATAAGCGATGTGTACTGTAGTTCAAAAAGTCTTTTTCTGGACTAAGAGAACAATATGTTTTCAAAGACGTGGAGGCGTCTCTATTTGTTAAGAGGTGAACTGAGCTGTCTGAGTGGGCTCTTTCAGACCTGTTGCTTTATAATACCTCTTCTGAACATAATCATTTTCATTTCGTTTTATTGAAAGAAATACTATACTCATACATTTACCATACAAGGTGCCAAGTGGTTACAGATGTAAACAGCACTAAAAATTTAGATTTAAACAATGAAGTACAAAAACGTGGTAATGGCCGTATGGTAAGCTACATGCCTGTAAATAACAGTGGCATTGCTACTCAGAACTTTAAATTGCAAAAATTTGAGGGGCACTGCCACTGCGTCCGACACTCTGAGACATAAGTTGACAAGTCCCATGTACCTGTAATTTCCTAACCTAACTGCCTCCGTGGCCAAACGGTTACCATGCCGGACTGCCACGCAGAGGTCCCAGGTTCGATCGCCCGGGCCGGGAGAAATAGTAGTATGGCCTACAATTATTTCTCTCGTGAGTTTGGGTGTAATTTGTGGTTGTCTATGAGTGTGTCCATGGCACCCGCGACACAGGGTTTCCCTAGTGCGGGGCTATGTTGAGTGTGTGCGTTATTTATTATTATTTAATTTCACAAGCGCCCTTACCCTTCAAAACGGGAATGCAGTTATGCTCAAATTATTGCTAGGCGGCAAAAATGGGTACCTTACCCAGGCAGTACTTCCCTGGACGAACGCTTTCACAAGGAGTTCTACTGCAACTGAAATTCGCTTATTTATAAGAAATGCGTTTGCGTCTGTTATTGTCCTTTTGTTTCGTATTACGAGTGTCTTATAAATTACCAATTGTGAATAATTTTTTCATAATCTCAAGTGACGGGGCTAGCTAATCATGCGCCTTGTAAACGCCACGATTTTCCATAACAGTTGCATTGTCTCAAAGGTATGCCTGTAATTTCACCCTTCAAAACCGGAATGCGGTAATGCTCACATTACTGCTTGACGGTAAAAATAGATACGGTGGTCGTACTTCCCTGGATAAACTCACTTACAAAGAGCTCTACAGCTACTAAATCAAATCAAGACAAGGAATCATATTTACCCAATTAAATATCATTTGTTCATTACGAAAATTCGCTTATTTTTTAACAGATGACTGGCTCATTTATTTAGTAGAATGGATACTTAGATTTATATTTCTTTTAACTTCGAACACAGAAAAATTCGCTCTTATTGCTTTCTTAAATCTCTTTGGTGCCAAAAAAAAAAGAAAAATGATTTTCTCTGCAAAGTGCGCTCCGAATCTTAAAGCTGCGTTTCTAGAAGGTAAAGAGGTGTTTTTTTTACAGTTTTATGCTCCCGACTGGCCCATTAAAAAGTCCCTGAGCTGAATTATTAAGAGGTACTCCTCTCTGATATTCCCAGGTAATTTTCAGATCTTTTTTACCATGCAGTTAGAAGTAGATAATCTTTTAACCGTGAAAATTTACAACCACTTCTATTAATACAACTTAAACACAATTCCTAATTTAGAATGATTTTCCATTGTTTATAGTCTGAGAGCAGCTATTAAGTAATTCCCCGTTATCTTCAAACGGTTATTTTCAACTGTTGTGGTTAAAATAATATATTATTGGAACATTCTTCATACCATACCTAACACACAGAAAATCGATAGCAAAAAATGAGTTTGACTGTACTTATCTAAATTGTAACATGTCAATAAAAACAATTTTATTTATGACTCAAAGGATTTTTTTGGGTATTTTTAGGTTTTCTTTCCAGAAAGTGACGATGAGGTCGACGATATAGCATGCACACCTAAATAATACCTATTCACTCTTGCCTTGAAAAGGTCTAAGTTATAAGTTCAGTGAAGAAGTCTGCAGGCAGGGAATTCCACTCCATACCCGTTCGCCATGTAAATGTGGAAGCGAAACGCTTCGGACGAATGAAGTCTTCCGATGATGGAAAGGGGAAGGCGGAATTAAATTATGCAATTCCGTCGTACACTCTCCGTGATATATCTTGTAGAATATCGATAAGCACGCAACTTTGCGGCGGTCTTCAACGCTCTGCAGCTTCGACTCTACTAATTCCGATAAGGTAATACAAGGCTTACGTTTGTCCACAATCTCAACAGATTGTAAATAATTAAAGATGTAGACGGGTAATGATATAAGCACATCTAGCTACTTCGCACTTTTGGAGCAATAAGGTCACATCTGCAAAATGATAATTTTTCGGTAGAGCGGTTTAAAGATTCTACGAACGAAATCGATTAACTTCTTGAAATTGTTTGCTCGCGTCCGGGTTTTTTAAAGTTTTCGAAATTTCAATGTTGTTTGGAAATCGATACAACAATAAAACTATCTACTTTAATTACCTACAGAAACAACAGAAAGTGAAAACCTGAAATAACCTAACCTCTACTAACATTACTAAAACAGTGAAATGGCACTTAGGTTTATTTATAGTCAACCTAGACATTGACTAGTGCACAAGTCGAGTGGCTGGATCATAAAGTTTCATTCATGAGCTGCGTACGCGCAGTGGGTTGCGTATACGTATTAGTTTGTTAGTGTGGTTGCTGTCAGTGCTATTAGTTTAGTTTCTACGTTGGGTGTTACACTCTACTAGTGGAAATAATACCTCGTTACGGACAACAATTTAGGTCATATAATAATAGAGCTGGGATTCTCAAATTGAAGCCAATCTTTATTATTTATATAAGTATACAATTTTTATTATCAATTATTTATATAAGAACGTCATTATTATTGACGTCCTCCATTGTCGAGTGGCTCGCACACCGGTTTTCATGGTGTCGCCATCTCTAAGGTCCCCTATTCGAACCCTGACCGGGTCAGTGTAGACACGAATTTTTCTATATTATACGTTATTGTCTCAGATCTGGGTATTAGTGGTACCATTTATTATTTCCATGACATAAGTGTTTTACTTATTTCCTTTGTTTATTATTAAAAATATATATATTCTTATATAAGACTGAAAGGGCTGTAACCCTAACAACCGTGATCAGGATCACGGTAGTAAAACAGGAAACTTCCGGTCCACAAATTTATTTAGCGTAAAGTAAAAGGTGAAGTAAAAAAACTGTAACAAATAGAAGGTAGATGTAGAAAACAGTACATTAGTAAAAAACACTCCCTAACTTGACCTAAAAAAAATGGTAGATGTTAGATTTAAGCACTTACCCCTTATCGGGTTTTATTATGCTGAATTACAGATGTCGGATAGACTGTTATTCGCTCATTATGGTCGATACATGATTTACGTTAATTACATTATGATTTAACTTGAAAAGAATAAAAAATTAGACAATTTGATTTAGTAGTTCTGTCCGCTATCGTTTTCAAGCAGAGAGTGACCGTGTTACGAAGCAAAAATGAGAAAGCGAAGGAAGATGGAACAATTCAAATTTTAAATTTAAATGTGAGTAGAAGAAGAAAAAACGATACGATACGAATGGAGGGAGGCGATACAAAAAAGGTGGGATGACGGTGTAAGGAGGTCAACCGTCACAAGACTTAAGAGTCGATACTACCTCAGCTCGAATTTAATTTTGTCTCGTACTAATACGGTTCGTTTTTTTTTAGGTCGAGCGGCAGGATCACTGACTTTGTTTCAGAATATATTTTTTTACAAACGAAATCAAAGCTATTTGAAAATATAAAATATATATCGTGTCCTATTTAGTTCAGTTGACATAAAAAAAATATTACATATTATGTAAAGTACCTATTCAATGTAGCGGTTTTCTTGTAAAATTTCGAGGTAAGTTTGTGTTTTTTGTATCGTGAATATTTTTAGGAATTGTGTTTTCACACCGAATAGTAATCAGTGTTTATCTTGAATTTTACTATATATTTTTTCCAAAGTTCAACATTTTCACTGTTAAGCGGAATCAACCGAAGCTATTTGAGGTTGTATAGACTCGTAAGTTAAGAAATAGAATCCTATGTCGGTTCTGCATCTTCTTGAACGATCCACTGTGGACATTTTCAGAGCCAGAACGAAGAAGTCGTAGACTTGATTATAACAATACCGCACATGGCCATACGTCTAAAGTGCTTTTATCATATGGAAGTCTTAAAAATAACACGAACTACATGAAACAAATGATGTAATATGTTCGGGGATAGTGCAATTACGCGTAACTAGTATTGGATTATATGTTTCCTTTTCGGAAATTTAGTGATCAAATCAGAACCGCGTAAATGTTTTCGTGCGAAAAAAATTGGTGTGACTTAAGGAAATATATTGTTATCAGTCCGTAGAGAACATTAATTAATGCTTACTTTATACACTATCCCCAACAGTAAGTAAAATTTTATACTAATTAAGCATAAAAAAGTAATCGACTAATTTTGTTCTTAGAACCTTTAAGCTTCTATCTTGAAAAGTTATATATAACACCAAAAGTGCGACTTTTAGTTCTTTATTCGAATCTTGTCTTTTATAAGAAGTCTTTAAATAATTGACTGCAGTAAATCGTATTTAACGTTCTATTTATTAGAACATCAATAAACAACAGGCTCTATTAATAAATAGATAACAAAAATTTCTAAGACGACAGTAAATGATAATGTGAAGGCCCATTGTAATTCTAGTTATATAATCATGGCATGACGCAACTTCCGAGTCGGAGAACTTAAACAAAGACCTTAGCACTTTCCAAATAGCCAAACGATGCGATGTGGTGCAAAAAAACAATAGTGTATCGTCTTTTGGAGTCGGACAATAGCCTTTCTGTCAATGAACCTGATTAAATATTTCAATTACCTGGTCTCAATGAAAGGAATTCACTGGATGCTTTGAGTTTCGATATTTCTGGGGCATTACTAAAAGGACATAGAATTGTCTAAAAAAGTGACCTTATGAAGCACATAGAGAGTTAACCCCAGTTCCACCAAAGTAACAAAAATAATAAAATAGTATAAGGATAAGAAAAACAAACTAAACTGCGTACATAAAATGCAAATAAAGACAATTTAAACGTTTCTAACTAGAAATTTATGCATTGGAAAAAGAACCGGTCATCTAATTAGTGTGAAACAATGAGCTGCGCGGGCGACGGCTGCCATTTTGGAATTTCGACCAATTGCGTTCCGCCGCCAAGGTCACTCGCAATGTCAAAACTAGCGCGCTTCCTCGTCTATTTGTTGCTATGATAGGCGGTTTGGAAGCCATTTTGGTTTTATCTACGTTTACCAAGGTTTAGATAGTGCCGTACCTCATTTCGCTGATAGCACGGTCAGTGGTACGTTGTACTACTTTTATAGCTGGGCATTTCGAACTTATCGATTTGGGAATTAGGTACTAGGAATTTGTATTCCAGCTATCTTGAATTGTACAGCGATTTAGTGAAATAGTGTGACTTAATTTATAACAATTATATCTATATATAAAGCGAAGTTCGTCCAGGGAAGTACTGCCGCCTTACGCCAAGCAGTAATGTGTGCATTACTGCATTCCGGTTTTGAAGGGTAAGGGTGCTAGAAAAATTACAGGCACTTGAGACTGCGATTTAAAGTTCTGACGGGCTCTGCAACTGGTAAGGACAGGCGTGTCGCTTACCAGGTGCATGACTTGTACGTCTCGTAACTTGACATCATAAGTTGATTATATTTCATCATATTATTATACCATGACAGGTTAATATGCGTTTATTAATAAGTATTTTGAATATTAATTATATAAGTTAGTTAATAGGTGAGGTACATGCATTGTCTTGTATAGTCTTTTGATAAAATAGCACTTCCAATGAATCACACGCTTAACTGCAAAAACTTATGATGTTTTTTAAATTAAAAAAAATACAAATTATAAGGAAAAACAGACATACATTATACATTCCGTAATTTTTCCGTAGAGGACGCATGCTATAATTAGGTCAATGGCCTGAGATTTATAAAACAAACTTTGATTCCGATTAAGCAAAAATGGCGAGCTAAGCAAGTTTTCACATTTACAAAACGTACTTTGCCTAAGTGTAAGCAATTACGAAGTAAATTCAAAGCTTAATTTTAAAAATTCTTACTTGAACTTAGGAAAAGTTCGTTTTGTAGGTAATTATGAAAAACTTGCTTAGTTCGCCATTTTTGCTTAGTCGAAGTCAAAGTTCTTTATATAAATCTCAGCCAAAGAGCTCCTCAAAATTTGCTCAGTACCCATAAAGGCAACTTTTAGCCGTTTTATCTAAATTTTACAATTAAGTCACTATATCGCCAGAGATGATATATGGCAAATTTAGTAGAAGTAGAGCTTCTCGTGACAGGGTTCGTCCAGGGAGTATTGCCACCCTATTTCTGCCGCCAAGCGGTAGTAATGTGAGCGTTAAGGAGTCACAGTTTTGAAGGGTAATTGTGCTGTTGAAATTACAGGCACATGGGATTTGTCAGCTTATGTCTCAGGGTGTTAGCGCGGTATCTGGCCCTCATATCTTTGCGATATAAAACTCTGGATTTGCTATGGTACTGCAATAGCTATGGACAGGATTGTCGCTTACCACCAGGCGCACGACTTGTTCGTCCGGTCACTTGGTATCATAAAAAAAAATTGATATCGAGGTATATGGACGCCTTGCCGCTGCGAGACATTGTCTTATAATAAGTGATATAGCGTTGTATTAAAATTGAAAAATCATGAAGAAAATTCGATTCAGAATTTGAAGCGACTTACGGTGAGGTCAGGTAATTGTGAGTGACGTCATTTGATGGTGTAAAGGACGTTATTGCACGTTTGACCTTGTTAACGGAAATATTTATAATAAAATTAATGTTACTTTTAATTAAAATAATAATGTATTGTTATAACATTACAATACATTGTTATATTTAATTTATCAGTGATTTTTTTTTAGTTCAAATAGCGGTGGTAGTCCAGATGGGAGGATATTTCTTTCTTATTGTAGATCGACGATTCCAGTCTCTACGGTGGAATGTATCTACTATTATTTTTACTTCTAAATTATGTACATAGTGAATGTTTACGTAATAAAACACACAAGTCGCAAATTTTGGAAAACGTATGAATTCGTGGTGGACTATGGCATAAACCCTTTCTTTAAACATACACCCGTGCCCAGTAGGACCTATAGGTAATTTTTTTTATAGGGAAAACAGCGAGGAGGTACTGATGGAAAGTGTTTTTTTTTATTTATACATTTTAGGAAAATTCACGGTCCAATTATGCAATTATTGTTATACTTAAATATGATATTTACGAATTTCCACCTTTAGCAAACAACATAAAGTGCTTACAAGAACAATGAAAAAAGTTTATTGAAAAAAAATTCCATATTGAAATATTTATTATAGAAATATATAAAAAGACCGTCAGCCATGATCTGTAGAGAACTCGAAACATTGGTTTGTTTGAAAAATAAATATACAAACAAATATACTTACCTACTTGACGGATTATGGCCTATACCCACGCGACGGTTCAGGCCTCGTCTGAGAGGAGACCCGTGCCCAGCAGTGGGATGTATGGATAGGTTGAGGATGGTGGTGCGTTTATCACGGTGAAAAACGTAATGAAAAGAACGTCTTCCACCATTTGAAAATTTTCGAAGAATTCATGGACGCCGCATAAGGTCATTTGCGTTGTATATTACTTTACATTTTAAGACCATTTGCGTAGTTTTGGTACAATAACTTAATATTAAAAGATTCTTTTGAGAGAGCTGGAGTTTACACTAGGGAAAAACCTATGTAAACCTAATCTCCAAGCTCTCCATCACCTAAATCTACATAGATGTACAAGTTTTACACATTAATAACTTTTTTTTATAACCAAAGAGTAGGTTAAAAGTTGAGGTTGAGGTGTTGTAGTTTTAACTGGTTAAGTGTTGTTGTAATAAAGAAGTATCCTTAATATCCTAACTGCCTTGTCACCCGCGTGACGCAATATCTTGTGTCTTCTGAGCTTGTTTAACAACTCAATTATCAAACTGTTTTATAATAATAAAAAGATGTCTATGTCTATAATTATGAAAGTTTTAAATAATTGCAACACGTGCGAATTACAAACAAATAACACTCGTTAACGAAAGAAATCTTTGAGAATAATGCGTCTGTGTCAATATTTGCAGTCAGTAAGAATCGGAATAGACAGTGATCACATAGAGTTGGTGATACGGAAATTCCGGAATGATTAAAAACTCAAAAGAAAATTTTCTTCTATTTTTACTTTCAATTAAAAAACTTTTATTCTGAAAATAGTTATGAAAAAATAATTCCAATATTTGTTTTATTGAATAACATAATGTTTCTACAACCATCATATTCATATTTCTTTTGTGAAAATACTCCATTATTGATACGAATACCGAACAAACAAAGAAAATTCCTTCGATCTAACTAGGCACGAACCAGTATCTGTATGCCATACCGGGGCTACTTGCCCTTACCAACTGAGCTAAAGATCGAATCAACAGACATTACGAATTTCTCTATGTGCTTGTTGTGCTTGTTGCAGGTCTTTAAGTAAATAATAATAAAATAAGAGGTGGTTACCAATTCCACAGTATTTTTTGTGTATAAAATATTCCCCCTTAAGGGTGGCAAACTAGGGGATGAATAAGGTTTCGCGTACTTTCCGATAACCGATTTGAATAAAACTTGGCAAAAAAATGTAATTCCACAACCTTTAGAGGACGGTTTTTTTTTTATAAAAATTTTTTTACCGATCTAACTGCCTTCGTGGCCGAATGGTTATCGTGCTGGACTGCCACGCTGAGGTCCCAGGTTCGATTCCCGGGCCGGGAGAAATATCTGTATGGCCTACATTTATTTCTCTCGCGAGTTTCGATATAATTTGTTGTTGCCCATGTGTCCATGACACCAAAAAAAACCGAACGAACGAGTCAAAAAAATAAGATTTAGATCCGAAACAATAGTGTAATTTCCTAAAACCTATACACAATAATCGAAAAAAAATATTGTTCCAAGAGAATTAGGTGTTAGTTACTCTATCTCAGTCTATTCCGATCTCTAGTTATAAGTTATGGACTCATGCCTACCATACATGAGACGTCTTCATCACAAACACGAACTTAATCCTAAATTTATAAGCAATTACGTGTTGTAAGGAAAAGGAAAGTCTCTGACAGTATTGCCACCTTACTTATTTATATCAGCATTACTGCGTTCCGGTTTTGAAGGTTTACCCTCGGTGCTAGTGAAGTTACAGGCACATGGGACTTGTGAACTTATGTCTCAGGGTGCAGTGGCAGTGCCTCTCACATCTTTGCCATTTAAAGCTCGAGCGGTACTGCAACTGTTATAGTCAGGCGTGTAGCTTACCATAAGGTAAGGACTTGTTCGTCCCGTCACTTGATATTATATATTAAAAAAATGAAATAATCTATATAATAAATATCCATGTATAATATCTTGAATTATCTTGCATCATGCATCCTTAGTAGTGATACTGTGTGGCCTCTTTTCACTTTTTCGTCTAAAAAGATTTTTTACATCGAAATATGTAATAAATATGGAATTGTAAATTCCGCATTTGTCGATTTGTCCGATTTTGGGCAGAATGGGTTAAAACCCGGGCGGGTTGATTAGGTGTATACGCACTGCCCTCTCTGTGAGTAATTTTATTGCTTGTGAGTGCGGTTCGTCTATAATCTACCAATGTAAAAGTTAAACTATAACCTTGTATAACTGTCTATAATAAGATTTCTCTCCAAACGTTTGATTTCTCAAAAATACCACCGTTCATTTGTCCAAAGCGAGTTTCTAAGGGCAAAGGTCAACTTTCCTTACTTGTTTGCTTAGATACTAGTTTCGGGAACGGTGAATAGAAATCTGTATGGCGTTGTAAAATTTATTATCAGGTCGTCCGTATTCTGTGACACGTTGTTTGGTTTTAATGAAACAAAGGTGCAGTCAAGGACAAACATTTGTATTCAAATACACCATAAATTTTGCATGTTAAGAAAAGACAAAATTATCACTCAACGGAAAACCGCGTACCGCTTTTTTACCGCTTTAAACCACATTAAACTTTAGTAGCAGTAGAGCTCCATGTGAAAGAGTTCGTCCAGGGAGGTACTGCCACCTTACCTATTTCTGCCGCCAAGCAGTAATGTCAGCATAACAGTGTTCTGGTTTTAAAGGATAAGGATGCTGGTGAAATGACAGGCGCATGGGACTTGTTAACTTATGTGTCAGGGTGACGGGCGCAGCGGTAGTGCCCCTCAGATCTTTTCGATTTAAAGCTCTTAGTGGTACTGCAACTGTTATGGATAGGCATCTAGGTAACCATCAGGCGCCCGACTTGTTCGTCCCGTCACTTAATATTATAAAAAAAACCTTTTAACAAAATTCTACGTTTTATCTATCAAATACATTTGGAGAGCAAAATCAAACTGGCCTCAAAAAAGCTTGGCACCTATCTCGCACCTGGAGCCTAATCGCGCTATTTTCAAAACGTTTAACCATTGAATGCAACGCAACATAATATGTGGATTTAGTAAATATGTATTTTATTAGCTCATGTCCAAAATGCTGTCGCACTATCAATTTCAACGTTCTAAAACTTATATAAATATTTTCAGTTAAAAGGCTAATCGATATGTCAAACGTTTAGAGATGCACCTCGGCTACGTAAAGAAATCTAAAAATCTTTCATAAACGACAATCAGTTACATATTCGTTACCGACTTTTGTTGTACGAGTAATAACTCGTACCTCTGAGCCGGCGCTCCCAAATACCAGCTTGGTACACTTGACTCCATCCAATCGGTCTGTTCGTGTTGTCGATGATCCCAAACTCACAGATGGTTTGGAGTCTCTTCGTATATGTTCTAAAGTCTTTATAACGGGAAGTGCTCAGAGGAACTTTACGAATTGGTGCCACCGTCACGTTTCTGCCGTCACACCTCCCGCCAAAGGAGTAGAGCCCATCCCCGCAACCAAGATGCCTGGCATTCTAAGAAAGACTATGCGGTCATCATGTCCGTTCCTTCCCCGAACCTGCAAGACGTGGAATGATCTCCCTCTTGAAGTATTTCCCTTGCGCAATGAGGTTCTGCAAAAAGCGAGTCAACAGGGTTCAAAAAGGCTGGCAACGCAGAGGTTGGTGTTGTAGATAAAAGCTGGACGTTTGTGCGACTCCGACTCGAGCACATACAACTCTAGTATCTTTGAGGTGCGAGTGCCTGCTTGATACTGGGGTAGACAGAGACTTTGGACTTCTCACTACGCTGTTAATATACATTTTCCTCTAGACGTATCAGTATTTTATTATGCGCCTCTTTATTCTTGATGCCCTTCACCTGGTCGTCTTTAACGACATCTTCCTTCTGACTGATATATGTAAGAATAAACTACCTTTATTTGACAATAACAGTACCTACGTATAAAGATCTTACCTACAACAAAATTCTTAATCGACCAAAACATCCACCGCTTAATATGATAACAAAACAAAATTTATTAACGTCTGACTCCAAAAATAGTGGGATAGCATGAATTAGTAAACGGGCTGTCCGGATTAACCGGGTACAGTTTGCGAGGCACGGATAAAACGAGGCCCGGTTAACCGGGTAGTGATGTACCGATGTCGGTAATGACGGATTTTAATATAAACATGGATTAGAATTTATATCATTTAACTCTTGTTCCACTTAGCTAAGAGATTTTGTAGCTTGGTTACTAACTTTATAACTTCTTCCCAGCTCGCTTAAGTAATTTAATTCCTTATTATAATTTTCATGTATTATTTATAAATGTTGACATAACATTTATTTTGTACATGTGTTTAAAATACTATTAAAATATATTCTTTGGTTGCACTGAAAGGGAGTGCATCTTCTAATTTTCCTCCTATTGTTTTTTATGTGACAATGTTACTTAACAATAAGTCTACAAGTTGTACAGGGTCAAGAGCACGTCAAGCTTAACACTTAAGATTTAAATCCAACTCTGTGCCACTTACGATAAGAACGGGCCAAAGTACAAAGTGTCAAGCTTGACATGCTTTTGACGTACATTATTCGAATATACCTACTTACATTATTGTGCTCTGTAATTAAATATTCATGATATCAGAGTTTGATTCATGATAGAAATTATTCAAAGGGATTTTTGATAATTTCGTCTTTGTTAAGAATAGCAATAACAGGTCCCCTTCATTACCACTTAACTATCCGGTATCTGGCCTATCCGGTTTATTTTCATCATCCGTTCGGATACCGGATAGTACAACAGTATCCAGCCGGATACTTTTTTAATTTATTGTTTAAAGATAATGGTAATAGGATAAACAGCAACTACAGGATTGTTGACAATTTGTTTATTAACTGAAAGAATTATGAAGTTAGATAACGTTATCTGTAAATTTAGTACGCAAATTTGAATTAAGGTAAATTATGGTAGATGACGACCAGTCTTCTGCATTAAATGATAAACGTTGGCTCTATTTATTTTCATAAAGGAGACTAGCTTCAGAGGACTGTTGTTGACTATAAACTCTTGCAAACTTTGTAAAATTTTATGTAATACTCGCTAATTATTGCCAGACGACCAAATAACAGGATCACGGTCACGATCGATTTGAACTATCTTCGAATACAATGTTTACTTACAATAATAAAACGTGTAAGTAGATGATTTTTTTTGGCAAACTCTAACTAATTCTAAGCCTTGATTTAGAATTAGTTAGATCACAAACCAATTAATAAAATGAAATTAATATTAATATACTTACAAGCCAAAGAATGAGGCAAATGCTTTTTTCCTTCTCCACCGCGAGAAAAATTTGCATCTTTTGGCACAACAAACAAACAGCACTGATATTAAAATATTGCCAAATTTGCGATTTTTTTCTCTGTTAACATTTTTCTGTCATGTATTTGTTTGCATTATCAGATAAATTAATCGTTTCTTATAAAAACCAAGTGACCACAACAAATCAAATGAAAACGCTGTAAGCCGGTTGCGACATGTAAACGGCGGTGGGTCGGATATCCGGCGGCCGGATATCTGGCTATCCGGCCAAATCACTATCGTTTCATCTCTAATTTACGTTGTTGATAGATTTTCTGATAGATGTTCGGTAAATATTTTTGATGGAAAAACACACACACAACGTATCTTCATGAAGTAGGTAAAAATTGCTGATCTGCACTTGTTACTTTTTCGTTTATATTAATTTATTATATAACGTAGACAAAACTTTCTGAAACCGACGATACGAATTCCCATCACTATTTATTTTAAATCGCGTTTTATTACAATCAAAGAATACAGCGGCGAGCATTTCCTACTTGCAAACTTTCAGACTAACAAAGAATTTTCAGCCATTGAATTAGAACAGCAAATTGTACCTTCACTTTTGGCATTACAGTTTAAAATCTCTTGAATAAAACTGGTAGTTTTCTGTGTTGTTTTCGGATGCAACTTATTTGTGAAAACATGGAAGAGAGAGAAGGGTGATAAGAGATTTGTGTGAGTGCGAGTAAGGTGGAAATACACTAAATTTACGAAGCCACAGGTGGTGTACCTCGAGTACAGGCGCTGGGAAATTTGAAGTAAGATTAAATTTCAGAAAAAATTTAATCCCTGTTTGTGTCTCATTTTGATGTCGCGGAATCTTTTCAAATGGTTCATTGGTTAGAATACTAATTAAATATACCTTTATTTAACGGCTGTACTTGAAATAAAATATCTTTGATGTTATGTGCTCTGTGAAATATGTAGGTTCACAAAATCTGTAGATGTGAAACTTAATTACTTTTTGTGAATATGGTCAATAGTTTTCCTCTTGACATTTACCTTACAGTGCCGACTAATTATAGAGAATTCACACTCATAATAATGAGGCGACTTAAATTAAGAAGTAATTTTTGGGACAAAATATGTATAAAATACATTTGGAAATGAAAAACGATGTGTTAGTTCTGTTTTGTACGTTATTGCTTCATTGCATTATTATTTCATTTGACACAGGACGGCTGTATCCAGCGAGAAAAAGTGCTGAAGCCAGTTATTTAAATTCCGTTACAAACGCCTAGAGCGAGAAAGACATAATATCACATGAATGGGTAAAGTAACAAACGATTTTATTTTGTTAATGACATAGACTACTCCTTATAATAATAAGTTTTTTTTAAATGCCAAGTGTAGGGACGGTGGACTGACGGTAAGCGACACGCCTATCCATAACATTTGCAGTGCCACGTAGAGCTTTTAAATCGCAAGGATATAAGGGGCTCTGCCATTGCGCCCGTCACCCTGAGACATAAGTTGTCAAGTCCCATGTGCCTGTAAATTCACCAGCACCCTTAACCCTTCAAAACCGGAACGCAGTAATGCTCACATTATTATTATTTTTTTTTGTTGTTAGATAGTTACGTACGTATTAATAATAGATAAGATGCCAGCTAATGTAATTAAATATTCATGTTTTATTATAATTAATTGTTATTGAACATAATATGTTGACTAATCATATATAATCACCGATTTGGAAATAACTTTCATTGGTTTAGGTATCACCTAAATTAACTTGCACTACTAACCTTAATTAAAGTTCTATACAAACGTACAACCATTTCACTGTTTGCAATATTCTGCACATAATTTTTTTATTTAATGAGATTCGTGTATCTACATACACAGTTAAGTTTTTATCATTGACTTACAAATAAATGGACGACGGGTCTAATACAAAAACCACGAAAAAAATGTCCCAAGTCAACCTATTCGAAATTTAAATTGTAATGTCATCGCAGTATCGCGCTGTCAGTAGAACAAATGAAGACTAAAGCGGAGTGTCGCGCTCTGTATACGATTTTAGCGCCTTACAAGTGCGGACACTTTTTAGCGCGGACCCGACGTCCATATAATTGTAAGTCAATGGTTTTTATAAAGAATAAATTATTCATTTTTGCAGTTGCCAAAAAATTCGCTTTTCAAATACGTCATTACAATACCAAATGGCTCTCATTGGTTCTCAAATTGATTCCGCATAACAGTGAAAGTTTTTAAATCAATCACTTTAGAAAAAATATATTAAACACGATTCTTAAACATTTTCGCGATTGAAAAAAGAACACAAACTTACCTCGAAATTTTACAAGAAAACCTCTGTATTTAAGAGGTGCTTCACATATACCAATGTTTTTTTTTATATCAACTGAACTAAATACAACACTACACTACATGTATACGACGTACATTATTTAAAGGGCTTTAATTCCGGTTGTAAAAAAACAAATTCTGAAATTAAGCCAGTGTGCCTGCCACTCGACAAAGCAAAATTAACCGTATTAGTATGGGAAGAATTTAAATTCGAGCTGAGGTAGTATTCTATATATATTTATTATATATAGACTCTTAAGTACTGAGTGTGTGAATTGCAGGTTATTGAAATGTGTTCTATAAGACACTATACTCGAGATAGCCTGTCAAGACACTTGACGGAATCAATCGGAACATGATTCATTATTCATAATTAATTGTTTAAAAGATTGTTGCAATCATTGTGTTTCATAGGTTTAAAACATATTACAAGGAAATAAATAATATGATCACCTTGTACAACATCTTGTTTATTGTAATCATATTGTTTTTTCAATGTGATAGTGAAATACGGGTTACAAGTGCAGATTCCCACGACTTGACAAGAAAATTGGATTAAAACTTCAGTTATAAAATATACACGTGTTTTATTGATTAGTGATTTTATAAAATATGGAAGTTTCGTTTTCCAACAAAGAATTCTATGTAGTTAATGTACGAGACACTAAACAATTTTCCAAAATAATTATATTATGAAGAAGTTATGAAAGTGTATAAAATCAACGATTTCACTAGTTCAAAAATCTTAATGATTTTAAAAGCAATTTACTCATGCGTTTTTGAAATCATAATAAACTTAATTTGCGACTGTCTCTTTAATATATCAAATCAAGCAGCCTTTTTTTTTGCATAATTTCGCCATTACTACGCTTATTATTTTCAAGTTTATTATAGCTAGAAATTATAAGATATTTAATAATTTATAATTGTATGTAATATAGATCCATACTAAAATTAATATATACAAAATTCGTAATTTATTAAAAAAAACTCGGAATACTCCATTCTTATATCGTCGTTTTTAGACGTTTATCCACGATACCCACTTGTATCACAATCTAATCGTAGCTGCTATATTTCGTCTTGCAGTAGAGCTCCTTGTGAAAGAGTTCGTCCAGGGAAGTACTCCCACCTTTCCTATTTCTGCCTCCAAGCAGTAATACTATACTACAATGTGACTCAAAACTAAACCACGCCGAACGCGTCAGAGCACGATGTGAAATAAGGCCATCATTTTAATAACACCGCACAAACAATCCAGGAAGTCTACTCTACATCTCCGTCTGACATCCGTCAGGAACAATTCCTGCCAAATAAGTAAACTCGACCACATTAACACGTTCCCTGTGCATGCATCATATGTTTGGTGCATTTCGAGGTTCCAACGATACGTGAGTGCATCACATATGAGGCATGGCCCTGTGTAAATTTAAGCATTAAACAAAATTTGCACGTGTAAGCCAGATCATCTTTATTTACTTGCACGTATGGACCATACGAATTGTGACAGTTAGCATGTGATACCGGATGACTTTTTAGCTAATGTTACTAGATTATCACTGTCAAAATAAAACCCAATAAATATTTATATTATATGTGGCACCAAATAAAGAGCTCGCACGTGCGTATATCACATGTGGGGCACTTGGGAAAAATAAGAAAATGGGAAGGGGGGTTTATGGAAATGATTTTTCTATCCATAAATGTATTAACTAAAACATCTGTCAAAATAACTCTAAACGCGTGTGAATTCTGTGCGATGCATTAAGCAAAGAACTAACACGTGCATGCACCATACATGTTGCACCAAGTAAAGAACTCATACGTGCCCGTGCGTATATCACATGTTGGGCACTTGCGTAAATTGAGACAGTGGGAAGGGGGTTTATGGAAATGATTTTTTCATCCATAAATGAATATATATACCATTATATACCTGGTATATACCAATTCCTACGTATTTGCAAAAAATAAATCGCACATGAGAGGTCAATCTCTGATTTCCAGTTACACAGGGAACGTGTTAAAAGACAATGTCAAGTATGAAGCTTCATTCTCATCATGCGTCGTTTAACTTAACTTGGTCGAGTATTATTTATTTGATAGTAATTATTTCGGACAGAGAACGGGAGAACCCCAGGTTAGATCTCTATCTCCAGCTACTTGAAATGGACCTGTCGTCCAATCTCAACTTCGGCAGATACATTGAATCCATGGCCATAACATGGACAGTTGCTTCAGCTATACCAAGCACAAGTCCGGTCGTGTATGGAGTACTGCTGTCACGGGATGGCTCTGCTAAATTCCAACCGGCCACCTTGGATTCAATCGACAAACGTGACAAGAGGCTTATAAGTGACTCGGAATTAGTAGAAGCGAAGCTGCAGAGCCTTGAAGACCGCCGTAAAGTTGCCTGCTTATCGGTATTCTACAGGATATATCACGGAGAGTGTGCGATGGAATTGCATAATTTGATTCCGCCTTCCCCTTTCCATCGTCGGGGGACTAGGCGTAGGCGTTCCACCTCTATGTTGTGGGTATTCCAAGGATTCGCACGAAGCGTTCCGCTTCCACATTTATATGGCGAACGGCTATGGAGTGGAATTTTCTGCATGCAGACTTGTTCCCTGAACGTTATAACTTGGACCTTTTCAAGGCGAGAGTGTATAGGCATTATTTAGGTGTGCTTGCTACATCGTCGACCTCATCGTCACTTTCCACCAGGTGAGATAGAGGTCAAATGCGCACTTATTTTTTATTTTAAAAAAATCCAAAATCCCCACCTGAACAAACTGTCCTTACTCGGGGCAACTGAGTCTGAAGCTTATTTAAGGAGTTCCAGGTCAGTGATGGCAATTTGTGTCCCGGAGGAAAATTCTCGGAAAACGGGACAAAGGTAGATGGTACTCTTTTGCGTGAAAATTTCTTTAGTAAAGATAGAAGAAAGAAAGAAAGAAAGAGTTTATTTCAGACTACATGTCCATATAATGTTAGTAGGAACTTAAATGACTATGTTAGTAGAATGCAAAATTTTCTTTTTCATTTACATGAATGGACATCCAATGTTTAATGATTGGGCTGTCCATCCTCTCTGCTATCACTCTAAGAAGACTGTTGGTACTGCCACTCACTCTGGCCAGCAGGGAAGCCACTCTTTTCCGAATGATGGTAGTAAAGAAAAGTAGATGTAATTTTTTTCCCTTACGTTACTTACATTTTACCTATTATTGAACAGTTTCCTCTAAATTACTAGGTCATTGTCTATGCCCGATGCGGGTTGAGGACTTCAAATACCTTGGAAAAGTGTACTGAACCTTCGACAACCAAGGTTACCGCGCCATATTTTTTTTTTGTCACAAAATATCAATAGTTTATTATGTTTATATTTTTATCACAATATAATAGCACCGGATATTATGAGATCGAGTTAGTTATAGCGCATTCTGTATTAGTAACATTTAATTGCGCCTTCTTTAGGAATGAGGAGGTCGACATGTTACTTTTATATTACGTCATTGTTTAACTCATACGAGTCTCTTGTATAGTGCCTCTACCACGAGTTTAGTGCAATAGTTGTCATTAGCGACACAGCGTAAATTACTTCACAAAATTGTATGTCAAATTATACAGCACCTCTAGTTGTCACAAGAAGAAACTACATTTTGTATGTAAATATTTTACGCAGTCGCTTGCGATAACTGTCTCTGTAATCACACAAATATTTACTAAAATTTTAATAAATATCTTGTCTATGTTAATATATATCTTAAAAATTTGTGTTACCTACACCATATATATAGTATAATATGATCAATATGGTAACTCCACATAAACGCAGCAGATAGGTTTTTATGATGCACACGTTCGCATAGTTTAGCGAGTGTGCATCGCGTTGCATAGGGCGGGTCGTCACTCGCGCCATTCGTTATGGATTATATTTGTTTTTTTTTTGCAATTATATATTGTTTTTTTTTAAACTAACCAACGTTTCGTGTCAATTACAGTCCCGGGACCTTACCATGAATTCTTATTACAGTTCAGTATAGGTTCGTAACGTCCAAAAAGCGGGATGGTGAGTTACACTTCATGTAGCGCTATCTCACAACGATTCATTTTAGGTCCTACACTACGTTTTCCGTACGACAAACAACACAGAAACAAAGAAACAATCACTGTCAAATAAGTAATAGTTGACCAAATTAAAACACGCATGATGCGAATAAAACTTCATATTTCACATTGTCTTTTAATTTTGGTAATTTTAAAGTTGTTATTTCTGACGGATGTCAGACAGGGAACGAGAGTAGATCCCCAAGTCCCGTGATCACGGGTGACATCTTCTATCTCATGTCGGATTTAAATCGAGTTAAAACTTAACAACGCCCGAAGTCGAAGGCAAAAATTAAATAATAATACACAGTCATAACCCCATACTAAGGAATACCCTAAATCGCGGGTAACATAAGCACAAATATTTGTTGTAAATCGAGTTTTGTTCAGACTTAATGATAATATTACAAAATGTTTATTGCTTTCTGGTCTAGACGATTCGATTTGCCTTCTGTTGAATAGATTAGATTGAAAATCGCATTGAAACGAATCGATAAAAAAAATCGTCAGATCGTATGCACTTGAATCGATCTTCATAAAAACCGAATCGTAATGGATTGTATCCTTATTACGATTTCTATCTTTAGTAATGAAACTAACGATATAGCAAAGTGGGATTGTGTGGAGTTACCTCTTTTTCGTCTAAAAAGATTTTTTTACATCGAAATTTGTACTTAGTATAGAATTATACCTTATTAGCATGGAATTAAACCAAATTCCGGATTCGCCGTTTCCGCCCACGATTTTGGGCAGAAATGGTGTAAAACCCGATAGACAGTGAGTTAAAATCCAATCAATAAATTGATAGGTTCACATCATTTTAAAAGTGACCAGTATCAAATGAACTGCCGTGTGATGTACACAAACACGTTACACTGTCTTTTACAGTCAGTTTAAAGTAAATACTGCATAAACATGACAAACGTCACAACCTTGAGGGCGTACCATTGGGAGTATGCAAATCATTGAAACTAGGGCTAGTTAAATGCGTTCAATTGCATTTGCACATTGTCTTTATGCAATTCGCTTCCACTAACACTTAGTTTAGTTTTAGCTTGCATTATGTAAGTTATGTAATCTTGCTTGTGCTTAAAAGTAGTAATTTTACCATTCTATGTAATACTTTTGATCAATACGAATGTGATTTCGTCAAGGAGAGGACTGAGTGGATACTTTTTTGACTGTAAAAATGATGCTTACAACTGCTGTGGTCTTTTTATGTTTCATGTAATAACTTAGTTAAATAGTGTACCTGGGTTCCATATTATATTTCTATTTGTGAGTCTCTGTAATTGGATTTAAGTTGCTATTGTTATTAATTAATTTAGTTTTAAGATGTTTGTCTTCCTTAAAATAAACAAATAAATAAACAGGCAATAAAGTAAGATATTTATTTCGATAACTGTATCCAAATTATAAACGGGGAGCGTTTTACGTAATTAGAAGTTTTTTTAGTAGCAGTTAACGAGGTCATACATCAGATAACTAAAGTAACCGACATAACTCTCAAAATCAGTAAGCTTAAGTGGCACTGGGCCGGGTATGTCTGCAGGAGGTCGCCGATGGAGCAGACTTGTTCTGGAATGGCGACCACGATAAGGAAAACGTAGTGTGAGACGTCCTGCGGCAAGATGGACGGACGACCTAAGCAAGGTGGCCGGCAGTGACTGGATGCAATCGGCACAAGATCGGGAAAGTTGGCGTGTTTTAGGGAAGGTTCATGTCCAGCAGTGGATGCGTGTAAGCTTAAAATGATTAGAGTAGTTAGTAGTAGAGTTTTTTTGTGAAACAGTACGTCTAAGGAAGTACTGCGACCAAGCAGTAATGTGAGCATTTTACCGGCACATGGGACTTGTCAACTTATGTTAAGACATAATTTGCCCTAAGGGGCAAAGGACGCAGTGGCAGTGCCCCTCAGATCTTTTCGATTTAAAGCTCTGAGTGGCAATGCAACTGTTGTGGATACGAGAGAAGCTTACCACTATTCACATGAAATCACGGTCCCATCACTTGGTATAATAAAAAAAATCAATAAGAGAAGTGTTTTATCATAGCTAAGGTCGTGAAAGTAACGATTGTTATTTATGAACAATGAAAACATATCGAAAAGTTAATTACATCACCAGTAAGCACTAACTCGATCAGTAGGGCTAGCACGATAGGGCGCTAACAGCGCGAGAGCGACATAAATCGCGAAATACGGCTATTGTCGTCTAGACATCTCGCAGTTAACATGCTAGTCCTGCTGGTGCAATAATATCTCCATTTTCAGCACGAGCCGATGTGTGGGATGTGGCCTCTACAGAAATAATCCTAGTAAATTACTAATAGGCTCGCTAACACTTTTGGCTGAAAACAATACTGCTCGATGCGGCACGTATCTTTCGCAGGTTCTTAAACTTGAGTCCCAGAACCTGGCCGTCTATTTCATTACTAGGGAATACCATCTCTCCCATAATGAAAGAAACTAATATAGATAATCAAAATATTAGTAATGTACTAATATGCCAGACAATTACACCAATTGCCTAGTCTCAAAATACTGTCTAGCTAGAGTAGTAGAACAAGTAAATTATTTTATTAATCAATTTAGAAAAGTTCGTCTCCCAAAATTGGTTCTACCTCGAATCGAATCCTCATCTAACGCCATCGAGTATATAACCAGAAATAGAGACGAAATAAGGGCCATCCATCCCTGGCAACTCATTAGGCAAATGGGCCTTATATCACTTTTAATTCTCGTATGCGCTGAAACCACAAATTAGAAAGCTATAATAGTACAGAGCCAACAAGTAACCTGTGTGTACGTCTCCGTATATTCCAAAAATATTCTGTATTTATTGTAATAAAGATAATATCTCTAACAAAGGGAGGGCTGTTATATTCGGTGGTGTGGGAAAAACAGCAAAACATCTAATTACAAAACAAACGGAATCACATAAATTTAGCGGTAATTAAATATTAAATATGTAATTTTTCAATTTTCGTCCATCTTAGCAAAGCTCAAGTTAAACTGGACGATTTGAAGTGAAACAATTGACGACACCCGTCAATTGTTTCGCATTCGAGCTGGCCGATTGGCCATGGCTTTCCGATTGGAGCGCAGTTGTCACCGTAATGATGTGGCAGAATAGTTTTGAAACAAAATAAATGACATTTCGTCTCTATTTCTGTTTACATACTCGATGTCTAACGTACACAATTTTAACCGCTGTAATTGGGAGCTGTCTTTGTAACTTATTTAATTGACAGTTTCATATACGACAGTCATATTTCTTTTTTTCTTTTTTTTTTCAATCTAATGATGATGCAAAGGGCTAACATACATTTACATATTAATTTTCATGAAAATATGCGGTCCTCGTGACTGTTTTTCTATCGTACGGTTATGATAATGTGTAAGGTCCGTAATATTTTAAATAGAATTTTGTAGAAAGAATGTGTGCTGGAATCCTGCGACTAAAGATCACCTAAAGAAATTGCGAATATAATTCTATAATAATAAGTCTTAGGATTTCGCAATTGTTACAAATAGGAAATAAAACTATTTTTTCCGGATTAAATAGCGTTTTTTATGGTCATATCAAGTGGGATCATTGTCAGTCAGCGTTGGCCATAATACATCTAAAAGGCTCGGAACATTGGTTTATTTGAAAACAAAAACTCAATCCTGAATTGCGAATAATAATTATTACCATGTCGCATTATATATATTGTAAACTAACATATTACTTAAGGTTTCTGTAAAACTAAGAAGTGGAGTAATGTTGTCTTGAATAAAAAAAAACTATTTTTATTATTAACATTATTATTATTATTATCTTGTTGTAATAAGACCACACCTGTTAAATAACAATTTTTGGGGCTTAAAGATTCAACGGACGAAATTAGTCAATAACTTTTTTATAAAATTACACATACCTCATTTGTTTCACGTAGTTCGTATTATTTTTGATTGAATTGATTACGAGACTAGTTACTTATAGAGCTAACGTTCTAACCCATCAATGGGTTAAGGTCCTGGTATTTTTTACTTTTTTTGTGTCCTCGCTCAATTGCACATCTCAAAAGCCATACAACTTAAAGGCTGTTTTTCAATATTGTATTTTAAGGCCGATCGTGTATGGAGTACTGCTGCCACCTATGGGATGGCTCTGTTACATACCAACTGGTCACATTGAATACAGTTGAAAAGTATGCCAAGAGGCTTATAGGTGACTCGGATTTAGTAGAGACAAAACTGAGAAGCCTTGAACACTGCCGTAAAGTTGCCTGCATATCGGTATTCTGTATATCACGGAGAGTGTGCGGTAGAATTGCATGATTTAATTCCGCTTTTCCATGTCCATCACCAGGGACTAGACGTAGGCTTAGGTTTCACTTCTATGTGGTGGATATTGCAAGGATTGTCACAAAACGTAAGGGCGCTTTATTCGACACGAATTTCATAGCGCTCACGCCGCGTACACCACATTGCCGCCGCGCAGCCACCGCGTGCTTCTAACTATCACGGCAAAGTACGCTCTATATACTTAGTTTTTACGTTTTAACTTAAATGAGCATCCCGGGCGCGCGGGCGAATCTGGTGGAGGCCGCGCGGTTGTATTATTCAGAGGAATTTAAATATTGTTGTCTAGTAAATAGAATTCAGATTCGCCATTGATGTAAATGAAAGCGTGGTAACTGGTAACGCTTACTCTTCCACGTTTAAATGGCAATTCTACAGTGAAGTCCCTGTCTACAGACTTATTTCCTGAATGCTATAACTTCGACCTTTCCAAGGCGTGAGTGAATAGGCATTATTTAAATTTGCATGCTCCATCGTCGACCTAATCGTCACTTTCCGTCAGGTGAGGTAGAGATCAAATGCGCATTTATATTTTTATTAAAAAAGGGCGAAGTGGCGCTGCTCTGATGTTGACGCGTAAATAAATGATAGCATTATGAAGCTATACGACATAGAAAAGCGGTTAAACAACTTCGTCACCAACACTTATTAATCAACCGCTATGTCGAACAGCGCGTGTGATAAGCGACAGCGGTTCTTATACAAGCCACCATAAAGTTCAGTCAATTTCTATTATACTAAAACTTTTCGTTTAAGATAAACATCCAAGTACCCTGTGGGTGTACGCTAACTGTTGCTCCTCAGCTCCTACATGTACTGCGACTGTGCTAGTTGTAGCTACTGTTGCAGACAAAGTCCAAAAAGAATGCTTTCAATATTTACCTAGATTAATCATAGAAAAACTTGAAACTGATTCTCTATTCTTTTGTAAAATTAATATAGTAATTCTGAATATTGAATAGGTATTTTTTTTACATTGAAAGTAAATGCAATTTAGTGGTTGTTCAACATCTCTATTTTGCTACTGTAAATTTATAACATAGTCCAGATTCTAACGATAGGTAACCATTAAAAACAAGTCTTGTCGAACCTAGTTTTGCTATGGGAAATAACAACGTCGTGTGTCAGCTTACACTGGAAATTTGCAACTCATGTTATAGCCGTGCTACTTATTAGCCATAAAACTACACAGTAAACAGAATTAAAGCTTTCACAGCTTAACTGTTTGAAAAACACATCTTAAAGTTTCATTAGGTCATTTTCTCTTGTTAATTAATTAGGTGAAAAAATACGTGGTAATTAATGATTTGACCTACGTCCTCTTAAGTTAGGCCGTGGGATCGAATCCAGCCTCGCACCTCTGAGTTCTTCGGAATTTATAAGCGAAATTTAATTTGAAATTTACCATGAGGTCTTCAGTGAAAGAAAGTATTGCGATGAAACCTGTATATTTAAGAAGGTTCACAACCGTCTAAAAACATGTAAAATCCTAAAACCCTCCTCGCCTGAGAGGAGAACTAAGCCCAACAGTGAGACGTGTAAATGGATTGGTGATATGATGATATAAATGATAATTAAGCGTTACGAGTCCACGTCGTAAATATGTTTCTAACAGTTAGCCATTTTTATCATTGTCCGCATTTGTATTTTACCAACGACAACCAAACAGAGACTGTACTATAGTGGTGGCACGTTAAAACACTCGTATTGTATTGATTTTGTTCGATGCCCGCAAGACGCGCGCGGCTGAACTTCTAACGGTCGACCATTTTCACAAATACTGAAATGTCTTTGTTACCATTACTAAAAAAAGTACTTTCAAAGAGATGTTGTTTCAAAATTTGTAACCTCCTAAATTCCAGCAATGGAAAAAGCACTTACGCTCAATGTATCTACTAAATATATAAATTACTGACATTTTACCTATTTCTGCATCTTTACGATTGAATGCTCTGAGTGCTACTGCAACGGTTATGGACATGCGTATCGCCTACCATCAGACGCACGACTTGTTTGTTTTATCAATTTTGGTATCATAAAAAAAAATTACCTTGGATATGGACCTTGGATTCTTGTCCTAATACAGTACCTAACACGTACTACAACATCTCGCAGCCAGATATGCATTACTTTAGAAAAGTACAGAGCTATAGTCCACTTCTTATACTGTTTGTCATGTTCAGCAAATGCTTAAAACAAAACAAAATTGCTTAAAATAAAACTCCAAAATAAGTTTTACGCTTTTACGCCGTTTTGTACTTAGCCAGCGTACACAACAATATTTATGTTTTTATTTATAATACCAAGTGACGGGACGAACACGTGTGTGCCTGGTGTTAAGCTACAGGTCTGACCATAGCAGTTGCAGAGCCACTCAGAGCTTTTAAGTCGCAAAGATCTGAGGGCACACTACCACCGCGCCTAATTCACAGAAAAATAAATTGACAAGTCCCATGTGCTTATAATTTCACCGGGCGCCCTTAGCCTTTAAAACCGGAATGCAGTAATGCTCACATTACTGCTTGGCGGCAGTAATAGGTAAGGTAACACACATGGAACATCATGATTTTTGTGAAAATACTCCATTACTTCGTTATAATTATTAATACAAAGATCGAATAACACAAAAAACCCTTCGCTCAGACTGAACTCGAACCAGTGTCTGTTGCCATGCCGGGGCTACCGCTTTTACAAAGTTCAATTGCAGGAGCGGTAGGCTGGCAAGGTAACGAACACAGGCTTGAGGTTTTTTTTGTTAAATCTTCGTACCAATAATGGTTTTTATGCTCTAAAGTAATAAGGCGAACTCGTCGTGCTCCTGGTGGTAAGTGATATAAACCTGTCCACGCACTCAAGGCTTTAAAATCATAGAGATCTGAAGAACTCTGCCACTGCGCCCGTCACCTTGAGACATAAGTTGACAAGTCACACGTGCCTGTAATTTCACCAACACCATTACCCTTCCAAATATGAAAATTTATTATGATAATGTACAGTATAAAAATATCTAAGAATATTTCGACAAGCTGGTAATATGACGTCACACCATATCCTAAAAAAATAGTAACGGGAGATTCCCTTTCGCAATCACGCAATGTATAAAACCATAACGGTTATTCACGACCACAAACATACCACTAATAACAATAGCCAGCTAGGTAGGTATATTTAGCCACACAGCAAGCTGTGACAACTAACACTGTTACATTTTTTTAATAAAGTGTTAAAACTATGCGGCGTACCGTACCCATATTTCCAAACATGGAGTTACCGAATCCTGAAATAGAAAAACCTCATTTATTAAACGACTAACTTCAAAACGGAAGTTTCTCAATTTCATCCAGATTTATGTGTTTTCGTTGCTTTAGCAAATATGTACGATTTGAAACTCCATAAACAAACATACATATTTATTTAAGAATAATGACGAAAGTTTTGAAACCTGGACCTACTCAAACCTGAAATTATGAAACCAGAATTTTCGTCTCGCCCCATTGTCTCGATGTCAGTCGACATTTTAAAAAGAGGGTGAGTGGGGAAAGTGGGGCGAGCAAATCGATACGGGGTGGGGGTGGTAAACGAATCGCTCTGGGGTGGACAGGACGGGCACCCACCTCGATAGCGTCTTGGAGATTTTGATGGAGATTCGTTACAGATTACAGATACTATGTTTTAATTTGTTTCAATAAAATGCTTTTGAATCGCTAATAAACACGCATATGCGTACTAAAAGTATTTCTACAGTTTTGAGTTGTAAGAATGACAAGTTTTTATTACAAATTTTTCAGATGTTAAATTAAAAAAAACTGTTTTATATCAAAATATAAAACAGTTTTTACTTTTGTTAGATAACAAATTATTGCGTCAATTTATTTGAAAAATAAATAGTAAAGGATTTAAGCTACCACAAAACTGTAAAAACTTGACGAATTCTTTTGGCTAGATTTTTTATACGTCTCGTCTTTGGCAACATCAATGGAGAATATTTTGACGAAATTTATTTTTTTACGTTACAACTAAGGCATAGTTATATAGTTAAATACCTCTGTGGTCGAACGGTTACCATGCTGGACTGCCACGCAGAGGTCCCGGGTTCGATTTCCGGGTCGGGAGAAATATTTGTATGGCCTACATTTATTTATCTTGTGAGTTTGGGTGTAATTTGTGTGTGTGTAACGTGTGTGTTCATGGCAGCCGCGATACAGGGTTTCCCTAGTGCGGGGCTGTGAGTGTTAAAAAAAGAAAATAAATAAATAGTATAGCACCATTTGTTGTAATAAGGTCACATTTACAAAATGCCAATTTTTGAGAAGAGAGGTTTTTCTACTAACTAAATTAGTCGATTACTGTTTAATGCGTAAATTTGAGAATTATGAAATGTCACATAAATATAATTTGTTTCTAGTAGTGTCTATTATTTTTATGTATGTATGTATATGTATGTATGTATGTATTTTATTATTATCTAATAAAAGCACTCTTAACGTACAATCACATGGCGTGGTTTTATTATACCATTAGTATGATTATATAATTTAACACAAGATAGAGACAAATGAAGGAAGCGAAAGATATATACGAATCCGTAGTCTCTGCCTGCCTCAGTGGGTAATAATTTTATCACCTAAAAATAAATAAATAACGCACACACTCAACATAATCCCGCACTAGGGAAATAGTGTGTCGCGGATGTCATGGACACACACATGGACAACCACAAATTACACCTAAACTCACGAGATAATAAATGTGGCCATACAAATATTTCTCTCGACTCGGAAATCGAACCTGGGACCTCTGCGTGGCAGTCCGGCATGGTAACCGTTCGGCCACGGAGGCATTTAGTATGTATGCAAAGAACTTTAACTACATGAGGGCCTTTGGCTACAGGAAATTAATCTTTGGAGCCACTCTCTAAAGCAAGTTCAGAACCAATAGTAGAAGGAGTCTCGAGTTAATTTTTGTACAAGAATTCGAATAAGTGTCTAACTTAATGGAAATAATTTAACAATGTTCTTATTTTGAAGATAGATAACTTTTAATGAGCGTCATATCATGGTCATATCGCACCCTTGATGTAATAAGGTCACATCTGCAAAATAATTTATCAAGAAAGAGGGTCAAAGATGCTAAGTTTTATTATGCCAAAGGTACTTGAAGAAAATTTGAATATCTAAGTTACATTTTACCATCAAAATTATAAATCTACAATGTCCATTCATGCTCTAAATAGGCCGATTTGTTCAGCTCCAATTAGTTAACTCGTAAAAATAAATAGTAATAACGTATACACAGTAGGTAGGTTGGTATGTATCTCTCACACTCCCCTGTCATTGCCTCAATTGAAACATTGAGTGTATCACGTAAAAGTGAGATTCGAGAAAATTTAAAATAAAGTAATTATTTTTAAACATTCAATTTTCATATCATGTCATTTTCAGCAGGCTTCAATGGCCTCCTCCGTATTGAGGACGAATTCGCTCGTTTCAGACATATTTTTAAACTAAAATAAGTTTTTACAAACTGCGGGCGGTAACGTGTCCGAAATTCAAATGCACATTTATAATCCACGCAATAAAGGCGGGGCGCCACCTTCTAAATGAATGAAACTTACGCCATCTAGAAGGGAGATCGAAATGAGTTTTTGTCACAAGATTAGATAGTGTTTTACATGTTTTGATGCAATAACATCAATACGGGCTATGGGTGCCGAACGGCCTTGTTGTTCCCAACGCCTTAATTGCTGAGTATGGTGATTTTTACATATGTCTTGGTTAGCACCTTTGTCCATCACTCTCAATATCACAGGACTTATGTCGTGTAGAAGGGTAAGGGTGCTGGTGAAATTACAAGCACATGGGACTTATCAACTTATGGCTCAGGGTGACGTAGTGTTCTAACTAGACTCGATTCTCAAGACTCCACTTATAAAGACAGAGACTCCACTGCCCGATGTATTACGAGCCTATCGAGTTTCCGAATAGACTCGAGTTCGCCATTAGGGCTCGAGCCTATTTCTGTAACGAGTCGCGCTCGAGTCTAATAAGTACCAGTGGTGAGGCGTAAAAATTTTCGTTAGTAAAGAAATACTAAATGAAGTAAGCATCGTCGCTTTCCTTTGAACATTGAACCCTGCTCGTCGTACTCGAGACTTTGTGGAGTAGGAGTCGGTTCCAGTCGAGTTTTCGAACTCGAGTTTTGTTCTAAACTTGAGATACGTTTACGACTCGAGTTCTTTTCAGACTCAACTCGGACTCTAGAGTGTTTTGATTGAGTCAAGTTTGTAAATGTAGACTTCCGAACTCGAGTTTTTTACAACACTAGGCTGACGGGCGCAGTAGCAGTACCCTTCAGATCTCTGCAATTTAAAGCTCTGAGTGGCACTGCAACTGTTATGAACAGGCGTATAACTTATCATCAGGCGCACAACTTATTCGTTTCGTTACTTGATATTATAAAAAATAAGTTGCGAACTGTAACAATCCCTCTTGCTTGTAGGTAATTATTACCCTTCTAGATACCTACACTAACACTAAAATTTTGTCATCTATTTTCCACCCACTTTCCGTTATTCGACAACAACTCGTATGCGCTATACTTTCAATTCTTTATTACTTTATTTGTTTTGGTGATTCGAAATTACAGTACAATAGGGTTGAGCTACTACATAAATTGTTATAGAAACCGTGAACCCGGTATAAAAATACTTATACTCTCAAGTTACAGGACTTTTTACACGGGTACACACTTGGTACGTATTGGAGGATGTGAGTATCCAATGTTAGCTAATCCCGAACTGTGAGCTATGATCAACGTAAATTGGTCTTTAATATGACGTTTTAGCAAATAGTTTTATTATGCGTGTTTTTATTGTTGTTGTTATAAAGGATTAGGTAATATTTATTATTTCTTTTTTTTTTGTTTGTTATTCTATTCAATAAATATTTTTGAAGAAACATCGAATTGGGATGAAATCAATATCTGATAGCATAGTCCTCATGATGTTGAAATATAATAAACAATTTTAGCGAAATTTTTGTCGTTTATGTACTATTGTGCACTCAGCTACAGGCTAATTTATTAATGCGTTGACGTATATGACGACTTCTGTGGTCTCTGAATCTGGGTTCAATCCCCGGCCGGGTCAATGTAGAAAAACTAATATTTCTATATTTTTTCGAGTAGAGAGAGTAGGTGCATGTGGTACCATCGTTGTGTCAGATTTCCATAACACAAGTGTCTTAGTTATTTTTGGGATCACTGCAACGGATGTGATGTTATTATACACATAATACATATAGCGAGTATTTTAGAAAAACACACACCGAAAAGGTCCAGGATCTAAAAAATATTGTCGTAAGGCAGTCTCCATTTTCTGTCTATGTTTTTGAGGAACAGAAGGAGGAGGTGGAAGGAGTTTAGGTAAAAAAATTCTACCTATTCCAAACCCTGATCCTGATACTAGAACATCGTGATTTTCAATCAAATATTTACTTCTTTAATAAACTTGATTTGATAGTTTTTAATATATAGCACATGTCTTGTGTCATGTCATGTCACGTGTATGGTCCACCATTTGTTATGACAGTTGCCAGTGGCGTAAGCAGAGCTTGGTTGTGTTGAATGATTTTATTATAGGTTTGTTATGTTTATTTTATGACACCAAGTGACGGGACCAACAAATCGTGCTACTGGCGATAAGCGACACACCTATGGTGAATGTTAATTAATATACATCCCGCTGCTGGACAAGGGTCTTCTCTCAAAAGAGGATTTAGATCACAAGACTGATCAACGTTCGTCTCACTGTTGGATAAATAAATTGATAAACTCTTTATTCACTAGTATGACACAGACACAAATACAGATTGCATACAACAGGAAAAATCAAACATTTTGTCATAGCAGTGCAATGGCGCTGACTAAGATATGTCTAAGTTCCCCAAGGTGCTGGTTTTCAGTCAGAACCTAAAAGAGGTACTAAATCTAGAAGTTATTGGAGAGGGAAATTGTTCATTAAAATAATAAATGTAACAAACTGTGAATAGTGCATCTAAAGTAACCTATTCAATAGGTAAGTGCAAGTGCGGATTTGAATATATACCTAAGTGTAACTGTAAGTGAAAATAATGATTGTGAATATGTTTTGGTGTAATAAATCAAAGTAAAAATGTATATTTAGAAAGGCTACGATGAAGAGTAGGTACATGGGGATACGAAAACTAACATTAATATTAAAATTTCAACAAATTAGACATTTTTGTAACGGGAGTAGGTGTTGCCGGCAAAGTGCTTTGAATTTTTGTTTGAATGACTCGCCACGTATAGAGCAGATTTAAAGCTCTAACTCTAACTGCAATTGTTAACCCTTAGAGATTTAAATCTGTTCCAAATGGTTTTTATTTGTTAATAGATTGAACATCGTCTTTCCGCTGGGCATGGTTCTTCTGTAAAAAGAGTAGATATTTAGAGCATGGTGCATAACACAGCCAACTGGGGTTAGAGAGTTCTAAATATTCAAACATTTTTTTCTTTTTTTATACACACGCACTAGGCCCCGCACTAGGGAAACCTTGTATCGTGGGTGCTATGTACACACACATAGATAACAACAAACTACACCCAGAATAAACATAGGCCATACAAATGTTTCTCCCGGCATGGGAATCGAACCCGGGACCTCCGCGGGACAGACTGGCATGGTAACTGTTCGGCCACGGAGGCAGTTAATAAATAAACCTTGTCTAACTTTAGGTACAGTTAAAACAAGCGATAATAGTTAACTATTAATTGTTATTAATATTAACTACTAAGTAGATTAATTTATATCTACATGGCATAACGTGCAAATTGTTGATTACAAAGTTGACATGTTAGCGTGTTATAAAAATTCATGAAACAGTAACAATCGTGTTTAATTACGTCATATTACAGTGTAATACGTTACAGAGTTTATACGATGGCTCAGAACTATCGGTAGTTATTGTCATCATCAAATCAGCCGGAAGACTGAACATAGGCCTTGAACAAGTCATGCGCCTGGTGGCAAACGACGCTCCTATCCACAACAGTTGCAGTGCCTCTTAGAGCTATAAATCTGTTCTACAGCCACTACCACCCGGCAACCAGATACATAAAGTCCACAAGTCTCATGTGACTGTAGTTTCACCAGAATCCTTCAGTAGCTGTAGAGCTCCTTGGTGAAAGTACTGCCGCCTTACCTATTTCTGCGGCCAATTCCATTTCTGGTGAAAATACAGGTATATGGGACTTGTCAACTTATGTCTCTGGGAGACGAGTGCACTGGCACTGCACCTCAGGTTTTTGTAATTTAAAACTGTAAGTGTCACTGCAACTGTTAGGACCAGACGCACGACTTGTTCGTCTTATCACTTCGTATCATAAAAAGAAAAAAACCGGAGCATAGTAATATTCACATTACTGTTTGGCGGCAGAAATAGATATGATGCTACTTCCCTAGACGAATTGTTTCACACTGAGTTCTACCGTTTCGTATGTAGATGGGACTTAGTTCTATTGGCAGTATTTTTATTCTGCGCTGTTACTAACCTAGCTCAACTAAAAAAGGTTATATATTATACAAAACTGAATGTCGGCATAATAGTATACTACTTGTTATTCGTCTAGACGCAGACGCGAACCGAAATGCATTTTGTGAAGTATGATGCAATAAGCGGGGGAATTTTAATGTTTAAAAAAAATGTAATATAGACGCAGCTAAATATGTCACATGTAAATAATACTCATATTGCTTAGTCCAGGAAATATTAAGGTTAAAATTTCTTACTCCAATTCCTTAGCTGTTCTCATAATGGATGTAGATAAAACTAATACAGCATATCTGTTTTCAAGTTTGAATATAAATTTCTTTATATATATATATATATATATCAGTAGACTCCTTGCGAAAGAGTTCGTCCAGGGAAAGAATGCTACCTTATGTATAATGTCAGCATTACTGTGTTCTGGTTTTGAAGGTAAGGTAAGGGACTTGTCAACTTATGTCTCAGGGTGACGGGCGCAATGGCAGTGCCCGCAACTGTTATGGACAGGCATGTAGCTTACCCTTCAGTTGATGTAATAAAAACAAAAATAACTTTTGGAGTTCTATAAAAGTACAGCTTTATAAAGATCGTAACAATTATTAAGGTTCCTTTTTTACTGTTTATTTTAATATTATTAACTCCATTTATGTTTATTTTACTTTAGGTTAAGTTATAATGAAATAAATGTAGTTTTATCTTTAAGGAGACTCCATTTGGGAGCATTGACTGTAAATGTGTGGAGTGAAATGCTTTGTGTGATTAAAATAAATAAAATAAAAAACAAAAACATGTTACATTAGTACTCCCTATTAGATACTGTAGTGTTGAAGATATACCTGTCTTCTTGGAGCTCTACTTCTGATAATTTTGTTTTACTTTTGCTATAAAGCACAGTCAGTAAATTAAAAAAAATCGCAGGCTGTATGAGTTCCTACAGGAAAGGTGAATTGTTTTAGCAACCTGTATAATTGGCAATTGGAGTGTCCTCGTGAAATTTCAATTTTATTTTTTCTATATACAATGGAGCAATTAGCATTTGTGACATTCTCACTGGCACATCCACTGTTACACTTAACTTTGAAATTCAACTCTATGTTTACGATAAGATGGCCTCAAGTCCAATGTGTCCTAGTATGTTATTGATAGTTAATAATACAGCGTGCAAAAAAATTGTGAGAAATTTTATGTCGAGTAGGTAACCTACGAATTGTTGCCATGCTACTTTTGTATCTATATATGCCATCTTCAGTTCAATGTTCAATCAAGAATTTTATTTGTTTCCATCAACACGTGGCTGGTTAAATAATTGTTCGCTAAGTATACAATTATGCATTGTTATAAAGTCTATGTTTAATTTTAAAAATAAATTCTAATTATTTTCTTTTTACTTTATTCGTCGATTAAGCTATTACATTGAAAAGCATAAAGTATATTAACTAAGATAACGGATAAACGTATTTAAGTCGAATTTTCGCTCGACATGTTTCAAACCAGTCCTTAATCATGAATCTACTTATTATAAGTAGATGCTATGGTATGACTATGAAATACAAAACGTTTGAAATCTTTGTAATAATAATAATAATAATAATGCACACACCCAACATAGCCCCGCACTAGGAAAGCCCTATGTCGCGGGTGCCATGGACACACATATAGACAACTACAAATTACACCCAAACTCACGAGAGAAATAAATGTATGCCATACAAATATTTCTCCCAGTCCGGGAATCGAATTTGGGACCTCTGAGTGGCAGTCCGGCATGGTAACCGTTCTGCCACGCAGGTAGTTATTTGTACTCATTCGCTTAGAAGATACCTGTTTAACCTAACTTTTAAAACATCCAGATTATACGGGTATCTGTCGGGAAGTGCATAATACGGCGAAGAACTTTTATGTCTTATGTAATGTATGTTATGTCCCTTACGCATAATGACTTAGGTACATTCATTATGCGTAAGGGACGTAACCTAAAGCCTTATATGGAATATCTATAGAAGTAGTAAATACAGAGGGCCTACCATACCCTTTTCAAAAACAATCTTATTTTAATGTAAGCTTAAAACAACCTTATTATAATAATAGGGGTTAAAGTATGAAATTGCCGATTTGTACTGAAAATCTAAATTGCTTATTTTTTAAATTTTTAACAAATTTATTTAATCAAAATAGTTGCCATTATTATCTATACATTGCTGCCATCTAATGGGAAGGTTATTAATGCCTTTGCGATAGAACTCCGACGATCTAGACTGCACAAACTGTGTGAAAGCATTTTGTACTGCCTCCTGGGAAGAAAACTTCTTGTCACGTAGATAATTGTCCAAATCACGAAAAAAATGGTAGTCCGTTGGAGCAAGGTCTGGTGAATACGGAGGATGACGAATGGTTTCTAACTGCAGTTTCTGAAGGGTCAAAATGGTTTTTCGTGCTGTGTGAGGTCTCGCGTTGTCGTAGAGCAATAATGGTGAAGATCGATTCATGAGTCGGGGCTGTTTTACTGCTAGTTTTGTCAACATGGTTCGGAGTTCGGCACAATAGACATCTGCCGTTATTGCTTGACCAGATCGGAGAAAACTATAGTGAATAACACCATGCTGAGACCACCAAACAGTTACCATTACCTTTTTATTGGTAAGTTTTGCTTTAGGACACTGTTGTGGCATTTGACCTGGGGTCAGCCATTGCATTTTTCTTTTCCGGTTATCATAAAGAATCCACTTTTCATCACATGTTACAATTCGATCCAATATTCCTTCATTTCTGTACCGGTTCAACAAGGCAACACAAGTTTCAACACGCGTTTCTTTCTGCAGATCAGTCAAATCATGAGGCACCCATTTTTCGTATTTTTTTATTTTATTGATTTGACGCAAGTGAGTCAATATTGTGGGTAAGGTAACGTTAAACCATGCCGCTAATTCCTGGGTAGTTTGACTAGGATCGGCTTCCACTATCTCTCTTAATTCATCGTTATTCACCTGTGTGGGCGGTCTTCCTCGTGCCTCGTTCTTTAAGTCGAAATTTCCATCACGAAAGCGTTTAAACCAAAATCGCACGGTGCGTTCATTAGTAGACCCCTCTCCAAACGCAGCATTGATATTGCGGGCTGTTTCTGCCGCGTTAGTTCCGCGTCGGAACTCGTATTCAAAAATCACTCGAATTTTCGCAGTATCCATCTTTCTTGTCTAAATTGAATAACAAAAACAATTGAAAGTCGATATTCAAATGTTTCAAATT
>NW_020653900.1:9460617-9490894 GCF_003589595.1 Hyposmocoma kahamanoa | reverse complement strand
CTAATATTACTCATATTAGTACCATTGCAGACCTGTCAACCAAGTACAAATGAATTATTGCTTGTGAATGAAAGAACGAATGATTTCCCAATATTGTCTATTCTTTACTAAAAACAGGAAAGAAATAACGCTATATGAACTATATCATTCCATTTCTTTCTTTTTTGATGTTCCGAATCGTCTTAACGTAGTATAATGTTTAAGTACTTAATGTTATTTACATTCAGAGAATTTATCTGTTAAAAAAGAAAAGTATGTAATAATAAAATCTATTAAAATTACGTCGTTTTCAATTATTTTTCCGCATTTCCATGAAGAAAAATAAATAAAACAAGCTGAGTCTTGATAGTTGTGAATCCGGAATTATAGTCTAGTGTCAATTGTTAGTAACGCCAAGGAACACATAGATGTCGCTGTTATAATTTTACGAAATAAACATCGCTTATTTTTATTCAACGAGAAATTATTTCCTATATATATATATAAAATTAAAAATAAACAATATATTGAAGGGATTTATGTAAATAAATATAACTATTAATCATTACAAATCAATACTTTGACAATAAATTCGAAAATAATATTGTTTCCACTGCGTCCGACTAATTATTTTAAGATTGCTAAATTTGACATAAAAACAATATTACTTTAATGTTAAAGTGCATCACAGTACGAACCGAGTGAATGAAGTCACAAAGCTGCCAATAAAATATCATAGTTTTAACATTATAATCAGCTTATTTTAAGCGCGTCATGTTACGAGAAGTCAGTATAAGGTTAAAGTAATATTGTTTTAAGAGGTTGTGGTAGGCCCCCAGGTGATCACACTTACCAGAATGTCTGAAAACTAAGATTTTCTTTCAAATTTCGCTCAGATCTATGAAACGAGTTCGGATTTCTTTTAAAGGTAAATTTTGTAATGAAGATATTCGACAGAGAACCAAGGTAATCCATAGCCTATAGAATATTAAGTTGAAGTGGCAATGGCCTGTCCGTGTCTATCGTTTAGGGAAACGAGTTCTTTAGTGAAGATAACAACTGCCAACGTGTGTACGACGCCGTCCGGCCAGATGGAGTGACGATCTGCGACAAAATCAGGACCGGCATTGTAAACCACCAATGTGACCAGGATCTTATTAAAATAGGGTACCTCGGTTCACAAAAATTTATACCAAACTTAAAAGGTAAAGAAAGGCTGTAACAATAAAAGGTGTATAAAAAAACAGGTATTTGCATTAAAATTGGCACATGATTAAGGTTGCGAACGGGTAAATGAATCAAAATTACAGCCGAACTGCTCGCTACAGCCATTGAGCAGGGAGTGATGATGGAACGAAATAAAATGAGAATGGTGAGGCAAAGGAATTAAAGAACGTTTCAAAATTTGAAAACAAGTGGCCAGGAACCAGAGAAAAGGTGATAAAAAGGTGGGACAACGGCGGAAGGAGGTCACATCGTCACAGTTCTTTGTCCAGCAGTGGACTACAATAAGTTGATGATGAGGATGTCTGGTCATCGCCTGTCCGAAATACATACTTAAATGTATTTTATGTATTTTTTTATGTTAATAACACTCTCGAACATCATGCATTTTCAGTATTAAATGCCCTAACGTAAAAAATGCAAAATTTGGTATACTAAATGGTATTTCCAAAAGTCCTTGTTGAAAATTTAATTTCTTCGATGATAACAATATTTTCATATTTTAATTCCTTTAATAAATATGTAAGGTGGCTCGAATTATATATCTGGGAGCATTGATGGTAGGTCAATGTCTGGGAGTGTATAATTTGCTTGTTAGTTATATCTAATGGATGTAAGCTATACGCATCATGAACATAGAAAGGCTTTCTGCTCTAGTGTTAGGTACTACCTACTTATATTTTGTGTAACAGTGCAAACAATAGATTACGAAACAGGCACAAGAAACAAATAAAATATAATATTTTATTTCTATTACACCATATCAAATGCATACAGAATTTGATATAGCTCACTTATCCACGCTAGCATGGAAAATTATTTTATTTTAAAACTAACTCTTCTAAAAACTTCCTATTAAAGTGAACAATAGTCTATTTCACACTAGTGAATTTGGTATCAGCATTGAACACTAGTGCTGGGAGAAGATGCGTATGTCGACATCGATGAATTGAAATAATAACAATAGGTAATTAGTGCCATTCTGAGAGTACGGTATGGTTTTCTTATTCGGAAACCAGTCAATCAATTTTAGAAAATATATTACTGTATGCGTTTTCGCTGTTCATAAACAAAACTAATACATACAAAGCCGTTATTAACTTAATATGTATGTTTTAAATTTTTGTAACATTAAATCCTGGTTAAAGTTTTCAATAATTAAAATTTTAGAGATAAATAAATAAATAATATAGAAAAACATTTAACCTTTCAAAAACGATACACAATATTTTGAACAATACGTTTTTATTTATTGTATTTATGTATACCACTGTCGACGTTTTGTGTCGATAATGTAAAAACAACACTAGCATCTAGGAACGAATATTCTAAACATGACCTATTCAGCATTATCGAAGGTCACATGACAAAAGTATTTGTTTTTACACCGCCAGCCTGTGAAACCCCGCTTTGTGCCTAGTCAAAAGTTATGCGAGTCGCCTAGAATAATGGTTGTTTTGATAGGACATCCGACTAGCTATTGCATTACCTACCATGATGTCATGGTTTTTAAACTGAGACCGTTTGTAGTTTTTCTAACGACATTTGAATACAGTTATTTGTTAGATTTTTCACGCTCCATTCCAATTGTTATTGAGTGACATTAAATATACGCCACGTTCCTTTCCCGAACTTATGAAGTAGATGCAGGATTGTTTTAAGATAATAATGAGATATTTTACAAAATATAGCAAATGTTTAATTAGTTACTACAATTTATATACATTCCAAATAAGCTTCAATAGCTTAGACAATCAAATATTATAATTTTGGATTTCGATATTCGTATCGACTTGCAGGCAACACTATTATTCATTCCAAATTTAATGGACCTTTCACTTTTATATACGAACTCAAAAATTGTAACTAAATATTTTACAAAATAGCATAGCATTTGTTACAAAATATCTGCGAAATTAACTTACGTTTTAAGGGTACACTGTGGAATACTGGCGACAATGAAAATCTAAGGTCCGTGGTAGTTTCCTGATTACTTTTGAAATAATCTTTTCACTCTCGTCAAATGTTTAGAGTAGGTATGAGTTTTTATTTCTACTTTCACATAAGTGCCTATTAACATTGCACCTCTTGAAGGAAGATTCACAATATAAAACCGAGTTCAAAAAAAGGAGGGGGTTCTCAATTCGCCATTTTTTGTGTATGTCATGCGAATACTCAGAAATTTGTAAATCGTTTTTGATGATTTTTATTTTGTTGGAAAGGGGGTATCTCTGTATAAGTCCCATTCAAATTTGATGAAAATATTCTACCTCTAAGAGCGGTTACACACGGCGACGTTTACCAGCGATGCAAACGTGATGCAGTCACTAATCGTCTACCTTTAAACACGCGCGTGATTTTAAGCAACGATGCAATCGCGTGCGACTGTATCGATACAAACGCGCGATTGCATCGCTACATTTGGGATATATATATAGGTGATTGCGTCGATGCAATCTGCACTGGGTCTATACCCCGGTGCGGTGAGGCACCAGACACTGGTTCGAGTCCAGTCGGGTATAAGAAATTTTTGTTTGTGTTTGTTCTATCTTTGTATTAATAATTACAACCTTTACTATCTTCAATTGTTTTTAAAACTTTTACAAAATCTATCTAATTTCGCCAACGAAAGCGCTTAACATAAACATAATAAAAGTTCAGTGGGTCAACGAGTGACACACAAAAGTTGAACAAAACAGTAAGCAAAGTCCGAAATAACGCTGATTATAAAACAGCGTATGAGTCAGTTGAAGATACCTAGTATTTTTGTATGACTTTGTATGAGTCATTTATACATCGACTTAATGCATAGACTAGTGCATGTGGTCACAAATGAGGGTATGTAAAATTAAATGCAGTTTTATAAAATAACACACACTCCGCTTGAGTTTTCTCGTGTCTAATGGATTTCTATTAAGACTCGATACTACCTCAGTTAGAATAGTACCAATTTAATATGGTTTATTTTCTTCGATCGAGCAGTAGGGCACTGCCTTTATTTCAAAATCTATTTTTTTTACAAATAAAATTAAAGCCATTTGAAAAATGTGTATCGTATACTATACATTTTCTATTTAGTTCAGTTGATGTAAAAAAGAACATTGGTATATGTGAAGTACAGCGGTTTTCTTGTAAAATTTCGAGGTAAATTTTTTTTCAAACATGACAATTTTTAGGAGTCGTGTTTTCACACCGTGTAGTAGTCAGTATATATCCTCTTACAGTATATATACACTTTCACTGTTATGCGGAATCAACCAAAGGCAACTGAGGTCGTATATACTATTAACTAGTTAATAAGAGATCGTATATTTTTTTGTATCGTGTTCGTAACAACAAAGTTTTTATGGGAGCTGAATGTTAGCCCGCAGCACAATCCGCGAAATGCTGGAGGCACACACCCGACTTTGGTCAACGAGTCCATAGGAATTTGCCGGTGGCCAGCTAGACAGTACCATAGACTGTCCTCCCATCCGCCACTTAGAGAACGCTGATGACGTGAGGACAAATGCGCACTTATTTTTTATAAAAAAAAATATTGGTGACATTTTTTTATGCTCATGTCAGCTAGCCGTAATCGCAAAGCTATCATTTCTATATTATATGTCATTGTGACGTCATAACCCTATATAACCTACTGTTACTAATTTTTAAATAAATATACTTTCAGAAGTCGATCTGAAGATTTCTTACTATCGCCGCTCTATGACGGTTATTGTACAATTTTTGAAATTTGCTTAATAATATCAAATTTCTTCGCACAATTTGAATAACAAGTCGTAAGCTGTTTTTAATTACCCATTACGTCAAATAAAAAAGTACGTCAGGCCAAATAGCAACAAACAAAAATACACTTGATATCGTATCAAATTTCATTGAAGTAGACAATGTCGTGAGAACGAGAATGTGAGACGAAAATATTTCGCATGAATTATGATAGCAAAAGCTGCCTCGACAATTTTTGGTTAAAGAAAAAGTATGTTATTTTCGAGTTGCCTAAAGTTTTATTTGTGATAGTAAGGTGAAGGTTATGGACATCATGATGTTTTTACTACCATGATTAACGTGATCATGTGGCCCGCTTTGAGCGGGACAGGGTCGTGTCCCGCTGTGCCCAAAGTACTTAAAAATGTCCCGCTTTGGCAAAACAGGGCAATAAGTTTCATAAAAAAGTAAAGTAAAAATGTACATAATTTCAATAAGAAAGTAGATATCCATAATATTAACCTCAGAGCTAAGTCCAAACTCATGGTACCACGATTTCTTTTAACTAAGGTAAGCGATTTTTGTATGGGGAACTGGGGGTCTACTTTTTTATTTATTTATATATATCTCTTTAATATTTTGTTTACTTTTTTATTTAATAGCATATAGAAAATAATTTCTCGTCAAATAAAAATACGCTATGTTTATTTCGTAAAATTATGACAGCGCCATCTATATGCTCCTTGGCGAAACTAACAGTTGACACTAGACTACTGTTCCGAATTCACAACGTGACTATCAAGACTCAGCTTGTTTTATTTATTTATCTTCGTGAAAATGCGGAATAATAATTGAAAACAACGTAATTTTAATAGATTTCATTATTATATACTTTTATTATTTTGGCAGTTAAAATTCTCTGAATGTAAATAATATTAAGTACTTTAACATTATACTACGATGACGCGATTCGGAAGATCAAAAAAAAGAAATTAAAAAAGAGAGAGAGAGGCATTATGCAGTTCATATAGCGTTATTTCTTTCCTACTTTTAGTAAGGAATACACAATATGGGAAATCATTCGTTCTTTCAGTCACTTTAGCAATAATACATCACATGGTTGATAGGTTTGTCATGATACGAAAATGAGTAATACTAAAATAAGCTTACTTTATGCTTACATTGAAATAAGATTGTTTTTGGAAACAATCTGTATACGTTTTATATTATTTATATATTTTATATTTATAATAAAATTAGCATATATTAAGATTATCATTTCCTAAGTTAAGTTAAAAACTACATTGAAAATATTTTGATTGAAAAGTCATATTACAAAATTGAAGATTGTGTTAGATAAAGATATATAAAAAGACGACATGGCTCTAGATTCCACACATATTTGATTCAAGGTGTATTCCATAGTATTTAAGTTTATTTGAAAAGGACAATCCGTAGAGTTTCTAGCTCGTTCTTCTCAGGGAAGTCAGCGTAGTGAACGAGTAGCAGCTTAAATATGACGTTTCAAGTGTAAATTTATTTTACCTATGGAACAAATGATTCTTTGACTTTGACAAAAATTTTGTGCCAACAAAAGCGAAAAAGGACAACTTTTTTCCATCCAGACTGAACAAGATTAGTTATTTAAAAAAAAATTAATTAATAAATATTAACTTCTTTTTTCTAATCATTCAACATTTCATAACTCTTACTAATTACTTATTACGTTCATATTTGTAATATACCTAGGTACCTAATATAGCCTATCATAGGTCACCAAATAAACGTGTATATTATTAAAACAGAAACTTTACAGGACGAATAAATGAAGTAAAAACTTCAATAACTCTGCACCTGTTGGATTTATTTCAAAAAATATGTACGACGATAAAGATGAAAATAAATTCACCTGAATTTTTGGTTGTAAATACATACATACATAAGCTCACGCCCTAGTTCCACAGGAGGAGTAGACAAAGACCACGGAACGCCACTTTGGGGGCAGACGAAAAAACACATTTTTTTATTTTTTTGAGATGTAGGTATTACCTAATACCTAAACTAAATATTTATCTTTTTTTGCTTGAAATATAGGAAGTTTATAATAGATAATAACTTTTTCAGGCTTTGTTGGGGATGTTACGCTTCTGCAGGGCGTCGGGATATTTGCCGAAGCCTGCATTGATGATTTTTTACGATCATGCCTAGAGTCGATGCCAGCTCAACTCGAATTAAATTTTATCCCGTACTAATAAGGTTCATTTTGCTTGGATCGAGCAGAATTTATTTTTTCACATACGAAATTAAATCCATTTGAAAAATGTATATCGTATAATATACGTGTTCTAGTCAGATCAGTTGATACAACAAAAAAATCATTGATACACACAAGCGTCACCCGAAGCGGGTCCGAATTCTCTCTCTCTTTCTCTCTTTCTCTCTCTCTCTCTCTCTCTCTCTCTCTCTCTCTCCCATCTCTTTGTATACTCTCGAATTCGGAACTAATACGAATTAGATGCAGTGTGCAGAGACGCTAAGTGACTACTAATAAATACTATAGATGGTGTCTGAAAAACAAACACAAATCCGTAACAGTAGAGCCCCTTGTGAAAGAGTTTGTACAAGGTACATACATACTGCCACCTTATCTATTTCTACCACCAAGCAGTGACGTTAGCATTATTGCGTTCGGGTTCTGAAGGGTAAGTAAGGGTGCTGGTGAAATTACAAGCAAATGGGACTTGTCAACTAATGCCTTAGGGTGACGGCAGTGCTCCTCAGATCTTTGCGATTTAAAGCTCTGAGTGGCACTGCAACTGTTAGGGACAGGCATGTAGCTTACCATCAGGCGCACGACTTGTTCGTCCCGTATATTCATATTATAAAAAAGTAAAAAAATTGTAACAATGTTACACAACCCACTACTGGCCACTAATCTCCTCGAAGAGCAAGGCTTAAGCAATAGACCACCTCGCTTATATCGCACCTTTTTGGTGTAATAAAGCCTCATCTGCAATGTAACAACTTTTCACGAGGCTTAAAGATTCGACGAACGAAATTGGTCGTTAACTTATTTATGCTTCAATTTTCGTTGTTTCCTTTCTTGTGTTTAATATGTGCGTGTTGTTGGTGATGTTGTATGTGGTTAAATATTTTTGGTTACTTAGTATCATAAAAAACAAAAAGTATTCATCATCATCTGCCAATTGCAGTCCACTGTTGGCCAAAGGCCTCAGATTAACATGTACGTACACAGCCACTTCTATCTGTGACAAAATTCTTTGTACTAAATTGTGACCTACGTCATATTTGTTTAGTGACCATTTTAGCTTACGTTTGTAAATAGCGTAATGTGTAGTTGAGTGCTCAAATTGACTAATTAGTAGGTACTTTGAGTTGTCAGCAGTTAAACCTAAATGCAGTTGAAATACAAACGAGTTTTGTTAAAATGTTATTACTAACAAGTTTGAAAGTTTGCTTTACTATTTTTCCATTTAAATTCATTCACCGTATCACCAGTAGGCAGTCTTTCATAAACCGAGACAACCTGCCGTACGTAGAATATTTGTAATTTGTTACCAACAGAACGGCAGTAAAAATTTCGTATAATTACAGGATAGTGCAATTTGAGCCGGCAGTTAAACCGTGTAGTTGCCCAAATGAGACAAAAGTGCTCGGCAGAACTCGAAAAAAGGGGCTGGAATGGAAGCCTGAATGTTAAATGCTAAATTTTACTTAACTACTTCCGTCGTAAATTTCTTTTCTTATGAAGTATACTTCTAAGTCTTAAACATTTAGATGTCTCGCGATAAATCGAATGGTTTTTAGCATCATTAGGGATTATTGAATATATAACTGTAATTTGTGCGATGTTAAGGCGAGGAATTAAAAGCGAACCTCGATTTTAGGAGGTGAAGTAGAGGAGGACTATTATAAGAACAGGTGGAGAAAATTTGACAAAGATTCGACGTTGACAAGCGCCCAATTGCGACAGACGGGGTAGCGGGCAACGCGGCGTGTCGTTAAACCGAATTTAAAACTTCAGTTGAAAACCAAACTTTAAGGCTTCAGTTGAAAACCAAAATTTAGCAGGTTCTGTAAAGTATTTAAGGAGAAATATCTCCATATAAAAATTTATTTAAAAAGTTAGATATGGTGTTGGGACTTCATACCCTATTTTTAATCGAGTAAAGTACATCTTATCATGAAACGAATTAGCACATTCTTTAGACAATAACCTCAGGTGTATCGCATATTTTTTATAAGACCGCTATCTAATAGCGAATATCTGAATCGTTTGTTCTAGCAAAACACTTTCTTAAACCGCTTCTCCTACGGTAACTCGCCTTAAAACATGGCACTTACACATAAGAAATTGAACTATTGTACTATACATGAAACTTTTTTTTTAGATCTAAGTCGTGTATATATTTTTTGTTTTTACAAACAAACCAGGGCTCTTTACAGGTCCCATGGTTATGGCTGACTGAGATAGTAATGTCATCAACCAGTTACGTCTAATATTAAAGTTATTAAGGAAATAATAATGCATAAGCTAACATTGACTGCCTCCGTGGCCGAACGGTTACTATGTTGGACTGCCACGGAGAGGTCCCAGGTTCGATTCCAGGGCCGGGACAAACATTTGTATGGCCTACATTTATTTCTCTGTAACAAATTCACTACATTTTGTCTATGTTGTTGTACATGTTGTCTATGTACATAGGGCGCACTATAAGTTTCCGGAACTGGCTACTTACATAAACAATATTTAAAAAGTAATTACAACATTTGAAAATGGAAATTTTTGGCTGTAGAATATAGTTTGTTTCATCTGACTGTCACTTGTTTTTACATTGTGGCATCATTTTAGAAATTGGTTGTCTACATCACCATGGATTTAACTTGTGAAAATTATCGTAGTATGACTTTATACGACTTTAAGTGTAATGTAACAGCTCAGCGGAGCTTCGCTTAGCTTGAAACTGCTTTTAACGATGAAGCTCCACGCAAGACGACTATTTATAGCTGGTTTGCAGAATTATACGCGGGCGTGTGAATCTCAGTGATGGTCGCCTATCCACTGCCGTATGATCAAAACAGACAAGCATGTGACATACCATGAGATTTGGACATCTTTAGGCACAGGCATGAGTTAAATACAATCAGCTACACAAACATTTTTGTGTGAAAACGCTGTGCTCTCGGTGGATCCCACACAATTTGACTGAGGCTCAAAAAACGGATCGCGTCACTTGGTGCAATGCCATACTTACCAAATTCAACGAAGGGGCGTCAAATTTGGAACATAGTAACAGGTGACAAAACATGAATTTATAGTTACGATCCCAAAACAAAGCAGCAATCGAGCGTATGGGTCTTTCGAGATGAGCCGAAACCAACCAAAGTGGCGCGCGTGCAAAGTGCCTCTAAGTGGATGATTACTTCTTTTTTAATAAAACTGGACACATGGCTTTGGAGAATCGTTGTACAGTGAATAGTGATTGGTACACGACCATTTGTTTGCCGTAAGTTATTGACAAACTCCGTAAAAATAACCGTAAACGCCATATCATCTTGCACCACGATAATACCAGTTCTCACACGGCCAGACAGACAAATGAATTTTTGAAGGTGAGCAACGTTGACCTTATGAGCCATCCCGCGTACAGTCCCGAACTTTGTGATGTTTATTTATTTCCAAAAACTAAGAACCAATTACGCGGTCAACGATTTTTATCACCTGAAGAGGCGGTCGAAGAGTATGAAAAATATGTTTCGGAGATTGTCACGGAGGAGTGGCATAAATATTTTCAAAATTGGTTCATTCGTATGAAAAAGTGCATTAACGCTAACGGAAAATATTTTGAGAAAAAATAAATTAATTTCTGATCATTTATAGTATTTTTTTCTTATTAATTCCGGAAACTTATAATGCGCCCCACGTACGTGTCCATGGCACCCGCGACACAGGGTTTCTATAAAGCGGGGCTATGTTGAGTGTGTACGTTATTATTATAATTATTATTATATTGGGGTTGTAGAAATCAACTAAGAGATGTTGGATCCATGAGGATGGTTTTTTTTAGTTTTTATTTTTTTATGATACCAAGTGATGGGACGAACTGGTGGTAAACGACACGCCTGTCCATATCGAATGCATGTCCATAACAGTTGCAGTACCGCTCAGAGCTTAAATTGCAAATATCTGAGAGGCACTGTCACTGCTATCGTCCCTGAGACATAAGTTGAAAAATCCTGTGTACCTGCAATTTCACCAAAATTGTCTGGGCAGTGTATGTAGTGCTCTGGTTTTAATTTCGTAGCTCTGGTACTTAACATTATAGAATTCCCTAGTTTGAGACCAGGCAAGTGTGGTGATGGTTGTGTGCTATGTTATAGCTCCTACTACTGGACACTTCGACGACTCCTAGCACAAGTATATATTTACTTAAAAGGAGTTTCAAACTCTGTATTTTTTTATAAATATAGAATTTATAGATTCTAATATAATTTCACCTGTTGTCAAGCGACGATGTGGCCGACATTGGTACGCGTTTGCCTGTCTAATGTCTATCTACTCTAGCCTTGAATAGCCCCAAATTGTACTTTTCTGGGAACACATATATTAGGTAGAATATTCCATTCCTTTACCGTATGCGTCTGAAACGCAAACTAGGTAGAGTAACTTAAAGTAAATAAACATTTTTTTTATTTTTTTCATTTACTAAGTATATGTTATTATTTTGGAGTATATTTAAATTCTCACCTCTTCTATGACCTAAACATAAATTTAGAAATTTTTATTATTATTATGTTCCTTTAGGACCAGAGAAGGGTTTTCTTAACAATCAATATTATTCCGTCTTTGGAGATGTAAAAATAACAAAATATTGGTTGATGTAATAACTCTTCTTCGTTCCACTTTAGTCGACATTGGACCTTAGAGTCATTGCTTCAAAAGCTACGTTAACCTTTTGTCAATCTATTTTAAAAATAGACTCAAACGAAAGACAAAAAAACGTAGAACGCGATTTTCAATAGCCCTCAGCTCACTGACTAAAATGGAGTAAACGAACGACACGACACCGTTGTTTTCATCATTTCGTTTTTAGTCGATTTAGCCGTTATTTTTTAGTCGTTGCCGCACGACCACCGGCGCTCGTTTTGTACTTTTCCACGAATTTCACCCGCTTTTTAGGAACGTATCACGAAAAACTGTCGTTTGGAACACAGTGTGCCGTAGAAGCGTTAATGTAACTAAATTATTTTATTTGTTTGGGCCTGAAGGATACATTATAACATATATTACATTATACATTCTAATGTATACATTAGGCGTTTAGCGCTTTTCCCATTGTAGTTCGCGGGCTTTAGAAGGATAAGGACGTATACTTTAATCGTGTGTTATAAATTATAGACCATGGGACTTGTCAATTTATATCTCAGGGCCGGAACCGATTTTGAAGATTCTTTTTTTGTTGGAAAGATTAATTAAGATTAAGACCTCAGTATTAGTCCCATTTAAATTTGAAGAAAATATTCCACCTGTAAGGGTGGCAAACTAGGGGACGAATCCCGGTTTCGCGCACATTCCGATAAACAATTTCAATACAACTTGGCAAATAGATGTAATTCCACGAACTTTCGAGACTTTTTTTTAATGAAAACGTTATTATTATTCCTACATATGAGCACTGTGGGTGTCTTGTCGGATGCCTAAACAACTTTTCCCTGGTTTTTGTGACACTAACATAACAAAATAACGAAATAAGTAATCACAAGCCTCTCTACAAATTCCCCTGTGCCAGTCTATTTCGACTAACTAGGTAAACTATTAGGGTAAAGCAAAACACAGCTATAAAACAATTTTATGATGACATATTTCTTTTTAAAAAATCAATTTCACGTGTTTTGTTTGAAATGTTTGCTTCTAAACGCGCGTGATTCTAGCACCTACGATCAACATGTCTATTATTGCTCTATCTCTACGTGTTTATGTCTCTTTTTTTGGCTGACAATATGTCAATTCAAAATAGAATGAGAGAAAAGGGTTGACATAGTCATACGAAGGAAAAATTCGGCCATTATTATATTACACCAAAGGTGCGATATAAGGGAGGTGCACTATTGCTTAAGCCTTGCTCTTCGAGTAGATTAGTGGCTAGAAGTGGGTTGTGTGACATTGTAACATTTTTTTTCATATTATCAAGTGACGGGACAAACAAGTCGTGCGCCTGTGGTAAGCTACACGCCTATCCGTAACAGTTGCTGTGCCAGTTTAAATCACAAAGATCTGAGGGGCACTGCCACTGCGCCCGTCACTCTGAGACATAAGTTGACAAGTCCCATGCGCCTGTAATTTCAACAGCACCCTTACCCTTCAAAACCGGAACACATTAATGCTGTCATTACTCTTTGGCGGCAGAAATAGCTAAGGTGACAGTACTACCCTGGACGAACTCTTTCACAAGTTGCTCTACTGCTGCTAAAAAATGATGAAACTACTGAAAACAGCTACAAGCCTTAATAATAACTAAATAACCTTCAATTTTCGTATATATAGAACATGTATTCAAGTGAAATAATCACAAGAGAAATTAACTTTTTTTATATTGTCTCAGGTCTGGGTGTTTGTGGTACCGTCGTTGTTTCCGATTTCCATAACACAAGTGCTTTACATATAGTTACTTACTTTGGGATCAGAACAACGTATACGTTTATTGTCTAATTTAGGAATGTTGTCTAATATAGATTTGATAGCGTCGCTTTGATTAAAAACTACTATTAATTCGTTAAAGCAGATATAAGAACAAGAAACAAATTCTAGAGATTGCTCAATGTAAATAGATATTCGTTGTCATTCATCATTTAACGAATTTTTTTTTCTTAAGACTAAGTGACGGGACGAAGAAGTCATGCGCCTGGTGGTAAACGTCACGCCTGTTGCAATGCCGATCAAAGGGCACTGCCACAGTGCTCGTTACACTGAGATATAAGTTGAAAAGTCTCATGTGCCTGTAATTTCACCAATTATGGAAAAAACATCATAATTAGAAACAAACTGAAACAACTAAGTATCAAATTTTGATTCTATCATCTAAATAATTTTATAACGACCTATATATACAGAAGTATAGAGATTTTTGTATCTAAACTGAATTGATAATTAAAATAAACTATAGTCAATGGTTAGCGTTGAACCTAGATGCCTAGTACTTAGTGCGTGAGTACGAAATCGCCGGTCTAGGCTAGATCGGCCTTGTGCTGGTTTGCAGGCTATCTGCCTACTAAACTGTTGGTACCCTTGACTTTTATATCATAGTAATTCTAGGTTCACATTTTACTATTTTAATCTTGTGTTACGGTTATTGTTTCAACCTTCGGACGTCCTAGCTTGGTCACGGGTCTTCTTGGAGAAATAATTATTGATAAAAAGGTCGAACAAACATAAACAACAACTCACTCGAACTAGCATCTGTTGCCTTACCGTGGCTACCGCTCTTATCTACTGAACTGCAGATCGAGTTAGCAGATATTACAAATTTCTCTGTGTGCTTGGTGCTGGTCTTTGTATTAGATTTAAGCGGCTTTATTGCCGTAGTGCCACCTGTTACAAACTTTTCAATATCTTCTCTCGGTTACCAGAGACTGTCAAGAGATGGTGCTATATACAGGGTTATTTGTAAAATACTAACAACCTCGTATGACTATATCATTACTAACATCAAAAAGAGCAACTTTTGTTCCAGGACTTATTTATCATATTTTACTTTCCAGCAAAAATAAATATATGTAAATTAATCACTCTAAACGGTAATAACTCTGTGCAGGTTGGAGGTGGTAGTCGACACGGAGGACGCTCGCACATTTGAACTTACCTTACTACCAAATACAAATCTTTTAGGTGTAGTGTCAGATAGCACAAAAAGAAATTAAAAGTTCATAGTTGGTAAATTTATTACGTGATGTAAAAAGTCATGGAACAAAAGCTGTTTTTTATTTTTGGTAATATAGGTAATACTGAGACATTTTAAAAGTAACTCTGATGGATAAAGTCAGAAAGAATAACAGAAGAAATATCAGAAGTACATTTAAAGTGGCACCTATACAGGACAAACTTAGGGAAAACCGATTACGTTAGTAAGGCCATGTAATACGTAGGGACCATAGCCACATGACTAAAACAAGCCATACAACCAGGCAGAGCCCAGACCACATCGATTGAAACCGTTCAAAGAGACATGAAGAGGATGGGTGTAGCCCCTGAGCTTACGCAAAGGCGCCTGGAGTGGCGCCGCGGACCAGGAGGAACCAACCAACGGACCTCACGAATTTTCACCTCACGAATTAAATTCGTGAGGTCCGTTGGTTCGTTCCGTGGCTTAGTTGGTATAGCGTCTGCCACGGTATGCAAGAAGACGTCGGTTCGAATCCGACCGGATCGAAGGAATTTTTTCTGAGTGTTCGATCTTTGTATTAATAATTTTTTTTTTATAATATTAAGTGTCGGGACGAACAAGTCGTGCGCTTGACGGTAATCTACACGCCTGTCCATAACAGTTGCAGTGTTACTCAGAGCTTTAAATCGCAAAGAACTGAGGATCACTGCCACTGTGCCCGTCACCGTGAGACATAAGTTGACAAGCCCCATTTGTCTGTAATTTCACCATTTGTTTTCTTCTTCTTAGTGTGCCGCTTCTCTACGAAGATTGGCAACCATAATGGCTATTCTCATTTTTAGCTGCCGCGCGAAAGTGGGAACGTGTGCCAAGGTGGAACCAGCCTCTCAGATTTTTCAACCACGAGGCTTGCCTTCTGCCACGACCACGCTTTTCTTGTATTTTTCCCTGCATTATTAGTTGAAAAATTCAGAACCTCTTGTCCCTCACTACGTGGCCAAAATACTGCAGCTTCCTTTCCCTTACAGTTCTGAGTATTTTCAACTTTTTTCCCATTCGACGAAGAACCTCAACATTGGTGACCTTTTGTACCTACGTTATACCAAGCTTACGTCTGTACAGCCACATCTCAAAAGACCCCAGTTTTGAGCATAATGCTGGAGTTAACTGGCACTGAAGACATAACAGCGAACCAAACGCATGCAGAGTTTGAGGTTCTACAATACAAAATCTTTTTCATTTTCATGGAGACACTTTCTGCCTGTTTGTGTTTGTGAGGCCTGTTCGATGCGAATACGAACTTCTTGTACCTTATCCCAGTGTTCATTTACGTAGCTATCGGGGTATTTAAATTGGTGTACGCGTTCTATTGGATTATTAATATTAGCATAAATAAAATACATGTCAGTAATGAATAAGTTTATTTCTTCTGTAATTACGAAGTTTATGTAAGCAACGCATGTACTATTGATGTGCGAGTGTATTGTTGAATCTATGTACGGGCGCATCGACAACTTCCAAGTGTAGGTAGGCTGAAAAACGCGGTCTCGCTTGCGTATATTATTATAAAAAGGACAGCTTAAGTTTTCTTCGCAGTGCATAGTGTTATTGATGGTTATTCTTCTACCAAGATCAATAGAAGGCGCTTACTAAAATTCTAAAATTGACTAATTCTCATACAAAAATACTCAAGGATGTAGATTACAGTTCAATTGTATTTAATTCAATCATAAAATGAAAACTGTACTAGGATAGGTTATGCAGTGCTCGTCCTTAAGCGTCACATTTGTATTCTAATTTTAGTTCAAAGAATAAAGGAGTCAGTACACTTGTATAATTGGCTTGAGCCGATCAAAAAAACTCGTTGCGCGTTTAGTTTAGGGAAGGTCGTTTGTCAGCTTTTGACCAAAGACTCTTTCTTTAACTGCATCTTTGATATGCATTATCTACCTTCATTTTAAATGCTTCTTATAAATGTAACAATGTATTCAATTTGGAACAGAATTAAGCACTACAATTGGCATAGATTTAGGTGCGTTGTACCTACACTACAGCATCGATTTCGACTAACCGTAATCCGGTAGGTTTCGCTGATGGCGCGCCGCAGACGACGGCGGCATATCCGACTAGTTAGTACATTCGCGCACAATAGTGTTTTTAAAACCAAACAATGAAAATTATCACAACTAAACTTTACATATTCGAACTGACAATTCGAAATTAATATAGTAATTACTTTATAAAAATTATAGTTTGTAAACTACAATAATGACGAACATAAACGAGAAATAGACAGATATATGTTTTTTTTTCTAAGATAAGGGGATAAAATAAATTAACGACTACCACATTAGCTTTTGCGGCAATTACCCAAACGTTTTTCCTCATGGACCATTGAAAACAAAATCAACAATTTACCGGCAGTGACTAAATAACCTTGTTTCTAGCCGAAATTCTGCTCTAAATTAGACGTAAACAAGGAAAATGTAATAAATTTTGGATAAAACGTGTGTTTAGTCATGTATACAAAAGTTGAATACTTTTTAAAAACATGCGGAAACTCGAAATTATTTTATTCAACATGATAATGTTTTAAATTACTATCAAATGTAATAGTATGTTTTTTCTGTACCTTACTACTGCTTACGTATTAAGTTGTGAACTGTTTTTTTTTTATTAAACACTAAAGACTCCTAACATTCCCAAACCACAGTATTAGAATATCTTCCCTATAGCATAGTATCGCAACGCCTTTGATGTTACAGCCGCCTGTGTACGTATTCGCGCTGTCGTACACAGATATGCAATGGTTGTCACAAAATGGGAAAAAATGTGATTGTCGCGAAATCCTAGCTTTTTTGTATTCTTTTTGCTATGTTTTTGTTTTGTGTTATTATTGATATATAGATTGACAGACTGGATAGTACGTGAATTATATATATTTGCTATTGCGTTTGGACTATACTTGTGCTCTTTTCTGTGTTTTCTTTACTCCATTCTCATACTGTCGTTCAGATATCAATATACAAATAGTTAATAATATTATTTATCTATAATTCAATTTAACTCAGTGTTCTATTATTCAATTTAACTACATAGTTTATTCGCATTCGGATGTATGTACAATTCAATCATAAAATAATGGGGAAACATGAGCGTGACCGTGATTTGAATTCTACTTATAATACAGTATTTTGTTTCTAATTTCATCCATACAACGAATTATATTTTATATGCGCCATTTTATACGCATACAACGATTTCCGTGGAACTAGCTGACCGTATTCAAAAATATTTTAAAACACGTCAACCCTTAGCGCTCGATCCAGCAAACTAAGCGTGTTTGTAGGAGACGGCTCATATGTTTTTATTTGAGCTCACTTAAGACTTACTCGTAAGACGAGACTGGACTGATCGGCCATAATTAATACAGACGATAGAAAATTGTCAACTTATGTCTCAGGGCGAAGGAAGAACAGTGGCAGTGCCCCTCAGGTCTTTGCGATGTAAAGTTTTGCATGGCATTGTGGTTGCTATGGACAGGCGTATCGCTTACCATCCGCACGAACAAGAGTTCGTCCCGTCAATTAGTACCGTAAAAAAAATATAAATAACTCTCATGTTCTGTACGCGAACGTACAAACATCCGGTTGGTTGTTGAATCTATTTTGCGTCGGAGCTTTCGATAGTTTCACGCTATTTTACTAATCCTTTAACTATATCTTTGATATACATGATCTAAGAAGAGAATTTGAACTAAAAACCGCCACATTGCCTTTAATTTAATGAAATAACCGACCTCAAAACTTTACTTACCCGCTTTCGTTGTGTTCTTTACACCTATTTGCCAAGTTTTATTGAAATCTATTAACGAAAAGTGGGTTAAATGCAATAAACCGGATTCATCCCTTAGTTTTCTACACTTAGAGGTGAAATATTTTCTTCAAATTTGAGTGAGAACACTACTTAGGTACCCCCTTTCCAACAAAAATAAGGATCATCAAAATCGGATCACAAATATTCGAGCAATCGCGTAGCATACACACACACACACACACACACACACACACACACCAAAATATAATTGAATTGAGAATCTTTTCTTCTTTCTTTAAAATTGTTTAAAAAATAATAAAAAAGAATAATAGTGTCAATGATTTTTCGACATACAAGTTTCATCATGGTATAGTGCAAAAATTTGATAAGAAACAGCAACAAAACGTTTTCAGACGAACCTGCAATACATCTAAAAGGCTGTATACAAACGGTATAATAAATATGTAAGCATGAAAGCCTGTTGCATCGCCACTGAATAGCGAAACCGGCGGAAATTTAATTTCCTAACGCCACACTAAACCGCCCAGGCAGGACAATGTTGCTATTTTATTTATATTCCCTCTTCTCTATGACAGGTTACGATCACACTGAAAAAAAATTCTAACTATTTTTTAATCTTATTTTTTTTATATATACAACAGCAGATTTGATAGCAGTAGAGCTCCTTGTGAAAGAGTTCGCCCATGGAGTATCTATTTCTGCCACCAAGTAGTTGCAGAAATAGGTGCTGGTGATTTCACCATTATAATTGTATAGCCACATGGAATATCAACTTATGTCTCAGGGTGACGTCCACAGTGGCAGTGCCCCTCAGATCTTTGCAATTTAAAGCTTTGAGTGGCACTTCAATTGCTATGGATATTGGATACGCATGTCTAAAATGTAGTCTATCCTGGTAATGTTTAACAGGTCATTAGAATAACCAAATTATAGCATCGAGATTATTTCTTTAGGAATTACTGAAAAGTTTGATATTATCACAATTTAAAGTTTTACAATGCTGACACACTCTCAAGGAAGTATATAAATCAGAAAACCAATAAACTTCAAAAATCCCGCAACAATATAAACGTTTTTATCACAAAACCTGGCTTAAAAACTAAAAGTTGAACATAGTTCGGAATTCAAATTTTTAAAAGCAAACGGCTCGGTTCGCCGAAAGCGTTCAAAGTGTTCTGAATTGAAACAATAGCTCGAGTATCCTTCCCCGGAACGACGCGGAAATTTTTGTTATCTTTTCGTGTTCCCCGAACGGATTTTGAATTGAGAACACAAATGTTGGTAGCACTAAAATGTGTCTCTACGTTTTTTTTTAAGTGCTACCTAATTCCAAAACATTCACATTTAAAATAATAGCCTTACGTCAATAAACTATTTCATGGCAAGGGCCTATTCAAAAATGAAAGAATAGTCTAATTACAAGCGGTGTGGTATACGTAGTAAAAACTACAACACGCAGGCCTGATCATGATAAAGTAAATACGTTATAAAATTCCGAATAACATAATTATGCTATGGCATTTGTTTAAAATATAAAAAATTCATATCACACTTCAAGAAACCAAATATACATAATTTCAATTCAAATCGACGATTTTTTCCTGTTCAGAGTGATCAATTGATCACGTGATTTATTTCTATACTACTCGGTTTGTAAGATTTTAAAGTGTCAAATTTGTTTGTGATCTTTAGCTGATTTTTTCCTGTCTTATTATTATTTTGACGTTCAAGGTCATTATTCGCTGTGATGCATCATAAGAACATCTAAACTTATTTAATTATGAAAATCAGTACTTTTCCTAAATAAACACACGGCTAAGAAAAGCACGATTTTAGCGCCGCAGTTTCAAGTTGCCACCATAATCGCAATGATAAGAGTGCATTGTTTTATTATTACGTTTCGATTTTCAAACTTCGAAACGTGATCGATGTGTTTTGGAGAAATCGTTAATTTTGACTATACTAAAATATTAATTTTTATTAGGTATTTCTTTGATATTCAATTGATACTACATAATGATGATATTTAATATGGTGAACCTTTACAGAAACAAGTCTAATTGAACATCGAAAAATCTAGAAGTTCTCTTTTGTTTTCTTTTTCAATTGAATAATGGCGCTACTGCCAAATTACGGCTAATTGTATATATTCTGCAAATACTAAAAAAAAATTCTTGTTTTAAAACTTGGACAAAACGTAGTGCATCGACCTTTCTTAGAAAAAAAGCTAGTTCCCTCTTTTGTGAAGTAAGTAGCCTTGTATTAAAATTAATAGTAGAGCGCGCATCCGTGAGAACGCATGCGTGAAACGTGTGGTTATAACGTACGACATTCGCTGAACTATGGGCACAGGGACCATATTGAGAGGGGGAGCTGAGAAAATATATTTGGGCCTTGAGAAAATGCGGACCAGCAACATTTGAGGCATTCCATGGCACATGTCACATTCATTGCGCAGTTTGCGGCAAAATGTCTAAATCCAGACCTCTAGCTCTATTTTTCTTAGTTTTACTTCAAAAAATTAAAATCTTAATCATAGTACTACACAAAGATTTATTTTCATTGTTATTAGAAAAATAAGGTGAAAGAACCGTAGCGGGTGTTAAGGTTTTTAACCATTTGTTAAAAGGGATGGTTATAATGACATTCCCTTAACTGTCAGCTAAAAAAACTTCCCGGAGAGGTTATCGAAGTGGTGGAGCAAAATGCAAAAAAATAAAGCAAAAACTTGAAGGATAGCTGCTAGCAACTTCTAAGCAATGTGTAAAAAAATCAAGCTGCAAAAAATCACACAAACACCTAGAAAGTAAACACAGACTTATTATAAGACCTAAAACGTGGACTAAGTTCCAATTCCATCCCTGAACTAGCGAATTCAATGTAAAGATCAAGACCTTTCATTAGCCGAATGACAGCGCGCAGCTTAAACACCACCCCACGCTGACCTCTCGCAACTATCGATATGATTTTATAATACAGGTCTTAAAAAACTGGATACAAGTTTAGAACGTAAATGTCAAACCTTAACCTGAAAACCGTGGCTTCTATCGCCATTTTAGATGCGTTCGGCTGTGTTCGGGTAACTTCGGGTTTATTCAGTTAATATCGTTGTTTGAGCTATAAATTCAAAGGAATGATGTTACTGTTTCAAAGTAAATGAAATGCGAGTATAGATTCACTTCATTGTTGTTTCATAAGTACATATTTGAGAAAAATATTGGCGCGATTTTAAAAAGAGAACTGCAAGCCGACTTTTTGAGTGGACTTAATCGATGTAGAATTTATGTAATTCAAATTACTATACTGTTTACAAAAACAATAATAATTTTCTTTATTTAAACAAACTCCAACTACATTTTAATTTGAACACCTTCTATTTCGTTTACCATCTAGAATTTGAAATGTTTAAAGCAAGTATAGAAATCAATTAGGTAGCCATATTACATTTGCAGCCGTTAATAATATTACAATATAAGTTCCCTTACATGATAACTTTATCGGCTGCAAATCTGAAATTGATAATAACCTAAAGTTACCACGTTAAATTTGGAGTTTCTCAAAATATTTTCCACATTTTTTTTCTTATGTGAGCACTTTGTCGACTGCAAATCTAAAATTGCAAAGGACATGGTCTGGCGTGAGTTCGTAACCTTGTGGCAACTAGTCAGACTTGTTTCTTTAATTAGTTGCTAGTTCCTTCAATGGCTATTTTAATAGTTTCGATTGATTGTATAAGTACGTTTTTCTATTCCTGTATTTAATCTGTGAATTATAATTTCATAAACCGTAACAGAAAAGCGCTCTTTTTAGTTCTGAATCAAAATTCAATTGTCTCTGGTACTCGCTGCTGTGCTGAAAAATTTCATTAAAGTTCCTATACACAGTACTATAACGAGTATTAAAGTACTGTACATAGGAGTTTCAAAAAAAGAACGTCGTATTTTTGCTAATTAAAATATAAATTAGGACGCTACTCAAACGCTATACTCCCTTCTGATTGGTTAAATTGGCTTAAAGTATTGCAACCGGGCCATAAATTATTTAAAAAAATAATAATTGGTCAAAATATATGCGGCACTTGGCCAGTTTTACTCTATCTCTTTGGTTTCTTGTTTTGTAGCGCTTGGTTGGCTTTCGTCTAAATATATAAAGTGACTGTATGGTGGAACCTTTGCTTACATTAAATATTGGTCCTGTTTTACAAATTTATTTACTCGTAGGAAAAGCATTGTAATCATTAAATATACAGGTCTTAAAATCTCATACCTATTACTTGGTACTTATCTTTAAGAACCTTCATTATGCAAAGATTGCATAAAATACTATTAGTCATTTTAACTTTATTTGTCCAGACAGGTTTTGGAACAACCTGTACGCATTTTCCCGCTGCTTGGCAAGTATATCTTCTCAGAAGATCAGAGACGTAATCCATCATGCACACACATGGTCTTCGAGGAATTTTATACCTTCTCCCAGTGCACCTTTTTCTTTGGTCACAAAGCATAATCTAGCAGTGATACTTGCTAAGCCAGACTCATACCCTCAAGGTTATTATGATTATTTTCTTGTACAATTTTACTCCAATAAAAATATAATAAAATTCGATATAAACCTAAAACTCTTACAATTTAATTTAATACACTCTAAGTTCATTTTTGTCTAGAAACCGCATTCCTTACTTTCACTAACTATTACCCCGAGATCTGTGACCAAAAGTAACAAGTATTATACTAGATAATGACTAGATACTAACTTTTATTGAACGTCAAACTTAATAACCGAGTGATAGAGTTGCTATTTCAACGGTAAAAAGAAAATTGTTGTGAAGTCGATTCGAATTTCAAAAATTAGCCAAGTTCATAACTAGTTATACAAAATGGTTCTGTACAATATAATTTCTTTGACTGGATAAAGTGGATACACTGGTAAAAGCTATATATACCTTTCTATGTCTATCCGTATAGACTACGCGAACTCATGATGTCTTTGAAAAGTTTGTAAAACCATGGGCAGATATAGAAATTGTCTGTTATTAATATATTACAAATTTTATTAACATAAACGGTGTTGGGTAATTTTTTATAGCAGTATTTGTCAAGGACTGTTCACTAGATAACTGTTGACTAGTTCGATATATACCCTCGCCCTGTAGAAGGAGTATAGATAAAGAACTTTTGTCTACAATCATAGGTCAATTCCTGCTCTATCAAAGTCCAGAACGAATCTCTAGATACTTTGCGTACATGTTTACCGAGTGATATCCATTGGTCATATCAAAAAGAACTTGTTGATAATATGGGCCGAAAGTCGGGAGTTAATTTGAATTTATAAGATTTTTGGGCATAAAATAAATTCAAGGATACCAAGAGGATTCAGACAAATCGAAAAAATTGAAACCGTATATCATACATCAAAGATATTAACATACTTGTATACAAATACATACAAATCTACATACGCCCGAATTCTTATATGGCAGTTGGATAAAAACGTATTGTGTAATGACTAATGTGTCTATGATCTTCCTTACTTACTACGATCCTATTTAGCTATACCAACTGTCGCCTTATTTATTAAACTATACAATTTAAACGCTCTACAAATTACATAAGGCATAATTTTCAACAAATAATTTTGACACATTTTATATATTTGTGAAGCAACACAGTACAGTGAAGAGCACGTCAAGCTTGAAACTTAAGACTTAACTCCAACTCTATGCCGCTTACGATAAGAACAACTAATAACTTTGACGATCACATAAAATGGTAATATATTTACCAACGGAACCCTAACCGCCTAGCCTCTAATGACAAGGTTAGGCTAGGACCGGTTCTAAACATTCGCGCCGTTAGCGCGCGCAAAAAACCGCCGCCATCTTGAATGCAGCCCGCTTGATGACTTTTCTTGCTCTAAAATTACTACTGTACAACTACTTAACATTAATACTAGTTTTCTAAAGGTTAAGGTGCTATTTCGCTCATGAACGAAGAGGTGTGAGTTTTAATGCATATTTGTGTCATTATGGTCTTAAAAATACTTTATTAATGAAGAAGAATTCTCAAATGTAAGACCATTATTAAAGAAATTGCAATACTTACTCAACCAGACGTGCATCCTAGAGATATGCCACATCCCTAACAGTTTTCGTAAAAAAGTTTACATTTTTTTAAATTGTGGATGAAAACACGGCTGCAAGTTAGGGACACCGTGTTGCTTTAGGACGCTACAGTACCGGCCAAAAACGTCAGGGATACAGCATACTGTATTTGAAATACTCCTTCCGTTACGGGACCTAAAGACATATCTTTAGGTCCCGTAACGGAAAGAGTATTTGTCTAGAAGTTTCTACTGAACATGTTATACGTGTGCGAACTTGTGAACTAAAGTAAATATTTGTAATAAGTTGTTCAATTTATTAACGTGCTTATCAAACTATTCTCTGCCTCTTATAAACTTAAAAACAACACAATGTTCACTACTGTACTACAATTTCGAAATAAGGAACTTAATTAGATTGAATCAATGTCTCTCTTAAGAATAGGTTCGCCTGTTCAAAGTCAGGTCATCCATTAGATAATAGATATAAAAAAATCCACCAGTTTTCCATCGGTTTTTCAAAAATATGATTATCAGTAATTAGCAAAATCGTGCTTGATCTTTACACTTTTGATGTGTGTATATAGCGTATAATTGTTTTTCCAAAAAAAAAAACTAACTTTTCGGGCCCTTTATAGGTTTCTAAGTCTGCTAATTTTAAATTTGTATCGATAGAGTCAATGGCAGGATTTTGTACCTTTGGCATTCTACTAAAAGTTCAGAGTAGTGGTTTGTCATTGACTGACAACTAACATTGCAATTTTTTTGTATTCTGTTCTTCAATGGAGTTTCGATGGCACATAGATGGCGTACTCTTTTAATTATTTGACATAAAACATTAAAAAAATACATTTATTGTGAAGAATATGACGAAGAATATGCTCAGTAATTTTCGTGACCATAAAATGATCACGAAATGATCACGTAAAGCAACATCGATCGTTAGTGATTGAATGAATGAATGAATGCCACACTACCTTTTACTGAGACTCTATTGAGACTGAACTGCCATTGCAACTAGATTCTAGTAGAATAAAAAATATAAAATGTTTTATAGTACTCAGCTTTATCAAACAACAAAATTATATACCACTGACTTAACAAATGTGCTTGGCGTAACTGCAGCTTGATTTTGATTGCTTCTCCCGATCGGAAACTGCGTCTTTTCCGAGTCGAGACGCATAATTGCCGGCCGATGGGAAACTTTTGACATTCCTAATCAGAACAATAGTTGATTTAACTTACAAATTAGAAAGATATAGTAGGAATCAGGTTCATCTTCTCGCTCAGAAATCCATCTGGTTTCGAGACTACCCGATCGGGTCGATTCCGTTTTGAATCAAAATCAGGTCGCTGGATTGATTGCGTAAATAATTCGAGTTCTTAGGTTTTTGCGATTTTTATACATAGGAAATGAAAGTATATTTCCAAAATAGTATCTCATGTACTAACGTATCGTCGCGTTCTTAGGTTTTCGGGTTCTGTACAGGTCCCATGGTCACGGGTGACCTGCAAAGGGTCTGAAACGTCGGTTTGTCTGAAAAGCATACGCGATTTAGTTCCGAAAAATAGTTTCATTTCTTAACGTATTTCATGTTACATTTACTAAACATGCTTTTAAAAGAATGTCGTCTAATAAAGTCGGGTTTTTGATTAGATATAACAGACTAATCTTTCAGTGGGTTGGTAGTTTTTGATGATGCACTTCCACATTTACTCTTATGACGAACGGCTGTGGAGTGAAGTTCCCTGCCTGCAGATGCCTGAACGCTATAACTTGGGCCTTTTCAAGGCAAGCATGGTGATGGTCAGTAGGGGTTCCCTGTTTTTACTTATGAATCCCAGAATCTCTTCATCCGCGACCCTGTCAATTCAGCTGATCCCCAACACATTTGTAGCAGCACATCTCGAAAGCCTCTATGCGTCTGCGAGTATCGTTCAACGTCGACCTTATCGTCATTTTCCATCAGGTGAGATGGAGGTGAAATGAGCAATTATATTTTATTTTAAAAGAATAATACTGTTATATTAAAGAATCAGCGTCACTGAATAATCAATGAATAATTACGATAAATTATAAGTTTATAATAATTTAATTGTAGTTGTTAACCTTCTGTTATTAAAATCTTTATAACAACAGAATATAGACACTAAATGTAAATGAAATATTGTTTAATGGATAATAGTCTAGTAAATCAATAAAAATTATTTTCGACTGACTCTGTTTCAGTGAATTAGAACCCAAATCTCGTATAATTACTGCCACCCTCCCTACAATACCAGTTGAGCTCCTAGCGGAAGATTTTGTCCAGGGAACTACTGCCACCTCTTTCTGCCGCCATGCATTAATGTGAGCATTGCTGCATTCCGGTTTTAAAGGGTTAAGGGTGCTGGTGAAATTACAGGCACATGAGACTTGTCAACTTATGTCTCAAGGTAATAGGCGTAGTGGCAGTGTCGCTCAGGTCTTTTAGCGATTTACTACTCTGAGTGGCATTACAACTTCTATGGAAAGGCGCGTCGCTTGACACCAGACGCACGTTTTGTTTGTCCCGTCGTCACTTAGTACCATAAAAAAAAAAATTTTTGAAACAAACCAATGTTTCCGGCCCTTAATAGGTCCCGTCAAGACTGACTACGACATACGCGATTTACATCCAAAAAAATGTTTCATTACTTATGTATAACAATCGCGAAAACTTAAGAATTCGTTCTGTGTCAGTGACTTTATTTTGAATCGAACCGAACCAACATACAATGAACATGGCAAAACTGTTTTCCAAAGTGGCAGCAGCAGGCAGTTTCTTATTTCTAATTAAATAACGTACATAAATCTCAGCTTATTATAGCTTTTGTCAAAAATGAGTTATTTGCGTTATAATATAGATCATAAATTCGAACTAATATCCTTCAAAATTAGAAGTTACGTCTATTACTAGGGATAGCCAAGAATAGCCTATAATTATAGAAAATTCCACTTTTAATCCTTAGGTAAAAAAGCTCATTACCTTATGAGTCAATACTACCTCAGCTTGAATTCAAATTTTTCCCGTACTAATACGGTTCATTATGGGTCGAGAGTCAGGGCTTTATTTCAGAATTTATTTTTTACCAAACTCGTAACAAACGAAATTTAAATCCATTTGAAATATGTGCAACGTATACCATAGGTGTTCTATTTAGTTCAGTTGATATATATAAAAAACATTGGTATATGTGTAAAGTACCTATTGAATACAGGGGTTTTATTGTAAAATTTCGAGGAAAGTTTGTGTTTTTTACCTTGACAATTTTTAGGAATCGTGTTTTCACACTGTCTAGTAATCAGTGGACCTATATCCTCAATTTTACTCACCACCCACTTATTCGTTGTTCTGAACTTGGCTCCTTTTTCACATGCATGTTTTTTGTAGAATATCTATTATTTTTATATTTTTTATAATAACAGAGTACTGTACCGATAATACGATATATTACTTCCGGAGACGATTTGTAAAATCTGGTAATGGTTAATTATTTACTTGACCTTCTAAAACCCAACAAACTACAAAGCTAAACATTAAAAGCAAGTATGCACTCAGTTTTGTATGAAAAACGTATTTTCCTAAATGCCCGAATACAATATAGGTACAGCACAAAATTTAAATGCGACATTTTTATTATATTACACTGGGCGTTTTCGTGATCATGGGAATAATATTTGCTGAGTCTGAATCATTTCACACATTGTGTACAATTTGATGGATGTAAGAGGTTAAATTACAAACATTATGCTGCTGTGCATCAATCGTCACTAAAGATAAACAATCCTTTTCTTATGATTATGACAACAAAGATCGAATACACAGAAACAGTTTTTCGTCAACCCAGTGGGACTTGAAACCACATCCATGCTGCACCGTAGCATTGCTCTTACCAACTGAGCCACGGGTCCAGTTCAATAGTCGCCGAAATTTTCCAAAGTGTTTTTGCTAAAGATCTTTGTACTGATCAAGCACGTTTTTACCAATTTACTGAAAATCTAATTTTTTAACACCGACGGATTTTTTTTGGTCAATTTTATAATCTGAAAATGAAATTGATGAAAAAATATTATAATGGTGTTAAGAAAATTCATTCAAAAACCTGGTTTTACCAAATTCGCGCTTGATCCCTAGTCACTTTTCATGAGTACCTTTGAGAGATAAGTTTAAGGAAATGAACATTCTTACACTAGCCTTACAGTACATTTATGAAAATGTAATTTATGTTAAGAGGAATAGTAATTTCTTTATGAAAAATAGTGACAGACGTAACATTAATATGACGTATAAAAATAAACTAGCTGTTTAAGAACATAGTCGTCTTCACAAAGTCACAAATTCATTTAAGGGGCAATGTATACGCTTCTATAACAAGATTCCGGTTGCTATACAAAATTTGCCTTCACGGAGTTTAAAACTATAGTGAAACAAAAACTTAAACTTAAAGGTTATTTACTATACAAATTCTGCGTACTTGGATAACAAAAATCCGTGGTAGTAAACCGTGTAGCTCATGGAGGTAGTGTCGACCTCTGATGTTTCAAAACAAAAAAAATATATTGTAAATGTTGAATGTGTACGAACGTTATTTACAAAGAGCAACCCCTAGAGTTTCTTGCTCAATCTTCTCAGGGGAAACTTACTTAGGATAGAAATTTTAGAGTTGGAAAGGGGGATGCAACCAAGAAATATAAGAGAGGAGAAAGGACATCCCCCTGTGGGACCCCGGCAGAAATATCACACCACGTAGAGAATGAGTCCTCATTACGTATACGCTGCCGACGTTCACAAAGGTAGCTTTGAAACCAATCAATAACTGCTGGAGATATGTTAAGTAAACGTAAGACTTCCAATAACAGATCAAAGTCAACATTACTAAAGGCGTTACTTAAATCAAGCAAGGTAGAACAGTCAATTGCTGGTTTTCCATGCCCATACGGATGTAGTCAGTGATTTTCGTGAGTGCGGTAGTCGTACTATGACCGGTGCGAAATCCGGACTGGAAAGGATTGAAAAGGTTGTTCCTGTTTAGGAAATTCGTTAACTGGTGGTGATCAAGCTTTTCAAGGACTTTGGAAAGGAAAGGAAGTATTGAAATAGGACGGTAATCTGACGGGGTACTTGGTTTGAATTTTTTTGGGAGTGGGATGATATAAGCGTCCTTCCACGATGAGGGAAAAACACTGGTGGAGACAGATTTATTAAGGATTTTGTTAATGACGGAAGTGACGAGATCAACTAGAGGAATGATCATCTTACGACTAACGTAATCACTACCTACAGCATTGGAGGCGATAGCTAAAATGTTTTTCTTAACATTACAGTCTGTAAATTTAATAAGAATAAAGGTGGAATAGTCAGGAATTGGCAGTGAAGAAAGATGTAGTAAAGTGTTGTCTTTGATTGAACAATCCAAGACAGACGTAGATGAAAAATGATGATTAAGTTTATCGAGATTTAAGTCTTGTTATTACAAGACTACATACATATACATATATAACATAGACA
>NW_020653900.1:9357412-9460607 GCF_003589595.1 Hyposmocoma kahamanoa | reverse complement strand
TGTAATTTATTGCCGTGTGTAACTTCAAAGTGAACCTTAAATACAATAAATTGAATGCAAAGCATGTTGCTAGCAAAATTATCGATCGCCACAAAAATGTCCAAACGGTGTGTTAATATTTCACGTGGCAATTCGGCCGGACAGCCGAGACCAATCGATACGAATCGCATGCTAACTAAATGGAACCCCCTTTGTTCTTGTTAACTTTGTTCAAAATAGTCAACTGTAATTTGGGTAAAGTACTGTTTGGTTTTATAACGACCAAGTTATTGTCGTTTTATTCCATAAAAACAGAGTGATAGCTTTTTATTCGTTATTCAGATGATTACCACAATGTAATGAGACAAACAAATTGTAGTTTTAGAATTTTTATTCGACTTCAAAAAAACAGAGAACTTCTCAATTACACTGTATTTTTTGTAATACACAACGGTGTTACGCGATAACTCCGATATTTGTGAACTGATTTCGATGATTCTTTTTTTATTGGAAAGGGGGTACCTATTAGTGCTCCCATTCAAATTTGATGAAAATATTCCACTTCTGTTGATGGCATATTAGCGGACGAATCCTGTTTATTGGATTTCACCCAGTTTCTGTTAACGACTTCAAAAAAATATATGAGATTCCGCAAACTTTATTTATGACACTGATAAATTGTCACAAGAATTCAGGTTCCACATACAATCATTACTGTGGCCCGATAAAGTTGACAGAAAACCATATATATTCACATACTATGTTCCTTACCATCTTCAGTCTCTTACTTACTTACCATTTATTCCCGGAACTTTTATCCTGTCCATTTTTAAGGACATTCCCAACCCGATAGAGATATGTACTTACGGTGAGGTCTACAACTTAGTTTCTTTTGACAATGACTTTACGGAACTTATCCAATGTTGATCTTGTGTCGTAGCCGTTGCTAAGGTAAGAGCTTCTATACTGGCTGCAGCTAACTATTATGGGATTCCAAGAATTGAGTGTAAACAGCAGATAATAACAGTAGAGCTTCTTGTGAAAGAGTTCGTCCAGGGAAGAATGGAAGGGAAAGAACGTGAGCGTTATTGCATTCCGGTTTTGAAGGGTAGGGGTGCTGGTGAAATTATAGGCACATGGGACTTTTCAACTTATGTCTCAAGGTGACGGGCGTACTAGCAGTGTGCTCGTCTGAATGCCACTGTAACTGTTTTAAAAAGGCACACTTATTACTTGGTATCATAAAAAAGTGTCATAATAAAATTAATACACTTTGAGCACGGCACTACCTATAATGTCGTATGGGGCCCTTAGTGTCCAATATAATAATGCGTTTAGGGTGTTGATGGGGCTGCCCCGGTACTGTAGCGCCTCGGCCATGTTTGCAGCGGCGCAAGTCGACTGCATCTCCACGTTCATGCGCAAGCGTGCATCGGCACTGATGAGTAGGGTACGGGCCAGCTCCAACATCATCCTATGCATGATATCGGACAGGTTCGACAGTCCGTATATAAACCGCGCTTGTCGCTTGCTTGTCTTTACTGACACTTAGATCATAAGTAATTTTGTTACTAACCATCTGTAGATTTTAGTCAATTCAATTGAATTTTCAATGTTTTTCTCTTTTTTAATTATCTAAATTTTAAATATAAAATATAAGTAATATGATAATATAATTTGAAATATGAAATAAAATATGGATTGTAATTATCCGAAATAAAATATTTTTATTTTTTATTTTATTTATTATTTATAAGTCATCATCATCGGTTTGATCTTGAGACGATAACTTAAGAAAATAAATGGAATGTGACAGGAGGCATACCGCTTGAAGACAATGCTTTCCACGTGTAATATTTTGGCTGAAAAATTGTTAACATTTTCTAGAAGCTTATACATATAATCTGTATAAACTGTTATAGGCACTTTTAGTAACTACGGTAATATAATTGTTGATAGACATTGCAAAAACCATTATTTGTGTCACACACGGAATATTAAACAGAAACTCTAATATATTATTTGAAAATGTTCAAAGTGACCTCAATAAATTTCGAAATGACAAATTTTAACGTCGTCATTACAAATAAGCAGTAAGAATTTCTTATTTTCTTTAATTTATGCTATAGTCAAAAAAGTGCTAACCTAGATTTGTTGACCTAGATTTATAGTTAACATACAGCAGTTTAGACAAAGTAGATTGATTCAATTGACACACTATAGTCATCTGTTACAATGATGTCTAAACAATAAATAATGATGCAAAGAAGACATACGTGAAATTTAGGAAGCGATAAAAGTTAAAACCTGAGGATTCTCACGAAATCAAGACTTTGCTTTCTTTACATAATTTTCTTATGCTCGTTTTAATGTTACCAAGTGACTGGACGAACAAATCGTGCACCTCGTAGTAAGCAGCACAACTGTCCATAACAGTTGCAATGCTGAGGAGCATTATCACTGTGCCCGTCACTTTAAGATATAAGATAACAAATCCCACATGTCTGTAATTTTACCAGCACCCATGCACTCCAAAATCCAAACGCAATAATGTTGACATTAATTACTGCTTGGTGGTTGAAATAGATAAGGTGGCAGTTCTTCTCTGGACGAACGCTTTTAAAAGGAGCTCCACTACTATTAAAACATTAATCAATTTGTTTTAAGAAAATAAAATTTTTTATGCTATAAATGTTTTATAGCATAAAAAATGCGCTCTAAATTAGCGTTCAAAGGCTATATACGAATCTTCGTTGGCGTACAAAGACAAAGGACAAGGGCGTAAACAAACCGTGGGCAACTAAAACCTATAGGAATTACGCGTTCAGCAGTACATATCTTAGTTGCTACTTCTCAATATTTTTAGATCCTTAGGCGATCTGTATGGCTGGTTTCACAGCTGCGTACGGTTCGTACGGACTGTCGGCCTGCGTGTCATCCGTATGCGTAGAATCCGCAGTGCTCTGAATCGAGTATTTAATTTAGTGCGAATACTCACAGAAGATAGTCGCCTACAATGAACGCATGGGTAGCTTTGTGCGAAGTACATGCGGAGCGTCTTGCGTACGGAGCAATCCGCGTCACTGTGAAACGATTTTTTAACGCCACACGTGTTAGTGTGATGCCAGACGAGCGTAATTTTTCGAGTTGTGACTTGCATTTTTGAGTTGCGCAGTTTGCGCTGCATTCGGTTTCGAATTTTGTCATTTTGTGTTTGCGTCACGACGACACAAAATGAGTTATCTGCCGACTTACGGGCGTAATGACGACTGACTTTCGGTCGCATCGTGCGTGGAGGTAGGGGTGAAGGAAGGGGTCATTTTGCTATAGGATGCGTGTGCATATAGACGTTTCTTGCGAAAATGTTTGATACGGAAAAATTTATCACCGAGGTTGAACATAATTCTTGAAAAACATTTATTGGCGTGTGGTAGTACTTAACAAATTGATCTGGATGTTCACATAAACACTACTACATATCCCGCTCTGATTAGCTTTCCTATATTTCAAAGGTTATCTGGAAGATATCCCACTTAGCGATAAGATCGCCTTTCCCCGCATTAATTTTAAGCTATTTATGTACGGTGTTTGTTCTTGTGTGAGCGATAAAGTGTATATCTATCTATTTATCTCCTTTAATCTTCTTTCGCACGAATGGACACATTTAAAAAAATTGTAAAAATGTTAAAAACCAAAAACAAGCACATAGTAAAATTCGTAAGGTCCGCTAATTCGTCCCGTGGCTTAGTTGGTATAGCGTCTGGCACGGTTTGCTGGAAGCATCAAGTATATAACCAGAAATAGAGACGAAATAAGGGCCATCCATCCCTGGCCACTCATCAGGGAAATGGGTCTTATATCACTTTTAAATATCAACTCTCGTTTGCGCTGAAATCACAAATTAGAAAACAGAGATAGTACTGCGCCAACAACTGACCTGTGTGTACGTCTCCGTATATTCCAAAAATATTCTGTATCTATTGTAATAAAGACAATATATCTAACAATGGAAGCTGTTCCATTCGGTAGTGTGGGAAAAACAGCAAAACATCTAATTACAAAACAGACGGAATCATATTTCATCGGTAATTAAATATTAAATATGTAATTCTGCAATTCTCGTCCTTGCTATAATAGCAAAGTTCAAGTTAAACTAATCGATATGAAGTGAAACAATTGACGACACCCGTCAATTGTTTCGAATTCGGGCTGGCCAATCGAAGCGCAGTAGTCACAGTAATGATTTGGCAGAATAGTTTTTAAACAAATTAAATGACATTTCGTCTCTATTTCTGATTGTTTACTCGATATCTGGAAAACGTTACTGCAAGTCCGCCCATATCGAAATAATTTATTCTAAGTATTCGATGTTTGTATTAATAATTGCAAGAAACTAGTGGAGTAATTTCACAAGACTAATAGGATATCATGGTGGTCAAACATCGTGACATTCAATAAATTAAAAAATTGTAAATATTACTGAAATATTTTTTTTGTTCTTATTGTAATACCAGTTACCCTTTATACCATGAATTAATCATAATTAATCGTTGAAGTTTCAAATTATGTTCATTGCTCTCGCAAGAAACCATTATGACATGAATGTTCGTGATATCAGTTGAACAAATATGTTCCCAGTTCAAATTGTTCTTTACATAATAGTGACCATGTAACACCACGTACAAGAAATATTAGTAACTTCGCCTTGCCGCTAGATGGCGTCGGAATCAAAATAGAACGGGCATCGAAGTATTCACTAAATTACCATGAGTGGCACTCCATTACTTTGGGATACTTGGATTGGAGGGAAGCTCATAGAATCGTCGTTCTGGGTCGTCGGCTGCCGCTTCCACCGGGTGGGACGGTGAGCTATCATCGAGGATTATAGGAGGCGATTATCTCTATCATACGACGACGTCAATAAAAGCCGTTTTGAGATTAAAGCGTCTTCACCCTTCCTCCCTTCGTGTACCTATTACAAGTGTGTATAAAACCTACAATTATTAGTATTATCTTAAATAGGAATTGGTTGTAGAGCGAGGAGAACCGAAATCTGTGAAAACAATGGCAGTTACGGTATTTCAATTTCGTCTTCATTTATTGAAACAATAAGAAATTTAAATATACCTATCGATTTTTGATAAATCAACTACAAACAAACTAATAAAAATGTGAAAATAATAATAAAATTCGATTAGATTTTGTTTCTAAAAAAATAATAAAAACTTTATAAGTCATTTTGTCGAGATATAAAAAACAATAATGGGAGTTTTTAAAAATGTAATAAACATCTTCAAATTGTTTATAGTCTTTTAATGCTTTCGTTTATGTAAGGTTTTAAGTACCTACTGTACTCGTAAATGTACGGTGGGCCACACAGTTCTTTCTGATATTTATTACACGTACAACGATTATTTTTGTTTTGATTTATTTATTGAGCATTGGCTACAGAGCGGTCAGCTTAAAAAGGTAACAAATAATTAAGAAACTCAAAACGTAATTTACTTAAAATAAAGATTAATTCATGTGAAAACAGTATAACCATAAAACCCGCTATTCTTTTTTTTAACATGACGAAACATCTTAAAAAATTTTGACTTTTTTGTAAGTTTTCACCCATTTATTTGGGTACTGAGCTGTGAAATAAACAGCTAACCTTTTCTATGTACTTGTTGCAGACTTACTTTTTAGTTTTTAACGACTTATTTGCAGTTGCGCCATCTGTGAAAATTTATGAAAGCTTTTCTTCAATCAACCAGGTACATTTACTATTCTTCAATAAACTAATTTAATCCTAGCTAGCTTAGTTTTTAAGCTTTAATAGTATTTTTATACCTCATAGCATACTTTATAGTAATTATTACTCGTAATTTATAAGTAACATTATATTCAACGCAATATATACTTACGTACGTACATAGGTTGATGTAACCTTGTTTAAAATAGAACGTAACTGTAGGTATGTAAACATCAACTTGACAATTAGTCACAAAAGTTAGTATTATAATGTCACGTGTCGTTGAAAACTTCGTGAATTTTCTGTGACGTGATCGGGTTTTTCAGCAGTGTTGCCTATACTTATTGCAGCATGAATGCATAATATTGAATGAATAACAGCAATAGACGGTATAACTATGAGGACTAAATATATCTAATTTCAACGCTGTCGTCGTTGAACAAAGTGAAAGGTCAAGAAAAAACAGCGTGTAAGTTCACAATAGTCGCGGAAGTTTCACAAAAATTTCCACATTTTTCAAGGTTTGTTTTAGATTTAAAACTTTGTAATTTGAAAATGTATATTGATATACAGGGTAACATTATTTCTAACTCAGTAAAAAAATACCATTTCTTTAGTGTTATTTGAAATAATTACAGAACTACTGCGTCCCAAATTTATTTAGTTAGTATTTAGTTTTTTGACCATTTCGACTGTGAATTGGCAACCGGTACTATCTCAATTTTGACAACTTTATAGGATGAAAAAACAAATTGATATATAGCATCTGGTTTATTAAATAAAAATACGTAATGTACATACATAAATGTGCAATAAAAGTATTTAAAAACTACGTATTTTTATTTAATAAACCAGATGCTATATAAATGACGCAAACAATTTTTTTTCCTCACCCGTAAAGTTGTCAAAATTGAGATAGTACCGATTGGCAGTTCACATTCGATTTGTCACTTAGCTGCATATAAGTTAGTGGACGGCAGATATTATCTTTTATGATAATTAGAGAGATTGTTGAATTTAGAGAGAGAGTGGAAAGTTATTAAAGAGAGGAAAGATAATTACGAAGTCTATAATCTCATAACCCTTTCTTTTGGGGGAATAAGGTCTTGAATGCCGAAGTAAATATGCTAACATCATTTAGAGTAAAAAGATCAGTTTACTTTTACAACTGAATTTTTGAAACCTTATCATCATCAACCAACAACAATATTTTACACATCCCACTGCTGGGCATGGGTCTCAGGCAAGGGTGGTCTTAGATCATAGTCTGCCACGCTGGCCCAATTTGCATTGGAGACTTCATACGTTTTCCGCGGGTTGTCAACCTTCTTCAACGTGCAAAGGTTTCATCACGATATTTCCCTTCATCAAAATAATATAATTCATGGTAAATTTCAAATTTAGTAGCAGTAGAGCCCCTTGTGAAACAGTTCGTCGAGTGAAGCACTGCGCTCCAGTTTTGAGGGGTAAAGGTGCTGGTGAAATCACAGGCACGTGGGATTTCAATTTATGTCTTAGGGTGACAAGCGCTGTAGCAGTACCCCTCAAAACTGCGATTTAAAGCTCTGAGTGGCACAGTTATTGACAGACGTGTCGCTTACCATCAGGCGCACGTCTTGTTCGTCCCGTCACTTGATAACATAAAAAAATTAAATTTGTGACATAAGTTCCGAAAATTTAGACTTACGAGGTTGGATTCGAACCCACGGCACCTGCTTGAAAGGCGGTAAGGTTAGGTAACCACAACTTTTTAGAAACATCATTTACTTTGAATGTTTGAAACATATTATCTAAAGATGAAATCATAAAGGACTAATGAAAAAAAAATTAAAAAATATTTTCTTCTTTGTTGACATTAACCATTGACACGAATGCATTAATGCCAAAAATTAATATCGTTGTTTCAGTGTCCAAAGTAAGCCGTTTTCATTAAATAAGAGTACATATAAACATGTTTTGAGATATCTTTTATCTATAACTGAAGAGTGGGAATTTTATATTGGACTTTCTATTGTAGTTTTTATGTATTTTCACAACAAATTACTCATAATAATTATTAAAGATAGAAAGTATTTTAATTTTGTAGGAGGAAAAATAATTGGGTTGGCCAAAATGTCTTTGCGGTATTTAAGTATCAAATGAAAAACATCAAAATAGTAAGTAATCAAAATCAAAAAAAAGTTACAAACTGACCATGTTTACAGTTGACGTTGACACTTTTAGGGTAATTTTTGATTAAACCCTTTCACAAAATATTCTGTCTTTACTTATAAAATATAGCTCATGTAAGTGTCATTTAATAGTCTCTTTGTTATTAAAATAATGTCCATTCAAAGAACTTTGTTAAGATCGAAACAAGGGAAAAATTGATGGGGCTACGCAGGGCGAATATGGTGGATGAGGTAATACATCCCAAACTAAATGCAATAGTTTTTTGACGGCTTTGTAAAGATGTGTATGGTTTTGGCGTTATCAGGATGAAATGCGACAAATCGATTCAACAGCTCTGTGTGTTTTTTATGAATTTTTGAACATAAAAACTTTCCCGCCTATTCTATAAAATGCTTGCTGAATGTTATTTTTAAAAGGACCATAGACAATATAACATTTGAAAAGAAAAACGGCTTTTTTTATTTTAAGTTAGTTATGGTAAAAACCGTGTGGATAATATTTTTTCCCTACCCATTCTCGATACTTGCAAGTTGATGTGAACAATTCAGGTATGTCCCAATGTAATGTATGTCCCATTCAAATTTGAAGAAAATATCCCACTTCTAAGGGTGTAAAATTAGGGAATGAATCCGGCATTCCGATGAAATAGCCTTCAAATAAAAAAACCCGTTCAATTCATTTGCTTGAGAGCTAAAATTCCACAGACAGACTGATACATACACAAAGATTTCAAATGTATAACTCCTCCCTTTTTGCATCAGGAGTTATTTTTAAAAAAACTCATTTATTATTAAGTTTATCACAATGTTTGACTACCGTAATATTCAGTTTTTTTGTGGAATAGTTACACTAGTTTGCTATAATTATTAATACAAAGATCAAACCTTAAGAAAAATTCCTTCGATCTTACTGTATTCAAACCAGCGCCTTCAGCTTACCATGCCTGCCTGCGTGAACTAATTTATTGTCAATAAATCACTAGAGTTAATTGGGCGCCATCATTGCAGTGTTCTGCATATTTGTCAAGTTCTATGTTGTTTATTTACTATGACCTGATTAATCGTCGAGGAGACACTTTTATTAGCAGTAGAGCCCTTTGTAAAAAGGTTCGTCCAGGAAAGTACTGTCACCTTACCCATTTCTGCAGCCAAGCAGTAATGTGAGCATTACCGTGTTTCGATTTTGAAGGATAAGATCATAAGATGCTTTTGAAATTACAAGCACATGGGACTTGTGAACTTGTATCTTAAGGTGACGGGTGCAGTGGCGGTGCTCTTGGCGATCTAAAGCTCAGAGCGACACTGCAACTGCTAAGGACAGGCGTGTCGCTTACCACCAGGAGCACGACTCGTTTCTCCCGTAATTTCGTATCATAAAAATAAATACAGATACTGTTCCTAACATACGAACATTTTGCTTTTTTATTATATGTGTGCGATGTTAAAGAAATGGGGCGCCAATTTTGTTTCGAGAAGGGCGACTTAATTGAAAAATAAGGCCCTGCACAGTACACCTGGAAGTTTACTGGTAACTTACACTTACATGACACTGGACAGACCTGAGAGTGTTACAAAATATTTCATCCAATCTCTCTTTCTTTCACTTGAAGAAATTAAAGAAAGTACGTCTTTTTAATTGGATTCCATTTCACAGGCGTTGTAATTAATTATGCCTGCCTACAATTTATTACATAGTTTCTTTGTAGTTCCTATATTCTATACTAAATTCCTATTAGGTACATGAAATACATAGGAATGAAGTCTCAATTAGGAGAAGTAACAATATAGTATTTAAGGTGATAGTGATACTTTTAACAGCTAAATTATTTCCTTCATTAATAGTTTCCAAAGACCGCGTGTCAAAATTCGTTATTCAAAATTGTATCTTATTGCCATTCACATAGCGTTCAAATTTCCTATTTAAAAAGTACCTCCAGGCTACTGAAAAATTATTAGAGAGGTGGTTTAAACACCTAAATTTTTCCAAGTCCAAAAATGGGGTTTATTCAGTCATGTTATACGGTAAACAAAGTATTACTGTGAAACATAATTTCTAACAAAGAATTCTGACAGTTTTACGGCTTTAGCTGTACTACGAAAAGTCTTTACTTTTTTGCTTTATATAATTGTTTTTAAATATGTCGCATTATTGAATGGTCAACCTGTGTGTTTGATAAATAACCGCTATGGGAAAATGGAAAAAAATACCCGAAGGAGTAATTGTTACGTAATATATCGATACCAGAAGTATCAATTAATGTAAGGAACTAACCACGGTTTTTCAGGAGAGCCAAAAAACGATTTTATTTTTTTAAATTTGTCTATAACCATTTACTGTCTGCTCCAATGTTAATTGTGTCCAGAGCAATGTTTCTTAGAATTTCCTCTTTTTTCATGCTGTAAACCATTGAGCATTGTGTAAGCAATAAGAGAAATAGAAAATTATACGTAATTCTATTGTAAAGTATCCTTTACGGTTTACACATAAAATATTAGTAACGTAAGGTAACTAAACATCCTTTTTTAATGTAAGGAACATGCTATATTTTAAACCACTGGGCATTCCTAAATTTTAATAATACCAATCGATAGAGCGGGAACTTCCGAATCCAATGATATATGTAACTCATTTTCCACAAAATGTCCCTTACGTTGAGTGATACTTCTGGTATCGATATTAGTTATTTTATAATTAAGTACTTAATAGTACAATTAGTAGTAAATTGAGTACTTATATCATAATATCTGATGTATATATATTAGTGTATACATATAGTTATCCTAATTAAAATTGATGATAATAACTACAAATTTTGCAATAACAATTGTAGATAAATAATGCTATGTGGAATATTTTTTTTTAATTTTAAATTTTTTTTTAATTGGTGACGTGGAATTTAAGAACAAAGAACCTAAAAATAAAGTTTGTAATGCGCAATTCAGTTAAGCTTCAGGAAATAGTCGTCATTAATTACTATTTTCGAAACTAGATTCATGCAAAAGTCTACTTGGTTAGTATACATAGTATATGATACCACGAAGGCCATTGTACCGCCACAATGAACAGAGACGCAAAATAACCTATGCATGCGAAAAAACACACATTCAAAAAGTCCCTATAGAAGAATGTACACAAACAAAATTGAACTTTAAATTTTATAGTGTAACACGCGAGATAAGGTTCAAAATAGTTTGTAAAAACCAAAATGCATTTAACACATACGTGATATTGCACTCGCAAAGTCGCAATGCAACCAACTTGCAGCAAACTTCACCTGAATACAATCAAGTTCATAGATTAAGACTGACGGTCTTAAAAGGTTCTTATTTATATATATATATATATATTTAGATATTGTCATTAACTATATATGTACTTACAGCAGACGATAGTTTTTGTCCATAAGCACTTAAGAAGTTTTCCAAAAATAACTGTTTACAAAAATAAGTTCACTATCACACTAGTTGCTAAGTTTGCACTATTACATCACAATTCGTAGTTTGTACAAGGCACTATGTCCTAGTTTAGGGCTTAAATCACAAAATTGAGCAATGTATAAAAAATATATATAACTGTTCCTTTTTAATTTGTTGGTGGAAAAGTTTCCGGCACTTTTCAGTTTCGCTCGACAAGTTTCGAATTGGCGAATTCGAATCTCGCACCTTTTATAGTTCGGGGTCCGTTCGGGAAATTTTCGTAGGTATTCGTTTAGGATGAGACGCGCGCCGCGTGCGGCTCGCGCGCAACTGAACTTCGTCGTAGGTTAACTTTGGAAAAAAACACCGCTAGCACAATTTTCCGGCTCACGAGCCCGCCACGGTTTCACCAAGCCAAAAACACACATCTCCACACATCGTCACGGCTTCACCTCCGCAGTTTGTTTTGACAGCTCCATCAGTACCACCATGTGTATTGTGTATTACACTGTATATGGGACACGTCCAGGTGGCGCCACTTGCACTCGAAAGATGCGAGAGAAAACGAACGATAACCGAATAAACTAGCAACGCGCGTAAACACAACGAATTTACTGAATGCCTCTTTTCATTATTTTATTTTGCTATGCACCGACCGACGTCACCGAAATAGAAGCGCGGGGAGGATAGTCTTTCTCTTTCCCCCGCGCGGTTTCCACTACATGCATTTCACATTCTAATTTGAAAATTGGTGGTGTCACTGTCACTGGATTTTCTAATTTTGAGTTTTAGGTTAGGCGGTGCCGGTGTGGGCGCGCGAGGCCGTGCATAGATCGTGCTCGCGTGCACAGAACTGCAGTTGCACTGAGCCTAGATGACATTCACAGAGGCTTAAACTCAAGTTCAGACGGATGCGGCGTCAATAAACTGGCCGATGGTGCGTTCGGAACGCGCTCGCGATGTAATTTTATATCGGTTACATGTTACAAGCGCGATCTTTGAGATATAGAATAGTTCATGACTGACTCAACCGGTAGTTTGTTTTTATTGAAAAACCAGCGATTGGTGGAGACAATGGGTGCCCTTTGTTCATTGTTAAATGGCGTCATAGATTGCCCTTCCACATTCTGGGGCAAATATGGTCCAACTAATTCCCCAAGTTCATGGGTTACATCACCGTGTACGACTACTACGGATGTTATTGTCAAAGAAATTGAATAAGGCTAAAAGGAAGCACATCTGAATTTAGATTTAGAATTGCGATTTATTTCTATACTATTTATTATTTATATCGTTAGGTATTTAATGGCTGCCAGAACAAATTAAACGATGAAATTGTATGTAAACAAATGTTGGAACTTTCATACAAATTAAATCTTCATCTCGAAATGAGCATTAAGTTGATTAGTAAATAATAGACTCATGGTTTTTAATGTAGGGCAGACGGTAAGTTCTATTTGCTGACGTTTTGTTTGTCCAGCGATTTTATATCAAATTAGCTTTTTGTTACAAATATTGTTTTATCCAGTTATTAGGTTTTTGTAATTATCGCACAATGTTTTAATAAATTTGTTTCTATTTCATATAAACTTTTTAGATTTCCTCAAAATGGAGTTAAAAATAAACTAAGAAATATTGATATACATAGGCGTTGTTCTACACGAAATTTCGAAATCATCGATTAACGCAAAAGTTATTCGTTTCTCTCAATCTATTACAAACATAAATGATAAATCTAGTCCTTTTCATCATATAAATATAGACAAAAAGTCTAGATCAAGCGCCAGGAGATTAGTTCCTGGCCCGCGAAGATTGGCAGGATGCCATTTGCTGGTTTTGTCGCCTTGGATCTGTCGAAAGCTTTCGATTATCTTGCTATCATTAACTTCCTTTGTATTTACACAACTGTATACATCTTTGTTTTTATTACAATATATCTGTACTGTGAAAGTTATAAAGTAAATCTTCCAAATGATTTGGGCTATTCTTAAGGGTCATATTTGCAGAGCTACAAAATCCAAAAAAACTCCAAAACGATTACGTCATTCGACTCTTTTGTTCCGCCGTATCTCGGCTTTTCAAGCTTTTTAAATTTCTATAGTTAAAATGTACTTTGTAACAAAAATGTACATGTACAATTTTCTTGTAAAAATATCAATCAAACTAGGTTAGTACTTCTACAATTATTATGTAATTCGAAACGTAATCAGAACGCAAAATCATAAAATAAATCAGGTCAATGTAAACAACAATGTTAAAACAAAGTCACCGTAGGTACTTACGAGCTGTTAAAAACAAATAATACCTACTTCATTTTATTACAAACCTAACAGTAAACCTGTTATGATATTAATAAGAATATCTAACTCGGTGGGTTCAGAAACGGGGGAATGAAAGGGTTATTAACAGTTATTATTATACCAATAGACAGAAACGACGAAATTATATCATAGATTTTTAATTTAAGTAGGAAATTAGTAGCAGTAGAGCTCCTTGTGAGAGAGTTCGTCCAAGGAAGCACTGCCACCTTACTTATTTCTACTGCCAAGCAGTACTGTGAGCAAGAAATTACAGGCATATGGAACTTGTCAAGTAACGTCTCAGGGTGACGGGCACAATGGCAGTGCCCCTCAGATCTGGCACTGAAACTGTTATGGATTGACGTCACTTAGTACCATAAAAAAAAGATAAAAAATTTATGCGCACTTCTATGTTTTCACTCCTTATTCTAATTTTTAAAAACATGATTAGCCACTGAAGTTGTTTAATTGCGTCTGTTATTATAACTTAATCCAAACTATGATGTTTATTATGACATCCAGGTTCGAAAATAACAAAACAAAAGACGAATCATATAAATACGTATCGGTAAATTTATCCATAATCAGCTCAAAACACATAACTAAATTAAAACAATTGATAATATCTAACTTTGATTTCATTTGTCTTATAAAGACAATGATACTTCCTGTACAAGTACAAGTTGCCATTACAATGCTTTTGACGCTTAGACTCAAACAAAATTAAAAACAATTGAATGTCGTTTACAAAAACGTTCCCTTTTTAAAAACTCAAATTTCAAGTTCGAAAACAGTTTCCTTTTCAAAAAAGGGCGGCATACAATTTTCGTCTTCGTTTTCATCGAGCGAAAGTGATGTGTTTTTTTTTTGCCCGACGAGTCCTGCCGAATGTGTTCGGCCTCGGTGAATGACCTGCGATTCGAGCGTCGACGTCCAACAACGTCTCGTTGGAAAGGTCAGGTCCGTTCTACATAAATGTGTGTTGGCTTTTACTTTTAGATTGGGTTTCGGGGGATTGTTTGGGTGCATTTTTTTCTCTTTGCTGTTTTATATATGAACGACGTTGCTTCCACCCTTTTAGTCGTCTGCTATCTTTATTGTTTAAACCGCGAACATTTCTTTTATTTGTTTAACTTATTTAGAATGTATGTGTATGTAAACATACACAAAAAGAAGTAATTTTAAAAGAATATATTTGGTTGTTTGTAGTATGAATTTAGAAAATTTCTTCTTACCTAAATCGATGTTTTTTTTTTCAAACAAATCAACGGTTGATATCTGTAAAGTGTCCGAAACGTTGTTGTGTTTGAAAAATAATTCGATTTACATCCAGAAAAATAGTTTCATTTCCTATGTGCCGAAAATTTAAGAACTCGATATGTATGTATATTTTAAAATATTATAATTTGTTTTTATTTTTCTATTATGACTCTTTATGATCAATGGTTGGAATCATTATTAAAATTTGTTTATAATTTCAAAAACATGCATCCAATTGAAGCGCAATATATCAAAAAATTTTTCTTTAACCTTTAAATGTAGGCAAACAAAATACACAGCACAGCTAATAAATTTTTAGCTCATCACCTGCACTAACAAGGCGCATTGTTCACTGTGCGAAGAATACAGATATATTACAAATACATACTATAGAAGAGGACAGCACTATATACCATGACCTTAGTCAAGTAGTGCCGAAACGTTCGGTCAGCGACTTGATATGATAAGATAAGAATTTCGGGTGAAAACATTTCGTTGTAATGCGGCATTGTGATAAGCTGCAGAATTACGTCTATGTACTTAATTGTCGCACAAGACATGAACAAGGATGCTTTGATGTATTTAATTATAAAATGTAATACCACTGTCATAACTGATGCGTGTATGAAGCCCCAATTCTTTTTTTTTATGATAGAAACCAATTGACGGGACGAGCAAGACGGGGCACTGCCATTGAGCCCGTCAACCTGAGTCACATTTGACATGTTCCTTGCACCTGTAATTTCACCAGCACCCTTACCCTTCAAAATCAAAACGCAGTAATGCCCAAATATGGCAGTACTTACCCGAACGAACTATTTCACAAGAAGTTCTACTGCTACTAAAATTCTCATGTCTTTAAAGAATTAGATCTTTAAAATGTACTTATTCAGGTACAATCGATTCGGTATCTTTTGGAATGGGGGCCCTTGGTAAAATGCCAGTGGTGCAGGGGCACCATATTGTAACGCAAAATTTCATTAATAAAAAAGTATTTAGTTACTTATAGTTAAATTACTAACTTTCTAAAACTGGTAAGATCTTAGTTTCTAGTATTTAAAAGGATTTTTGTTTTATGTAAAAGTAAAAGAATAAGTGCGCATTTGACCTCCATCTCACCTGATGGAAAGCGACGACGCGGCTGACGATGAAACATATTGTACTCCTAAATAATGGCTATTCACTCTCGCCTTAAAAATGTCCAGATATAGCACTCAGGGAATAAGTCTGCAAGCAGGGAATTCCACTCCTTAACCGTCTGTCATATAAATGGGGAAGCGTATCGCATCTTGCGGATTCTTGTAATATCAAGTTTTTATAAAATTTAGAAACTTCGGACGTTTGCTTATAGTCCAATTTTGTTGTAGTTGAACCATATGATCTATATATCTATTATACCTATCTATCTAGCTATATTTTGTAAATATAATTGTATTTCTTGTGGTGGCAAAAGAAACAAAAACTTTATATACAATTACACAGTACTTACCAATACAGTAATATTACGGTATACTGCACGCTATAGTATACGAAATGACATCCAACTGTGTTTGATTGTCGTTCGGCAAAGCTATAAAGATTGCAATGACATTTGTACTCCTTGGCAGTTTTTTAAATAAATTTTTGCCATCTAATCGAAAGATCATATAAACCTTTACTATAGAACTCAGGGGAACTGAATGTACAAACTGTGTGAGACTTCCTGGGAAACATTTTTTTCGTGCAAAAAATTGGTGGTTCCCCTGATTTTCGCTGTGTTCATCTTCACGTTAAAAGCTAAATGTAAAAACAATTGAAAGCAAAACAATGAAATGTTACGTTTCTTTTAATTATGAATGTTATAGTTTTCGTGTGAAAAAATTTACAGTCTGAAATCTAACACCATACAGGTTTAATTTTATGTCAAAGTGGCCAGTGCGAAAAATAGACAATAATTTCATATTTAAACTCCTATTATATGTTTTTTCAAATAAATCAACGTTTTGGGACTTTTTACAAGTTTATCTAATTTATCAAGTTTATCTAGTGGAACCTTCCATGGTCATGGCTGACAAGCACTTTAGACAAAAAAAATAGTTTCATTTTCAATGTGTAAAAATCTCGAAACCCATGATATTTTACTACTCGCAGAAATATTAGAGCGATGCTATTTATAACCGGGAACTACACGACAAATACCAATAATAATAAATATTTAATTTGGTAATTTACCAAATGCCAAAGAACAACAAATTAATCAATAGGGAAAACCACAATGGAAATGTGAACTAGACGTTTGACTCATAAATGTATGACATTGTACTAATTTGAAGGACTTTTATTAAAATTTGGAACATTGCCAATACCGCCATTATGTTTTATAGAAATAAAAATAATGCACATGTAACTTTTTCGAAACTAAAATCGAATCAGTTAAAAGCCCGAAACTTTGTTTGAAAAAACAAATAGACAAGGTTTTAAATCGGAAAAAATAGTTTCATTTCACTGGATAAAAGTTCAAAATGTTTTACACTATATTCAGCTTTAGCAAACAACAAAATTACGTACAACTGCCTTAATGAACGTATTTGGTGTACCTGGAATCAATTACGTAAGGTAGTTTAAAAAAAAATTTTATTTTAAATTTGAACTTATAGGACTTTTAAATCAAAACACTAACATCAAAATTGAGAAAAAAGCTTCGTAATAATTGTAATTTTTGAGGTTATAATATAAAACATACATATAATTTATATTGTACATGAGGCATTAAAGAAATCTATCCAGCGATTATAATTTTACTTTGGAAAATAAAAAGGAATAAGTTTCTTTTCCTTCGATAACAGCCTAAAGATTCTTAACAGTGTATTGAGCCTTATAATGTTTTGTTTTGAGACGATAGAGTAATGGATATGATGAAAATGTCAAGCTTATAATGTAATTGTTAATAGACAATATTCTAGAGTTGTACGTACAACAGCCTTCTTTGATCATGAAATTTCATGAAAAAAAATGGCGGGTTTGGTAATAGTACTCGTTTGAGTTTCTTCATTATTAGCATTGACTTACAATTATATGGACGTCGGGTCCGCGCTAAAAAGTGTCCGCACTTGTAAGGCGCTAAAATCGTATACAGAGCGCGACACTCCGCTTTAGTCTTCATTTGTTCTACGGACAGCGCGATACTGCGATGACATAACAATTTAAATTTCGAATAGGTTGACTTGGGACATTTTTTTCGTGGTTTTTGTATTAGACCCGTCGTCCATTTATTTGTAAGTCAATGATTATTAGTCATCGTTTTGATGTATGGACAACAGCGCATCAGACCACACATTTTTATTCGAAAATCGCCTCCAGTGCATCGGAACAAGATACGTCAATGTGTAGCTTGATGTGCTGTTGACTGTACCTACGTGTAAGTGGTTTGATTGCAGTCAATAATTAAGTGAACTGACTGATAACTCACGCATTTGAATCGAACATTGTCGTGTAAGTTAACATATTTGCCTCTCGCGGCAGTCTTCTTTTTAATAATTGTTTAAAAATTAAGGCTGTATCTACACACATCAAAAAAAGTTTGCGATCACTTCGAAAAACTGAAATCTTTTTTGTTACTGTAGATTATATTATGATTTTTTCTTCTTTTTAGATTCTTTGTTTAAAAATAAATTAGAACATAAAACAATGACCCCGTTCAATTGTTTTTTCATATAAAAAGGCTTTCAGTCTTAGCTTACGCTCATTCAGAAATCTGATTTAGTCAATTATAAGCGATTCAAGATATTTTTCGCGGAAAGTTGTGATTGAAAAAATGCCAAGAGGATTATCAGAGGTTTTACGAGCTAGAATAATAACTTTGAGGGAAGAAGGATACACCACGAGAGTAATAGCACGCAGACTTGCTATATCCCAATCCTGTGTCGTGGCTACGTTGCAGAGGTATCACGGAATGGGGAATTTAGCTGACCGACCCCGCAGCGGTCGCCCAACTGTTTTGACAGCTGCCCAAAAGCGCTATATTAGATTGCTGGCAGCCCGTGATCCAACAATCAACGTCACTAAAATAAAAGCAGAAGTCAGGGCTGCCTCTGGGCTTGAAGTTAGCACGTAGACCGTTCGCAATTGCTTGCACCAGGCTGGATTACGAGCACGGAGGTCTTGGCGAGCTCCGCTCAATTCCCGGCAACGTCAACAACGAAGATTGCAGTGGGCTAGACTTCGGCAAAATGAAGAAGGTGAGGACGAAAACATTTGGCAAAACTGTCTCTTCGTTGACGAATCCCGAATCAGCACTCATCCAGATAACTGACGTGTCCGTGTCTGGAGAAGACCAGGCGACCGTGAAAGACAAAGAACTGCCACTGGAACAGTTCAGCAAGGCGGAAAATCGGTGTCCTTTTGGGGTGGCATTATGATTGGAGCTAGAACGCCTTTGATCCCGTATCGGGGCTTCATGACAGCAGACATGTACAAAGCAGTTGCTATTGATGATATCGTCAGACCATTCCGAGTAAACCATGGGCACCAATTTGTACTGGTCGATGATAATGCGCCCGCACATCGAGCTCAACGAGTCAATGCTGCTCTTCAAGAATACGATATCACACGATTAGACTGGCCTGCCGGCTCGCCCGACTTAAACCCAATAGAGTACGCGTGGGATGCTCTTAAATGAGCAGTATGGAACCGTGAGCCACGTCCCCAGACAGTTCCAGAGCTCAGGGAAGCCGCTATTGAAGAATGGGATAGGTTACCCCAGGAAATGCTGGATAACTTGATCCTCAGCATGCCCAGGAGGATCTTCGCATGTATTCGAGCCAGGGGAGGAGTTATTTTATATTGAATTCACACCTTTTAATAATAAATTGTTGTTTAAGTTTAATTAAACAGTCTTTTTCTTTCTATGAAATTTCTATCACTATTACATTATGATTAATGGCTCAATTTTTTAAAATAAATAATAAAAAATAGTTTTATATTTTAATTTCAAACAGGGTATTCCTATTTAAAGAAAGCATACAACATAGATTTTTTCTTGATAAAGTTAAATTTAAAGAATTATAGGAGCTTATGCTATTGATCGCAAACTTTTTTTGATGTGTGTATATATAGAACAAGGTATATATAAGTTATGACTTAAAAATATATTACGTATCGAAATATAGAGAACAGCCTATATATCCCTATATACTCCTTATGGAAGAGTTCGTCCAGGAAGTACAGCCACCTTGCCTATTTCTGCCGCCAAGTAGTAATGTCAGCATTACCGTGTTCCGGTTTTGGAGGGCAAGGGTGCTGGTGAAATGACGTGAGACTTGTGAATTTATGTGACAGTCTTCCTCAGATCTTTGCGATTTAGAGCTCAGAGTGGCACTGCAACTGCTATGGACAGGCGTGCCGCTTAACACCAGGCGCATGACTTGTTCGTCCTGTCACTTGGTGTCATTAAAAAAAAGGCGTGTCGCTTGCCGCCAAACACCAACTTGTTGGTCCTTTATTCAAATCATCATCAAGTGACTGTATTAAATTCTAGATAAAGCATTTGATGCACAAATTTCTAACACATCTACTACGACATTGAACTTTTATCAGGCAATCTCGACCTTCAGTCTGGGTGTTATCGTTTGTTTGTTTTACTACGTATCTAGTTTCAATAATTCATTTAGTAATGTGCGAAGTGACAGATGCAGATTGTATATATAGATACCATTGCCTTGTTATAAGTACAATGGGAAATAATAATTTTATGTAATGAATATTTGTCTGAAATGAGGAGTTATGTTATAACTACATATTTTGATATGTATTACAGTCCCACTGTTAGGCACAGACCTCCTCTCACAATGAGCGGGATTGGGAATTTAACACACGTCGTTAAATTGCTTTGCAGATGAGTCAAGGTCAAAGTCAAATAATCTTTATATCATTGATAAGCAAATTACACTTGAAATTTACATACTGATTAAACTCTACTGCTCCTTCGTGAGAAGAATGATCAAGAAACTCTGAGGGTTGCTCTTGGTAAATATATTTTTGATTTTTATTTTTAAGTGATTGTACACAGGAGCGGGACATTGGAAATGTAAGTAACACAAATTATGTGAAATGACGATTCATTGAATTGATCAATTGGATGAATTAATCAAATTCTTTTACTATTTGTTTCAATTAAAAATCATGAATCAGTACAAAAAGACGAATATTTGTGTTTTATTCTGCTTTTAAGTAGGGAAAATCTGTCTACTACTCATGAGTACAGTATCGATACTTTTGATTCGATGTGTCTAGGTCCAAGCAGTCGTTCCTTCTTTATACACAAGAACATTCACTGCAACTACATGTTGCAAACAAAATATTATCAATAGCGATAGGGTTTTGGTTAAGTCTTGAATTTTGAAAGAGTATCAGTACCTACCGCAGTACCGTGGCGACGCGTCCATACAACTCAATTCCCACCGGCTTGCCTAAAATTTTTCACTTACCATCAAATATTATAAATATTTAAATAAATTCACTACATTTAGCGCTCAATTTTACGTGTACTAAAATAATTAATATAATTAACCAGCGCATTAAAGTGTACTGGTGGTTTGTGTGCTAGTAAGTGTTGTGTTTAATAGTCGCCAAGGCGCCACTTGTTAAGGCCAGTGTTTTTTTGTTTCGCTCCGAATTTACTAAAGACAATTTTTACGCCCCGCCACTGCTGGACAGACGTGACAGTCTATACCTATTGGGAAGCCAGATAGGCAGATAATATTGAATGTTTACCAATGGTATTTATGCATAGTTGGGGAATTAACGCTAAGCCACTGGCAAAGTCGCTATTACTTGCACAACACATTTCACTTTGACCCAGGGGCCTTCCGCTTACTATTTATAATTATTATATCACTAAAAAGAAAAACAAATCAAGTAAAATAAAAAAATACTGTCGAATTTTTGAAATTATTGATGTTATGTATCATAATTTTCCTTGCGGAAATCTTTAGGACTTGCAACCGAGCCTTTTTATATTTTTTAAATTTGTATTTGGTAACCATAGCTTATTCATAATATCCCTATTCTATTATTGTGTAGTCAGAACACTCTTGCTTATTAATCTTTGATATTGAAGTGTTGTGTCTTCACCGCATATCAGTGCAACACACGTGTGTATGGAATCGAAAAAACCTAAAAACTCGATATGAATAGAGCACACAGTTATTTAGTAAACGGGAAGGGCTTTAAAAAAGGTTTGTGCTTTTAAAGGTACCTACTTATTTTGTTTAGTTTATTATTTTTTCATAATGTCTTAAAAGGCAAAAACAGGAAAACAATCAAGCGACATTAAATTGCCCCGAAATAGTTGACAGTCGTTAGAATTTGTTTTTTCCTTAAACATATTTCAACAATTTTAATAGTTAATCAATTGTAAGTATTTGTTTCCTTAAATTTATTTCAGTTGTTTATCCCAATTCCTGTAATTTGAAATAGTTACAAATATATATATATGTATATATACCTTAAAAACAAGTTAGTTATGACGCTTTTCCTGTGTTCTATTACGGCATTTATCCCGTCCACAATCCATTAGGACATACGTGAGGCGCATTATAAGTTTCCCGAATGAATAAGAAAACAAACTATAAATGGTTAGAAATGAATTTATTTCTTCTCAAAATATTCTCCGTTAGTGTTAATGCACTTTTTCATACGAATGAACCAATTTTGAAAACATTTATGTATGTCACGCCTCCGTGACAATCCCTGAAACATATTTTTCGTACTCTTCGACAGCCTCTTCAGGTGATGAAAATCGTTGACCGTTGAAATAAATAAAAGTCACAAGGTGCCACGTCGGGACTGTACGCGGGATGGCTCATAAGGTCAACGTTGTTCACCTTCAAAAATTCATTGGTCAGTATGAGAACTGGCATATCGTAGTGCAAGATGACACGGCGTTTACAGTTTGTTTACGGAGTTTGTTCAATAATGTCCGGCAAACAAATGGTCATATACCAATCACTATTCATGGTACAACGATTCTCCTAAGCAACAGTAGCCACGTGTCCAGTTTTATTAAAAAATGAAGCAATCATCCGCTTAGAGGCACTTTGCACGCGCGCCACTTTGGTTGGTTTCGGCTCATCACGAAAGACCCATTCGCTCGATTGCTGCTTTGTTTCTGCTTTACATCGTAACTATAAATCCATGTTTCGTCACCAGTTACTATGTCCCACACCACATTTTTTGAGCCTTAGTCAAATTGGGTGGGATCCACCGAGAGAACAGCTTTTTCACACCTAAATGTTTGTGTAATATTGATTGTATTTGACTCATTCCTATGCCCAAAGATGCCCGCCATTTCATGGTATGTCAAATGCCTGTTTGATTTGATCATAAGGCGCACTGCATAATTTTTTCAACAAAAACATCATCATCACGTTTTTGTTGTTCACAGCAGTGGACGGGCGACCATTACGAAATTCGTTACTGAGATTCACGCGATCGCGTTTGAATTCTGCAAACCAGCTATAAATAGTCGTCTTGTATGGTGCTTAATCACCAAAAGCAGTTTGTAGCTGAGGGAAGCTCCGCTGAACTGTTAAATTACACTTCAAGCCGTAGAAAATCATACTACGAAAATTTTCACGAGTTAAATCCATGATGATGTAGACAACCAATATTTAAAGTGACGCCACAATTTAAAAACAAGAGACAGTCAGATGAAACAAACTGTATGCTACAGCCAAAGAGTTCCATTTTCAAATGTTGTCATTACTTCTTAAATATTGTTTATGTGTATAATGCACCCTACGTACAAGGCTTATTACTGACACTTCCTCAAAAGTCCAAAAAGTCGTAATTTATAAAGTACAGTAATGCTACCGTACTTGTCATAAACTAACGCATTTGTATTTCGGTAACTTTCGAGATATTGGCACCTACAGTTTATAATAATCTTTTATTAACAGATAACTGAGATCCATAAAAACGCTAGTAGTTAACAGACTTAAAACTATATTAGTACTTATATTCTACAAGGTACTTTGTAATATTAATTAACTACCGCAACGTTTGCATTGAGACTTTTTAACAATGCGACAGTAAATAACTCTGAATTTGGTTTGCGTTGTATACAAGCATAGACACAGTCTGGCGAGAAATGACCAAACGTCACTTTGACACATCACGTGACTGGCGATGGTAACACTGGTTTGTACAATTGTCTTTGTATTTGTTTTTTTTCCACCGTTTTCTTTGTTTTTTGTTTTTTCTTAAAATCTTTTTTTTTTGCTTGCTAAGTACTTTACGTTGTTTCATGTTGGTGGAGATTCGTGAATAGCATGGGACTACTCATATTTATGTATACTATAATTATATGATTTGTCCGTGAATTTTCCTAAAATGTATAAGTAAATAAATGAATGAAATTAAACAAAAAATGTTGGGCACTCATTCCTCTCTGCACTGGCTTTTAGGAGGCTATTGAGGCTGACGACGTCGCCGAATTTTTTCATGAAACTGTATATGAATTGCAACCATAAAACTGTATACTCGCGCTGTCAGCGAACATGGCTGAGGCACTGCAGAAACCTGACAACCCCAACATTGCCCTAAAGCGTTGTTCACCTAGTCTCAATGTAGAGAATTCCCTGTGTCCTCATCTAATTTTATATTAATAATTCTAATTTGATAAAACATAATTGTGTAACAAAACAACTTATTGTTTGAAAAAAAAAAGTTTTTAATTAGGATTGTTAATTTGTCTTTTAGTCATATTATTGAAGATTATAAGAAATATTCTATATAGATCTAGAAATATTCGTCGAAAATAAGAAAATATTATTTTCGACGAATATTTCTAAAATTAATACTTAATTATCAGAACACTGTTCACTTGAGCAATAACGTGTCAGTCTCTTCAAGTATGAACGGTTTAGTAGGAGTAGAGCTGTCCAGGAAAGTACTGCCAACTTACCTATTGCTGTCGCCTAGAAGTAATGTGATTATTACTGCTTTTCTGTTTTGTTGAGTAAGGGTGCTGGTGAAATTGCTGGCACATGGACCTTTTCAACGTGATAGGCGCACTGGCCCTCAGATCTTTGCAATTTAAAGCTCTCAGCGGTACTACAGCTGTTATGGACAGTCGTGACGCTTACCACCAGGCGTACGACTTATTCGTCCTGTCACTTAGTATTATAAAAAGCAATCACAAATTTGTCCTTTTTTCCTTGCTAACCGCTGGACCGGTGAGGTAGCTAGAAATTTTTTATTTCTTTAATTTCGATCGCTACACAATTCGAGGGTCGTCAAAAGACCAATTAGAACTCCTCGAGTTCTTTGCTTTCTTAGATCTTTCCGAATGTGTTTGAATAACGAAAGGTGTCGATTTGAAGAGAAATTTTGCTTACGATAAAGATAAAATAAATTATATCGCTGTAACTTACTTAAACGCGAGTAAAACAAAATGTAAGGGAAGCTATAAAAATATTTAAAATAATTATAACTTCTTGACGACTTTTTTTGCCGTAGCCCCATGTATGGAAAATCTATGTCGCTTTAATAATTATAATATTAGGTTTATTGAATATGTTTGACTACCATGATGTTCTATTATTTTTTGTGAACTTACTCCACTAATTTGTTATAATTATTAATACATAGATCGAACACTAAAAGCGTTTGCGCATTACGTCTGATTCGTATCAGTTCTAAATCCGAAAAATAACGGTTCGAAATGTCACAGGGATCATTTTATCTCCAAGTGTACAAGCGATATCCGTATTTTCTCAAATTTGAATTGGACTTAGTGCACAAGCGACATCTGAAGTGGGTTTGAGTTTTCTAGATTTGTAATTATATCTATTTGCTAAGCTTTGTTGAAATCGGGGGTGCAATCCAATAAACCGGATTCATCCTCCAGTTTGCATCTTCTGGGTAGAATATTTTCTTTGATTAGTAATCGGTTCACGAATATCAGAGTAATGGTGTAACATACACCCATAAAATACAGACGAAAACCTCCTTTTTTTTAAAGTCGGTTACCTAATACAGTCGTCATAAAGCTACACAATTAAATCTTAGAACTATACTAGTGTAGTTGCGATGCCTATACTAAATAAACAAGTACCTACCAACTGAAGACGTTTAAGTTAGAGTTTGAAAAAATATTTTGCATATCCATCCTTAGACACGTACAACATTATACAATTCCAGCTAGGTACATGTTTTATATCACACGAATACTATGTACCATGTATGTTAATGTCAAAAGTACAATGACCTTACAGCTGGGTCAACAACGTGGGCTATTGATTTCGCTGTGCCCCTATCGTAAATTATACTTTTTGCTGATAAAGAAAAACATGCAAAAATATATTTGATATGTATACAAATTTTATTATTGATAATTTCGTACATAAGCTTGTTAGTTGGAGCAAACTGCAGCCCTTCAAATATTTTTAATCGGTTCAAATTCCAAATTTAAAAGTACCTATTTTTGGCTCCTTTTTATTGTCTATTTACCGAGCTTTAGTCGTAGAACCATCAGCTTAAAAAAGTAACAAATCATTGAGAAACTCAATATTAAAAATCAATTCGTTTAAATAGTGTAAATACAAAAACCCGCCATTTTTTCCTTTTTATTGTAGTATATATTTTATTATGCCGTCGTTGTTTTTTCTGCAACTGTCTTTGTTCATTCGTAAAGTTCATTTTATGTAATATATTCTGCTGTATAGTTTCATGAATATTACAAACCCATATTTAATTAATCTGGACCGTTCTGGCCCCCATCCATAAAAAAAAAAAAATATTATCCTTTTCTCAAAAACCTAGTACGCGAATACGAAAGTAATGTTGAATCAATTAAGGTCGACGCTTCGAGTACTCGTGGCCTACCTCTTGCTAATGGTTAAGGAATGGTCCTGCATATCGCAGAAGTTTTGAATTTTTGGAAAATGTGTAAAGTCTTCAAGGCCACATAAGGCAAGCACGGCGGATTTTGGCCTACTCTACTACTCTCTTTTAGATAAAACCCAGTGTGTAGTAGTGCGACGCAGGTATTTGGTTGATGTTAATATCAAGTTGTAAAACGTTTAAAGCTTCAAGTAGGTAGGTAATCTAACCAACTCCCATAGATGAACGAAACTCTAGTAGATAAAAAAATACCGTAGATATAATAAGAAGGCGATTTCAAAAAAAAGATCGATACCTCCAGTGAAGTTATGTTGTTTTTTGTTTCTTTTTATTTATTTTTCACAAAATTCGTCTTTTTTTCAATTTTTGTTTTGTTTTTACAAAATTCAGGGAACATAATCGAAAAATAATATAATATTAGTAAATAAATATGGCTACTCATGACAGAAAATGACCGAGAAATAAAGTTGGCGCAATGTTCATAGGAGGTATCGAGATAACATTGTATAAATTTACACACATTTCGCGTCCTTTTCCATAGCGGTGGGCACAGAACGTGTTAGCTTAAATCCAGGTAAAAAAGTGAATTAATATAGGAATATTAACCAAAGTGAAACAATACCAACTATAAATTACTATAATAATAAAAAATCGATTAGAAATGTTCATTACCCAAATTGCTCCTACCGGGAATCGAACCCGGGATTTACACATCCAGCGCCCACAAAGCAAACGGACTTCGGGTTACCAAGACTGTCGGTAATTAAAATACAATTACGTATTAAATATAATCTGTGTATTAGAGTATAAAAGTAGTGTTAGGTTTTGTCCAGTAGTACCTAATGGTGGTGCTCCTTGAAATATTTCCTGTTAGTATTTCGCACCCTTGGTGTAATAAGGTGACATCTGCAAAATGACAACTTTTCAGGATTGAGGTTTAAAGATTTAGTATTTAGTTCGGGACTCAATCATGTATAAAACATATTTTAATTACCTCGACGTTTCGGACGTATTGCAACGTCCATAGTCTCGAAAGGACTGCAGAGGCGGGTGTCAACATGTTCTAGCCGCACTCGGTCTTCATTACTTATTTGCGCGCTAGGGTTGTCACTAGACCTACACACAACACTCACGACATAATTAAAATATGTTTTATACGTGATTAAACTCCGAACTAACAATCAAATAATGTGTGAATATCGTGAAAGTTTAAAGGTTCCACACTGGTAACACATTAGCTATACAGCTCTTATAAACATCAACTCCCGTTTGCACTGAAATATAGACAGGCCAACTACTGACCTGTGTGTACGTCTCCGTATATTCCAAAAAATATGCTGTATTTATTGTAATAAAGATAATACATCTAACAATGCCGTGCTGTTCTATTTGATGGTGTGGGAAAAACAGCAAAACATGTAATTACGAAACAAACGGAATCACATTTCATCGGTAATTAAATATGAAATATGCAATTTTGTAATTTTCGTCTATTATAGCAAAGCTCAAGTTAATTGTTCGATTTGAAGTGAAACAGTTGAAGACACCCATTGACGACACCCGTCAATTGTTTCGAACTCGAGCTATCCAATCGGAGCGCAGTTGTCTCAGTAATGATATGGCAGAATAGTTTTCAAAGAAATTGAATGACATTTGTCTATATTTCTGGTTATATACTCGATGGCATGTGGTTAGTAGCAGTAGAGCTGCTTGTGAAAGAGTTCGTTCAGGGAAATACAACCACCTTTCCTATTTCTGCCGCCACCTGCTGCCGCATTCCAGTTTTGAAGGGTCATTGTGCTGGTGAAATTACAGGCACATGGGACTTATCAATTTATGTCTTAGGGTGACAAGCGCAGTGCCAGTGCCCTCCGACCTTTGTGATTTAACGCTCTGAGTGGCACTGCAACTGTTATGGACAGGCATGTCGCTTACCACCAAGCCCATGACTTATAAAGAAAATTATAAAAAGAAAAATTGAATTTGACCAACTTTTGCTGACCCGATTTTTTCGTCCCATACAATGAAATGACGCTTACATAAAAGTGAGTCGATCAGCACTAAACAAAATTTGAACAATTTTATACATTTTATGGACAACACACGCTTGACCAAAATTTTATTATGCCAAAATTGTTTTCATAAAAAACAGACATATAATGGTCCTTAAGAGAGTTTCCTCGCACTTTCTATAAATATAAAAAAAACACTCTATGTCAACCCATAGAGATTCTTGTAAAGTCTACTTGGGAAGAGCGGGGTCTCTGTCACAGGTATTTAAGTATATAAAAGGAGCATCCCAGCCACTGCTCTATTGTGTATCTTTTGATAAAGAATAAACACTGTGTATTTTATATCGTAGATCTTTTATGGAAACTATGAATAATTACGTAGCAAAGCTCATACCTACCAACGGTCCACAGGCAATTGAACTGCATATCAATACGTAATAAACATTATAATGAACGTATTTGCTTGGTTTTAGTTGTACTAGCTTTTGCGCACCGCTTGACGCGCCGCCCGCGTCGTCGTTTCCTCCAAACGCATAGTGTCGACGACCCATAAGCCGCAATGTGGCCTACACCTTATCTTTAGACTAGGTACATTCTGCTACATTTTAAATATATTTTTACTTTTTATTATAATATAAAATGACGGGACGAACAAGCCGTGTGCCTGAGGGTAAGCTACAGGCCTATCCATAACGGTTGCAGTGCCACTAAGAGCTTTAAATCGCAAAGATCTGAGGGCTCTGCCGCTGCGCCTGAGATTCAAGGACGTTGATATCTTCTTTCTGTACCGCTATCAAGAAACAGCCCCAGTGTAAAGGTAATAAATAATAATTAAACAGCATACACACACATATACACAGGTATTATAATTCATGCATGCTCACAAACTTAGACAGACGAATCATACACACGTGCATACTTTCATCGTAATTAGAGGTAGTTATAGTTGTTAAACGACTTCCAAAAAGGGAGGAGGTTCTTAATTTCGACTGTATTTTTTGTGTATATCTTACGCGATTGTGTTCTGTGAACAGATTTTGATGATTCTTTTTTTGTTGGTAAGAGGGTATCGCAGTAATAGTCCCATTTAAATTTGAAGAAAATATTCCACCTCTAAGGGTGGCAAACTAGAGGATAAATCCGGTTTCGCGCGATTTCCGGTATCCAATTGTTTACTTTTTAGTTTCAGTTCGTATGTATTCAAACTTTGCTTATACGAGATAAGCAAAGTTTGAAGAAAGGAGTCTTTTTAAGGAAAAAATAAGTTTTTGTTTAGAAACACCTAGCTTTTATTGCTTCAGCTGTAAAATCACTTTTGACATATGATGACAAGTCCCATGCACCTGTAACTTCACCAGCACCTTTACCTTTAAGAATTGGAATGCAATAATGCTCACATTACTACTGGATAGCAGAAATAAATAAGGTGGCAGTACTTCTCTGGACGAACTTCTTTACAAGGAGATCTACTGCTGCTAAAACATCATGGCTCCGTTGAGAATCAAAACTATCACCTTCTACATAGCAGGTAAACATTTTTCCAATTAGACTATCATTACTTTGGGTCCTTTATTTAGCTATCGCAAATTTATTTAATTAAAAATAAATTAAATAGCAGTAACAGTGACAAACCAATATGAATTTTCTCCTAAAATTGGCGGCGAAGTGTACTCATATAGTGTTATTTTTGCACGACCCAAATACAACCACAAAACAGCATTGTTGAGCCGTTATCGCAACGTTACTGACCTGCCTCAATGACACGACGCCAGTGCGTCATTAAAAAATTAATTAAGAATTGCTTGTATTTAAACATATGTTCTTTCGCAATTTTGAAAATATATTAATGTGATTTAAATTAATTCTTAATTTGACAAGTGTATGATGTTCTTCGTTATTGAAACAATAATTTGAAAAAGGAAGATTTAATTCGAAATATGAATTTCAATTTCCTGAGTACATTGTCCCTGAGAACATTGTAAAACTCATAATAGTACATTGTGTATTAAGACTTTAAATAGGAAATTATCAACAACAATATTAGAAGCCCGAAGCCGAAGGCTGAGGCTTTAATAACTCGAGTTTTGTATTTTTTTACCGTCCGTGATACATACAATGTTTTTCATTACATTTGCAAGGAAATAAATATAATGTTTATTTCTTGTATGAATAAATATGGTTCACAATACAACAATAATGGATTTTGCAAATGGTGGGCATTTTGTTTTTTTTTTCTCAACAGATAGCCAGCTAGCTATTCATCCATAGATAATACAACTCGAACTAAAATGTTGTAAAAAGCAAAGACGCATTCAGCCATGGTGGATTGTAAAAAATAATTTGCTAAATTTTTGACCATGAACCTGTTACCTGACCTATGTGAGAATGTATGAATGTATGTCGTGATACATAATAAACAAAAACTCCTTACCGACCATCACTATAATGGAAAGAAAAAGGCCCGAGATTTTATTTGGGGCATTATAGTCAAGTTAGCCACCATGCAATCATACTATTTACGAACAGGTGTGATGAAAATGTTCTTTACGATTTCATATTTTAAATAGGTATGTAGAAGACGTTTTAGTTATCTTTAAATTTATTTTATTTTTATGCACCTAAATGAAATTCTTATTCCAAATTCAATTACCAAAATTATTATTTCAATTTTTAAATTCTTCTTTCAATTACATTGAAATAATAGTAACTTGAAAACAAGCTCTCATTTATGTTCTTTTTTTATAGAATAAGTGTGTATATGACCTCCAACTCACCTGGTGGAAAATGACGACTCATCGTCTCTTTTCATCAGGGTAGTCGAATCTAGACGACAATGGACCATGCACACAAAAATAAATCTTGGTTAACCATTTTTTTTTCTTAAATTAATTTCATTGTTAGTTAACAGAATGTAAAAAGATGCACTTTCCGTTTTTTTTTTGTGATATTCTTTAAAAAATATTTTTTTGACTAAAATTTTACAGAATCTTTTATATATTTTTTACAGCCTGTATGTTACAACGTCCTTCGATAAAAACGAAACAAAGCGTCAGTTTTCTTGGTCAGTGGACTAGTATTTGTGACCTCTTGATATCGGTCAAAAAACTGACTTATCAAAATGTGTATAAAGTTTCTTGTTATCTAAGACAAATACATATTTATAACAAACACGTTTTTTTTATGCGTGAAATAAACATTCGTACATTTCTATGAAGGACAAACGTAGTCATTCGATTTCTTTTTTTTATGATACTAAGTGAAAGGACGAACAAGTCGTGCGCCTGTTGTTCAGCGACACGCCTGTCCATTATTTGACCCTTTTTTGAAACCCCCGTACCCAGTAGTGGTAGTGGTAAATTGAGGTTCTCAATTCGACTGTACTTTTTATGTGTATGTTACGCAATTACTGGCATTAGTGAACCGATTTTGATGTACTTTTTCGTTGGAAAGAGGGTAATGGTTCGGGATAATGGTAAGGAATCCCATTTAAATTTGAAGAAAATTGTCCACCTCTAAGGGTAACAAAACTCAATCTAACGTAACTGGTTGACGACTTTATCATTTTAGTCGGCCGTGGCCATGGGACCTGTAAAGGTCCGAACGGTGTTTTAAAAAAAAAACAACCTTTCTAAAAACACGATTATTACCACATTACTGTATCAGATTATGGTTACGTCATTATGACGTCACTATATGCTATTAAGAATGGACCTTGATGATCTCACGTATACAGCAAAGGTATATGAAAAAGCAATAGTTAAGTTAGATGATTCTTTTAAATATGGTAAAAAGAATTGCTCTTAAAGTACACTCAACTGCCATGAGCGTTAAAAAACAAATTATAGTAAAACAACATAGAACTGTGCCTCTACCATGACATTACAGTGACAGTTATGGCTGGCGACCGCGTGAAATGTTTGTATACAAAATGTTGTTTCTTCTTGTGACCACTAGAGGCGCTAAATAATTTGCCATACAAAATTGTGAAGTAATTTACGCGATCGCTTGCGACAACTGTCACACTAAATTCGTAGTAGAAGCACAGCAGCGCTTAGTTCTACTTTTAAATATTCGACGCCCAAGTACTGGAATAATATTCGAATTTCAAATTATTGTACTACGAACGTTAACAAGTTCATTGTCGGCTAGAATTTTTAAAACATATTCAAAAAATGACATTGGCTTATATAACTATTTTTGGTCTCATTTGTATATATAAACTACATATGTTTTTTCGCGGTATTTCGTCATTTGACTCTATTTAGGTATTTTTTGGTGGACTTTTAACCCGGTGTGGCCTAAACGGAATAATGAGTATGTTTAGGCCACGCTGTACCTATGTACACGTAATGTTCGATTAACGTTTATCTAAAACTGACAAACGTCTTTGATTTTAGATTGACATTTCACATTAACCATGTTTGAAATTAAACGTTTTGAAATTAAAGCCACGTAACGTATGTCTCAGGGTGACAAGTCCCATGTGCCTGTAATTTCACCAGCACCCTTACCCTTCCTTCCTGCTTGGCGGTAGAAATAGGTAAGGTGGCAGTACTTCCCTGGACGAACTCTTTTACAACGAGCTCTACTGCTGCTGTTATCTATGTTAAAAAATCGAGTAATGTATTAACACAAAATCTTGTAGCGAAGGGGCTCGCCTTATACAAGATAACAATGACATAGAAAGGGACAGAGATAGTATTACAATGAGTCACAAGTGCAATGACCCGATTTGATGATGCATTGAAATGAATACGGAGTATTTTGTGTGTATCTGTACTTATGCTTGTTCGAATTTTGAATGTAATAACGATACCTCTAATGAACTCCAGGCCAACTTAATTTATTGGTCATTTTCTGTTTTAATGTACAGCCTTATTTTATTTACTAATATTATGCTGCTCGAATTTTGTGAAAAAAAATTAATGAAATAAAAAACGAAATGAAAACTGACTAACTGACAAAATTATGTTGGCGTAAAGTTCATGGGAGGTATCGATAAAAGGCACTGAAATTTTAGAACACGGATTTAAAAATGTAGTGTTCGTGTATATTGTAATAGTTTCGATATTTCGGTATAAAAAAGGTATAAATAGGCAATTTTACCAGAAAATTAGTATACTCAAATTAACTGGGTTAATTTGTCATGGTTTTTCCGACAATAGGCAGCTACTCAACGTTTTATTATTTGGCAGAAAAAAGTATTTTTACGTAGGAAAAAGAAAATTTAGCAGTTTGACTTTTATCCCCTATCTTGCAGAAGTAACTTCCCATTTTAATGTTTCTTTTTTAATTGTTCCAAGTGACAGGTGGAGAGCCGTTCGAAACATTAAATCGCAAAGATCTGAGGGGCAGTGCCACTGCACCCGTCACCTTGAGACATAAGTTCATAAGTAGTCTCATGTGCTTGTCATTTCACCAGCAATCTTATATTTTAAAACCGAAACGCATTAATGCTCACATTATCATTAAATTAAGAAGCATTAGCTTGGCGGCAGAAATAGATAAGGTGGCAGTACTTCTGGACGAGCTCTTTCACAAGGAGATCTACTGCTACTAAAAGCAGCTACAACTAAAATCTAACCTAAGATTTTAGTACTGTAGCGTGCTAGAGCCACACGGTCTCTAACACCCAGTTGTTTCTTTATTCACCAATATTTTAAATTTATAAAAAGAATGGTATAAAATTCATTAAATTTTTTTTTTTTGATAAAATCGTTAGGGACGCGTGACAATTTAAATCAAGACTTTCCTATCCTATCACCCGATCTGTAGTCTGAAAGTCGCATTTGAATTTGAATTAGGAGCAAACAATCTTTGTTTACTCGAAACATTCCAACGGTTATTGAATTTTTATCTTTGTCTGCGCAAACATTGCTAATATTCGCTGTAGATAATTATAAACATAGCACAATTGTGTAACTACATACGGAAAGGTGCCAGTGTAGTACTTGTGTAAGTTGTGTAACCATCCCATCTGAGTGTGGACCTACGCCACGAACGAAACTGTCGACCGTCACTCTCTCTTTCGCTCTTAAGTTACACTAAAAACATTGACGTTAATCAAGATATAATAATAAGAAAATGGTTGCTGTAATCATTCTGCTTGATAGGCACCGAAAATGTTACAAAGAAACAAATTTTACAGTCACTTTAACTGTTTATTTGTCTCTTATTTTTCTTTGTTGTATAATATAAACATAATATTTAATTAATTAATACGTAAATATCTACAACACACAGGGAAATCAGAAACTACTTGAAATAACGCTGCATCAGACAAATTAAGGTAGATCCCAGAAGAGCTCCTTGTAAAAGAATTCGTCCAGGAAAGTACTGCTATCAAACATTATACTATGTTCCAGTTTTGAAGGGTAAGGGTGCTGGCGGAGTTACAGGCAAATAGGACTTGATTTAAAACTCTGAGTGGCACTGCAACTGCTATGGACAGGCTGTTTACCACCAGGAGTACGACTTGTTCGTCCTCTCAACTGGTATCATAAAAACAGTATGTCGCTGAATTAATTAAGTGCTGTTAATGGCATCAACTAGGCCACCAGTAGTAGATGACATCTGACAGTCGTCATTAAAACGAGTATATCCCACCACGTACATGTTACAAGGAAACAAATTATATGATCACCTTAAACAACATCTTGTTTATTTTGATTACCTACACTGTTTTTATTTCATAGTAAGTTCAAAATATAGCGGTGTGTGCAAAACTAAAAAATTAACGAACGCTTAAAAACAACAATCAATCACTTGAATTAACTTCACTGGCTCAGCGAGTCAAAAAGGACCTCGGCCTATGATTTCAAAAGTCACAGCATTGTTCTATCCTACACTGTTGCGCGCCATTTGGCTTCTTCAGTTGGTATGGCGATCATCACCTTCCAATTGAAATTCTATCTTTTTCAACAATAAATACAGGGTCAAGAGCACGTCAAATTGATACTTAATAATAAAATTCAACTGTACGCCGTTTGCGATAAGAACGATATTCGACTGAACGACGTTTATCTGTACTATAACATCGAAAATCCTTTGGTTCCTTATTCGAAAAATAAGAAACTCCATTACTGTCATACTCCTTCCTTTGGCATATTCATAATTTGGTATCAAAACTTATTAACAAAAATATAAAAAAAGATAACGTATAAAAATAAAAACAAAGTAATAAAATCGATATAAATATAATGTTTTTGCATTTTAATAGAAAGTGCAAAAGTAACTTTTTAAAGGAATCTTTTTTCACGCAACGTCACATGCCCTAAAGTGTCAACGACCGTCTGCCGATACTGATGCAGGTGATTCACTTATTTCCGACGAATGTCGCCCAACTGTACAGAATGGAGGTTACGATTTATCCTTAACATCTGAAACTATCTATCTGAACATCCTCAGGAAGTCAGGATAAAAAGTTTTGAGATTGTCACAAAGCTGTTCACAGTTTTTCAGTTCTTTTTCTTTTGAGTTCTTTTTAGTTTTACTCTTCACAGTAGGATTATAAAACGTTATAATTAAAAACTTTACGGAAATTTTCAATCGGTTTTTACTTAGATATTTGTCATTATTTACAAATTAAAACTTTATTAACTTCATGTTATAACAGCATAACAACTCTATAAAGTAATATATTGTTTTCCAGTATAACAATGTCCATAGTCATTAAAATTGGCTATCCAATCACTTAATAAACACAAAAGTTATGGAAGCCCACCTCCGTTATGAAAAAAAAAACAAGACCGAATATTCGAATATCGAGTTTCAATTTCACTGCCAACCAGACGGCGCGCTATCCCCAAAAATCCGGTGACCGCGTAACGAGGGTCGGAACCAATTCAAGGTCAGCTTGAGGCAGGTCGTGACGTCACGCGCCCTCCAAAACAGGGGTCGACGACCGCGCCGCCATCGCGGAAACTGTGCTGCGCGCGTTCGGAATTCGAAATTGGGCTCTTTTGTTTGTGTGCGTGCAATGACGTTTACTTTTTGGTGATTGGCTTTCTCGTTTTTGTGTGCGTGCATCTTTTGTTGGTTCATTTTAACTGTTTTATGAGTAAAGTTTGCCTGTATTTATTTGAGTTAATGTGAGTGACAAAGTAGATTACTTAGTTAGAAACAATGACTTGGCTCTGGATATAATTAGGTACGTTTTAGTTAACATTCGTCGTTTTATATGTATGTACCTACTGCTACCTACTCTGCCCTCCTAACGAAAAAAGGCACAACTTTGCAACTTTGTGTGCACAAATTTCGACCTCGATTTATTCCGCAATGCATTATGTATTTTACATAATAGGTACAATATCAACTCCATTCAAAAATTTAAAAAAAATGCAAATCCTGTATAAGGCCTTATATTAAAATAGGTCCTAAGATAGAAATCACAAGAAGCGCAAACCCAGACCTATAAGAATGAAAACATTTCAATTTGGAACATTAGAACACAATTTGACGCCATTATTGCCCCACCATAGCCAACACTAACAATAGATACAAACAGAAATAACTGGCAGCAATATAAATTACCCGTCAAACGGGTTACTAGAAAAAAGCCAACCAATAGCGTCGTAGTATTTAAATTGCCTCGAATTTCGGCTGCGCTAGAGTGGGGGACCATTAGATTCTGTTAGACGCACACATAGAAACGCGTTTGTGTGTTTGTTCGTGCTGGATTAAAGGTGATATGGGAGGCGCATAGATTTAGTAGAGGGAGAATTCCGTGACAATGTAAGTAATAAAAGTTTCACGGGAAACGGTAGAGACTATTCTAGAAGGAGTTTTTACGATTTGGGAAGAGGGTGTATATTTATCTATCAATACAGAGTGTGATGGCTATTTATTTGTGTACAAGCGCTTATTCCGTAAATATAAGAGATATTAAAAACCTTTAACCTGATATCGAAAGTACGTTAGTTATAACGAGTAAAACGACATCAATAACGTTTTTAAATAAAACTAGAAATATCCAAAACTCATTAGGTAACGTAATACCTGCTTTCGATTTTGGCATAAAGGTATTTTGATATCTCATGTTGTAGTCTGGGCACACTTAACGATTACACCCTGTATATATCAACCAAGTTGAAGCCTTACAAGTCCCAAAACAATTTTGCAAGCCGAAGCAGTATCCCCGTGCAATATTTTGTTGATTCTTTTTTTTTTAAATACCTTCTGTCGACAAATAGACCGAATGTTGATTCCCCGCCAAAACGCAACAGTATTTCTTATTTTCTTTTTTCACAAAATTTGACAGTCGGTCATAGATATAATAATGACACCTATAACATCAATTATCTCTGGTCACAAATCGAAACTTAAAATGTTCACTACGTCACGACCTATACAATTGTATTGTTTATACCAATTTCAAATTTCATGTATATCGGTTGAGGAACACCCGTGTAATTCCGTTCGTAGATTGTGCAATTTGCGCGGATACCAAGAAAGCTTCGCTCGCTTCGCTTACTGCGCTTCGGTAACCATATTACGATTTGACTTTAAATGTTTTAATACATTAACAGCACAATAATGTAAACCAATGTTATATAACTTGTTGGAGTAATAAACGTAGTCGTAATACAAAGAAAAAACAGAAAAGAAACAATCTTAAAACAATCTTCACGGTTTTCAACGGTAACCATTATAATAAATAACATACCAGTAGTTAAAATGTTTATCTTAGTCACTAAACGTAACAGTTAACGCTAACCAATGAAATGTCACCGTCTCTACATAAAAACAAAACAAAAAATCCCAACCATTTACAAATAAACGGAATGACCTTCTAATTTTTTTCTAATCTTACAACAACCAATCACAAATGCCCAAATTTTGAGGATGCGCGGGAGTGGGCGAAACTTCTAAACGGGTTTGACGCACACACAGAAATGTTAGCACATAATACACAGACAAACATACCGATGCGGTAGAGCAGACATGCCTTATTTAATATTAGTTCACATATAAGACACCAATAAGCCATTCAAACTGAAATTGTTAACTGCAAGTCTAAACTCAGAGTAAATAACGTGAAGTACCTAACTATATTTTTTAAATCATTCGGTGTTAACTCACCATTTGAGCCAATCAGCGCAAAAGTGGTGCGGAATTTTTTTCTATAATATTACGTTAAATAATACTAAAGTATTTTAAATTATTATTGAATTGATATTCAATTATTTTTTGTGAAATTACTCCACTAGTTTGTTATAATTATTAATACAAAGATCGAACAGTCACAAAAAATGCCTTCGATCCTAGCTTACCGCCAGACGCTATACCAAAACTAAGCCACCGTTCGAATCGGGCCGAATCGAAGGAATTTTTTATGAGTGTTCGATCTTTGTATTAATAATTATAACAATACTAAAGTACATAATTATTTTATTTCATTTAAAAATAAAATTTAATATTCAAGTATGTTTTAATACATGAAAACAGCATCCAAATATAAAATAATTTATTTACTTAAGTTTTTTTTTATAATACTAAGTGACGGGGCGAACAAGTCGTGTACCTGGTGGTAAGCGCACGTCTATCCATAACAGTTGCAGTGCCACTCAGAACTTTAAATCGCAAAGATCTTAGGGTCACTGCCACTGCGCCCGTCACCCTGTGACATAAGTTGACAAGTCCGATGTGCTTTTCATACCGGAACGCAATATAATGCTCACATTACTGCTTGGCGGCAGAAATAGGTCAGCTGGCAGTACTTCCCTAGACGAATTGTTTCACAAAGTGCTCAACTGCTGTTAATATAAAGAAATAAAGAAATATAATCAACCACCGCACCACAGTTACACAACTTCGCGCTGATCGTCTCATATGGGTGTACGTATAACTTAACTATACTGTGATCAATTCGTATAAATTCTGCTGTTGGGATTCATTATAAAGAAAATGAAATATTTAATATACATAATTATTTATTTTTATTACATTTCATTAGTTTACTTATCTCTAAATGACTTGCTCTTTTGCTCTTTCAGGTATTCTCGATCTAAGACGTTTAAATTAAATATTGTAATCATAAATGTATTCAAATGTATATTTAGAAAGAGCAACCCCTACAGTTTCTTGCTCATTCTTCTCAAAGTAATTTACCTTACGAAAGAGCAGTAGAGTTTAATCAGTATGATGATTATGTATAAGTGTAATTTGCTTACCTATGAAATAACGATTATTTGACATTGACTAGTTAAGGCGTTTAAACCACCACATGCCTTGATGATTAAGTTATTATGAGTTTAAATTGTGAAGTTACGTGAATATGGTCGCGTCGGTTACACATTATCCAGTGTAAGGTGACACACTGCGCACTAGAGGCTACACCTCGAACAATGTTTGACGAGGAATAAAAATGAACTAGTTGTTCTTGTCAACCGTTTTCGCAAAGTCATAAATTCACTTAAGGGGCAAGATATACGCTTTTGGTTGCTATTCAAAATTTGCCATTTACGAGTTTTAAAACTGTAGTGAAATAAAAACTTTATACTAAAGGTGGTAGTGACCCGTTCAGTTCTTACACTCGATGTATATAACGTTTGAAATAAATATATTTTTTTACGTCCATACAAGATCCAGTGCCACTCAGTATTTTAAATCGCAAAGATCTGAGGAACAATGCAGCTGTATCTGTCACCCTGAGGCATGAGTTCAAAAGTCTTCAAAACCGGAACACAGTAATTCTCACATTAGTGTTTGGTGACAGACATAGTGGCAGCACTTCCCAGGACGAACTCTCACAAGAACCTCTACTGCTACTAAAGGAACCACACACATTACAATTATTATTCAACACATATTAGATAACATATTTAATATTATAACTTTGATAACAGTAAACCATAACATCCTTTCACGTTTTGTTTCGAAATGACTCACTTCCATTTAGAGATGAAGAATTGTTTCACATTTGAGAGTTAGGTACAGTAGAATGGGCTGATAAATTAAATTTAACAAAGACATCACCATGCTAGGGCGAAAGTCACCCCGGTGACATTAACATTCTGTCTTACCCACTCGGTGATATGGTTTAAAGCTACACCTACACGTTAAGCAAGTTTTCTGTCTATCGGTTTTGTACAGAATATAATAACGCACACACTCATAGCCCCGCACTAGGGAAACCCTGTATCGCGGGCGCTATGGACACACACTCACAGACTACTACAAATTACAACTCACGAGAGAAACCAATATAGGCCATATAAATATTTCTCCCAGCTCGGAAATAGAACCCGGGACTTCTGCGTGATAGGCCAGCATGGTAACCGGTCACAGAGGCAGTTAATATACTTTGGTTAGAGTGGCCACAAACTCTATTGGCTTATTCCGCCCGCTCCCTTTTTCCATTGGACATCCAGACGTAATACGACGAGATGTCATCTCTACTTGATCGATACTCCCTTCAAACAGTTGTGGCTTTGTTATACCAACGGCGCGATTTAAAAAACAAATGAAATAAAATTGTACTTCACGCTGTACACCCATTTTTCTATGTAGATAATCTTTACCCGTTCAACGTGTAAATCACAAACCTATATACCTTCTATGTGCAGTTATGATTCGTGTGTGTGCGTGTCATTAGCATTTAGTGAATAGGTCTGAAGAGATTGTGCTATGAATAATTTATTGATCCTTTTTCGGTGGACAAATAAGGAATCTTTTTTTGTGTGCGTTGGAAGTGTGTTAACATGTGTGATTTTCTTGCATAGCTTATAAAGACTATAACAAAAAAGGCAAAGACAATAAAGAAAGACAGAGAATTGCTATTAAAAAAAGGATACGTCATAAAAATTAAAAGTACTATCACCAGCTGAATTGTTTAATTATTTGGTTCTGTCTGTAAATGTAATTTAAAATAATAAGGAAATACAATCGGAAAGGAAACCATTTTGTCAGATCTTAAATGCGTTTAAGTATTTTTTCAAAGAAACCGATGTTTCGGGCTCCTTACAGCTCCTATAATGACTTTGGGACCGCGATTTAGATCCTATCCTAAATAAGTTTTATTGCCCATGGGTACCAATTGCGAAAATCTAAGAAGGAAATACAAATTAATAATAATAAACTGACAAGAATAAGCAAGCTACCGGGTGGCAACTAACCGCCATTACCTGCTCGCAAAAACAACCCATAACGCTTCAACTTTGCTCATGGTGCATCAAAGTTGTCGCGAATGTAGTAGTAGAAACAAATGGGTAAAATTCTGATAAAAACAAAAATAAATTTTTTTCATTAACTAAATATAGTGTGGGCAAACAAAATGTACGCGTTTGTGTGGATATAGACCAGACCTTCTGTGGGATGCAATTTTTAGTACATTTTAAAGGGGTCTTACACTGCCGGGCGATATTAGCGGTCCATGTGTAATCTATATTTACCTAACTTAAAAAACTTTACCAACTTGTAATGTTGGTTCAACATTTGACTTCTTGAATTAATAGCAAGAATGTACCGAATGTATTTATCCAGATGAATGGCTCAATTACAATTTGATTACCTCAGTAGCCTGACGGTTTGCACTGTGAATGCTGGATGAGAAGGACCCGGGCTCAATTCCCGGTAGGATCACATTGGGAAATGATCTTTTCTAAATTGGTACTAGTCTGTGTGTTCTAGGTGCACCGGAATTAATTCCTATGCTCTGGTACTCATAGTATTATTATTATGCCATAGTTTGATTATGTGATAACAGAACACCATCTCCTAACCCTATTAATAAAGGTCTTGAACTTAGAATAAGTTATAATGGCTTAAATAAGTTATGATTTATACTCACTACAGCCTGCACAACCATATTTTTTTGTTTTTATGTTTAAGAGCTTAAATTATCACAGTATCTTGTACTTCGTCTTTTCTAAATAAATTATTATCCATTTATTAAGCAATAATTCAAAATAAACGCGTAAAATACAACAAAAGCTTAAACGCTAGCAACTAAAACTAGATTAAATTATATTAATAAAATTAGGTCCCCGGAAGAATTATTATTATTGTGGTTGTTTGGCACATTATTCCTATAATTCCTTGTTCTATTTTAATTTCTTATGATAGCGAAAACCATGTCTTTGACACCAGTGTCAATAAAATTATTTACAATTAATAAAATTCCGTTAATTTTGGCAATAAAATGCACACTTTTTATCAAACCCGAAAGTGCAACGTAAATGTCTGAAGTTGGATTTGGACCTAAACGAGGGCATAAAATAAACTCATTTGTTATTATAGTCCTTCGTTGAAGGACAAAGGACAGGGTACCTAATCAAACTTTCAGGGATAGCGAATATATGCAGCGAGTTTTTCAGTTCACAAACTTTTTATATTCAATGACGGACAAAAGTAATGTGTTGTCAGCCTTGATTAATACATTAAAGGGGATATCTATCTATACAAATCTGCAAAATGCAAACTTTTCAGGGTCCCAAGTCTGCTAATTGTCTTGAAACCTTAATACTTTAAACTTTTGTAGCAGTAGTGCACCTTGTGAAAGTGTTTGTCCAGAGAAGTACTGCCACCTTACCTATTATATAAGCATTACTGAGTTCAAATGGTGCTAGTGAAATTACAGGGATTTGGGACTTGTCAAATTATGTCTCAGGGTGACGGGCGCCGTGGCAGTGCCCTCCGATCTTTACGATTTAAAGCTCGGAGTGGCGCTGCGACGGGTATTTATGAACAGGCGTGTCACTAGGTATCACAAAAAACCACTGGTCATTGTAATGCCAAAGAGACTCCTCTGAGATTATATTGCAGTTATGATAATAATGGTTATTCTGCTATTCAGAGATGGACTTCATTCTTTCAATCACTAACGATTGATGTTGCCTTATTAAAACTACCATGGAAATTACTGCACATATTATTTTTATCTCGTTGAAACAACAATTTAGTTTTCGAATGAAATGTATGTCATCGATGTGCCACCGACTCACTATTTAAGAGTAGATTACCAAAAAAACTGCAATGGCCGTTGAATATTTAATTTATATGTCTTCTCTGTTATAAGAAAGTATTGTGTATGTATTATATATATATTATGTACGTACAGTCAACAGAACATTGAGCTTATAGGTAACTTTTGTTCGAATATCGTCTCCAGAGCAACGAAACAATATTATGCTGCCGTAGGTTTTTCCATGTATATGAAACTAAAAGTTTTGCTACGGGCTGTCTAAATGAATTCCACTATCGTGGACTCCTTTATTGTCACGTGAACCCCTTGTTATCGCTGATATGGTGATACCCCTGGGGGTCGATATAAACCTGTGGGAAATAATACGAACTAGCAGTGTTAACGTGAATATAATATAGGCGTAGAAGTAATATTAATTAAGAAAACAGTACACAGAAAAAAGTACAGTTTGATAGAAAAAACAGATAGGAGAGAATTATTTTTTACGCGTGACACTAAAGTCATCGTGATTTGAACAGGGAGTACGTTTACGCTCCAACAAAACCACTTCGGAAATCATCATTTTAATTTATGACAAAAATTAATGCATCAATGCAATTATACGATAATTTTATAGATTCTAACTGCTCCACAGAGTCAAACAGAAGAAGTAGAGGGTCTCGACAAACTCGTTAAACCAAAGACGTTTTATAGTTTACAGTAATATGTTATCAATAGACAGCTGGTTTACAGAAGTAGTGTCATTAATCGTTAAAAACAGTAATGGTTTCAATTTAAATGAACGGTCTTTTTGAAGGTGAACGATCTATTTGACACTTGTTAGATTTTACAAAAAATTCGTTAAATATGTGGTAGGGATAACATTTATTTGGTGAGTTGCTGGATGCAAAATAGAACCCTTCCGCTATGTAATGTATCTATCCTTAACGAGCGTTTTGTTACTATTTCGAAAATTACATTAAATTAATAAAAATTCTGTTGCGATAGCAATAACTCCAAAACCCTACCATATCAACGTTTTAGCCATGGACTACCTGGCCCGCGGATACGCACTATTTTACTAAGTTTTCAAAACGCTTTCTAAATGGCACAACTGAACAAATGAAAAATAAATTAAGAAAAAAAAACAGAATGTCCGTTTTCTGTGCTCGCAAGTGTGAGTACAGTGGGCTTGCAATTTTTAAGACTAATTATCACCGTCCGTCAGTGTCTCGCCGAGACGGTGAACATTTATCGCGCTGACTGTACTCGCTTCACAACACTTTTGTTCAACGTTGTCTCTGGAAAATTAGGTTTAAGAGAGAGGTAGGTAGGTATCGTGAATCGGTTTCTTCATCATCCTGTTAACTGTAGATAAATAAGGTTCATTTTTATCACATATCCTGGTATTCTCGACCATAATTTATTACATTTATTTATTATTCTTAATTTTAGTAGCAGTAGAGCTCCTTGTGAAAGAGTTCGTCCAGGGTAATATTGCCACCTTACCTATTTTTGCCGCCAGTAGGTAATGTGAGCATTACTGCGTTCTGGTTTTGAACAGTAAGGGTGCTAGTAAAATGACTGGCATATGGAACTTGTCAACTCTCAGGGTTACTGGATCAGTGGCAGTATCCCTCAGATTTTTGCGAATTAAAACTCTGACTGTCACTGCAACTGCTATGGACACTTAGGCCGTGCCGTCACTTATGCTGTTAACAGATAGACTGCATATTTGCAATTGCTAATAAAAAATAAAAATAACTGTATGCAGCCCCATATCTTTCTACATTAGTTTTGATTATAGTGACCTTCCCTAAAGATCCTCAGGGTATACGAGAAGGGTAGTATGACTATGAACTGTATGCAATTAATTCGAGGTCTCGGCTCGGCGATCTCTTAGCAGCCTAAGTACCATAAAAAATATATAAAAATTAAATCCGTTTATTCCGTACTTTATGGGTTTTCTTTGAAACAATATATACCTTAGATAAATGCTACCACACCTATCTCTTACCAAGGTAGGCAGAGACCACGGGCAGAGACTATTGACTTCTACCCATTACACATCTGATACATTTTCTTTAGCTTCCTCTTTTCGCATCAGTATTTTCATCCTCCACGTTTATTTTTTCGTAAATAGGCAAAAATGTAAATGTAAACATTATTTACGAGGATGCGCCTCTAGACGTCTGTGATTCGAATGTGGGCGATACATTCCAGCCAAATTGGCTCATTTGTCGCTTCGTCCGGTATTTTTAGACTAAATCTTTACACGTATTTGTAAATCATAATGTTTGTTTGTTTGTTTGTTTTTTTTTTTAATAATGGCAAGTGACGAGACGAACAAGTCGTGTGACTCGTGGTAAACGACACGCCTGTCCATAGTAGTTGCAGTGTCACTAAGAGATTTAACTGCCACTGCGCCCGCCACCCTGAGACATAAGTTGACAAGTCCCATGTGCCTGTAATTTCACCAGCACCCTTACCCTACAAAACCGGAACACAGTAAAGCTGACATTATGACTTGGTGACAGGAATAGGTAATGTAGCAGTACTTCCCTGGACGAACTCCTTCACATGGCTGCTAAAATATTGAAATATTGAACGTATGATACCCTCCGTAAATAATACATGAAGAGATCAGCTATGTGAAATTGTCGCACATCGATTTGTGGCTGACAACTTTTTGATGTTTTGTCTATCGCCAATTTGTATCTGATAATTGTGAGAGTTTTATCGAATTGAGATTTAATAATAATATTATATATAATAATATTGTAATAAATAGTAATACATTGATTTAAACTTTCACGATTTTCTCACATTGTTCGATTTCAAAATCGGAACTTAGTCGTGTACCCTGCGAGACCGTGGCCGTTGGAACATGCCGTCGTTGTCGGACGTCCGAAACGTAGAGGTAAATGAAATGTGTTTTATTACGTATTTTATTTATTTACGTATTTAGCCCCGATTTTGAAATCAAATTTTATGTGAAAATCGTAAAAGTTGAGAAAATTTAAAATTTGTAATACATTGACTTAACTTACTTAACTTACTTAACTTACTTAACTTATCAGGTACAAATTGGCGACCGACAAAACAGCAAAAAGTTAGTACAGGCGAGTTTGAACAAAATTATTCAACTATTAATCGAAATTTTTCCCCTTCTGAATGCAGAAGAACAGAAAGTGCAGAAGAAAGGGAAAAATGTTTGGACATTTATTATAATAAAATTATTAATACAAAGATTGCCTGACATTTGCCAAGTGAGCTACGTTAAGGAACGAACCAGCAGACTTAACGAATTCTTCGTTATGTGCTTGTTGCAGGTCATTGTTTTTGGTTTTTAACGACTTTTTTGCCGTAGTGCTATTTGTGAGAAATCTATGCAAGCTTTTCTCATGTTTAGACATTGTAAAGTAAAAGTTTGTGTAGGTACTTTATATTTGGATGGACACAGTAAAACTATATTTATTTTGTTACTACGAAACCAAATTGCTTGTCCGATTCTACTAAGCCAAATAAGATTTAGAGTGCCTCATACTTTATCCCGATACTTTATTGGAAGAACCAAAATTGGTAAGAACTCACCCATATACAGAATTTGTAACTTACATAAATGGTGAATATTTGGACGTACATGCAGATTGTTTGCCTTTGTTTTAAAAAAATATTAATATAAAATAGCATTTTGTTGTATAAACGTAGGAAGTATTTGTTTCTATTAATATTACATACTTAAGTTAAATGTTATAAGTTCCTTAGTCATTTTTTTGCATGAGGTGGTTACCTGTAATTTGATGTGCATTAAATTTAAAACCCTAAATTATTGTATCTAGTCACAATGTAATACCTTTTGGTAAACCAAATAAATTAAAAAAGTACTTTTTATAATGTTTGTGTGCTTTACACAGTAAAACTATATTTATATTGCTACGGTTACTTTCTATACAACCTGTGTTTCCACAAATAAATAGCTTTAGGGTTATGAAGGTGTCTTCACATCAAAAACCTAGAATAGTACCACCCACTTTGGTACATTCAACGTTAATAAAGTGACATATCAACTCGGGCGAGGCCACGCGAATTGTCTATAGCGATTTTACAAATTGAACTCAACAATAGTCAAGGACCTTCCTTGTTCAAACTAATTCTGAAATTGATATCATTCCCACTTGTAAGGCATGTTTTGTACCAGCACCTAAATTGCTTGTTGTCGCCTACGATTAAAGTAGGTATACATATGTATGTCCACTGATTTTCAAAATCCACTTTTCGACTTGTGATGTGCAGAAATTCAATTAGCATTTCCATTACCATATACAGAGACATATCGTTTCGAAACACTCACGTTTGTTACACCACATCTATTCTGCCCTCCTTGTCATAAAGTATAATAATAAACCATTTATTTCTAAATAGAATTTATTTGAAGATTGTTTGAAAATTTTGTATTGCATTCATAAATATCAACCAATATACATAACTTCTGTAGAAATCGCATGACAGTCTTATGAAAGCAGGCCGTAGCCAGTTTTTTACGTAGCCATTAATTATACATGATATTAATACCATATTATCTTCTATTAGCATATCATCGAGAACAGTGTTGTTTAAATTGTTGCTTTGTGTGAGTTTCGTGACTCCTAAGATCACTTTCATCGGACTTTACTGCACAGCAGAGTGTATTCTATTGGGAAAACATTCGGCATTTGTAACAGTCTTCGAGAGTAATCTTGTTTCTAATAAGATTTGTGTAAAGTTCGTGGTGCCGAAACCGCAATTCTACCAAACCCTACTATACAGACAGTGTGTTCGGTTGGACAACTCAATCATTGTAACTGTAACAACCTTCTACAGTAGTGTGGCTTCTATTATCACTTTGTATGAGGTTGGTGACGCCATAATCGCAATTCCACCAAACCAAACAAAGGATTTATATGCACAACAAAACAAACTGCCTCAGTGGCCGAACGGTTACCATGACGGACTGCCAAGCTGAGGTCCCAGGTTCGATTTTCGGGCCGGGAGAAATATTTGTATAGCGTACATTTATTCCTCTCGTCAGTTTGGGTGTAATTTGTGGTTGTCTATGTGTGTGTCCACGGCACCCGCAACACAGGGTTTCCCTACTAGGGATGTATAATAATTATATACCATAAGTACTTGGATAAATACAGTTAATTATAATATAATACCTACATATGATGTGGATGGAATTTGATATTTGAAGGGTATCGTTGTCTTGTTACCGTACGGCTTGTAAAGGCTAGATCATATTTTTATTGCAAACAAAGGATTTCACATAAAAATATGAATAAAATAAGAAAAAAACGTTTTTGGACTGGGAAGGCTTCAACTTTGCTGAAACTAACCGCTTGTTGTATCAATAAACACTCTATATTCTAATGACTAAAGATCAATGATCCCTCACTTCGCCATCTATCCACATTCCCATCTTTAGTTATTTTAACACGCGTCGCGTCGTACAAGGCCCCTCAGTACGTTTCTTTCCCTATTCATCTTATATAACCAATTTATTATACTACAATTATACAATTTTACGATAAAAGAACTCAGCATGAGTCATTTTCAGCGCATTCATAACATTGACTTTGATTCATAAGAAATAATTCGCCCCCTTCGCGTAAAAAGGCGTATCTACTAAATAACAACTCTTTACGAGAGAACTTTAAAGTTTGTACGAACGAAATTAGTCGGTAACTTTTTGATGCTTAAACAGGAGAGATAAAATTTCACCTATAGGTACAGTCAAGAGCATATTAAGCTTGACACTTTGGATTTTGGGCTGTTCTTATCGTAAGCGGCATAGAATTGGATTTAAGTCTTAAGTGTCAAGCTTGACGTGCTCTTGACCCTGTACATTATTTGTTTGATGTAGTTCATGTTGAACTAATTTCACATGTCTAGGGGGCATTTATTGTTACGTCATCATCATTTCAGCTGAAAGATCACCACAGATCATCACCACTATGACCGGTTTCCCACTGATCAAATCCACAGGACTCCTATCGAATATCAAATGACAGGACGAATAAGTCGTGCACCTGTTGGTAAGCGACACACCCATCCATAAAATATAGTTGCAGTGCCACTCAGAGCTTTAAATCACAAATATATGATTGATACTACCGCTGCCCCGGTCACTCTGAGACATAAATTAATGTGTCTGTAATTTCACAAGCATCCTTACTTTTCAAAGCCAGAACGCAGTACCTAATGCTCACATTACTGCTTAGCCCAGGGAATAGGTAAAGTGGCAGTACGTCTCTGGACGAAATCTTTCAGAAGGAGATCTACTACTATAGAAAGCTACTTAAGTTTTTGCTAGATCTTCTTATTCTTATCGTTTCACATGCCCATTATGTAAACAAAATGAAAACTACAAACGGTAATTGAAAATCGGTTTAAATTATATAATTACAGTTAGGTTACGAGGCGGACAGTTGCTGTGTTGACGCGAGGTATAGGCATTAGCCGTTTTAAGGCTTCAGTTTTGCACTAAGTTAATTTATTTCGCTACTTCCGAACCTTGGAGCTTCACTTGCGTGAAGGGTTAATATTTTCTTTAAAATAAACCTGTTGTCATTATTAATCAATATCACAAACTATGAATATAATGGTAGTAAAAACGTTATGATATTCAATCAAATAAATGTTGCAATTAATACAGCGACATCTGTCAATCTTCTAGTAGGTACCTAAAAAGGAACCTGGCTGAGTGAAGAAACTTTCATAAGTTTCTCTCAGGTGGCGCTACCAATATAAAGACCTGCAACAAGCACACAAAGAAATTTGTAAAACTGACTGGATCGTAGCTCAGTTGGTGAGACAACAGACACTGGTTGAAGGATTGATTGGAGGAAGGAGGATTGAAGGGATTTTTCTTTGCGTTTTGTTGGACCTTTGTATCATTAATAATAATAAAGTAGTGGAGAATCTTCTTAAAAAATATGTGAATATCATACTAAAAACATCATGATCGGGACGGCCAAGTTTCTATAACCACTTCTAAGCCATCATTCGGTTGTTGTGACAGCTGAGTGACACTAGTCAATGAAAATTGTGCTCCTAATTATTATAGCACTGCTGTATTACAACGAACGAGTTATTCGTTCACATCATTAAAAAGTCCCTGTAAGACTTTCATAATTGATATGCGATAATCGACGACTACAGTGCCTTCCTGATTTTGGGATCTTAGTGGTTGAATCTTTACCTGGTTGCGCTCAAATTATAAGTAGTCATTAAAATCAGTACTGGAAAGTACTGATTTTCCTGATACGAACGATATGCCTTCGGCGTCGCCGTGGGAGTTCATGGGGAGTGGTTGCTGTCCGATTTTTTCCTGTTTATGCGACATCCACAAGACGATTTGAGTTAAGATTCATTATAAAAATTGTCAAGACAAACTTTATCAAAGACACAGATATCTTTCTGTGCCGTTAATAGGTTCCTGTAGAAGCAATTTGTCTCGTTAACATTTTGTAAGTGATACAACGGAGATACCAGCGGGATCGAAGGATTTTTTTGTTACTGTTCGATCTTTGTATTAATTAGGTATAACAAAGTAGTGGAACAATTTCACAAAAAAATAATTGAAAATCATGGTTGTGAAACATCCTTACATTCAACAAACTTAATTACAATTATTAAAGCGACATCTCTAGTCAACTACTGGTAGCTGTAAAGGTACCTGGCTGAGTGAAGAAACGGATTTCTCACAGATGGCGCTACGGCAAGAAAGTTGTAAAAAGACCAAAACGAAGACCTAGAACAAGCACAGAAATTTTAAGGTCCGCTGGTTCGTTCCGTGGCTTAGTTGGCATAGCGTCTAGCACGGTATGCTGGAAAACGATGGTTCGAATCCAACCGGATTAAAGGAATTGTTTCTAAGTGTTCGATGTATTAATAATATAAGTAACATTAAAAAAAATCTGTCCTCAAATCGAATCCCAACCCCTCAAAGAACCTTTCAGCAACTGAGCTATAATGTCAGTGTATGTTTAGCAGTATTTTGTGCGGCAATCTCGTTAGCCGCTTCGAACCCACGTCGTCGGTTACGCAACCTGCAGCAACGTGCATTTAACCCTTACACGGGAATTTGTGATCGGTTAATTCTGTTGCTAACTTATTTTGTTAGTGTATAACTATCTCATTATGATACAGGATGTGTTAAAAATGAGTGCGGTCTGTTTTGTAAATGTCTACTTGTATTTTAATACCTACTGGTACAAGCAGAGATTCGTTTTTTTCCGTCAGCTCTGAGTTTTTCAGAATTTATGTGCAAAATTTAATTGAAAATGTATGAGCTTTTTGGTGAAAAAAACATTGTGACGTACTTGTAAAAAGAATTAATGACAACAGCTACAAATAAAAAGTAGCAAACAAGCAAAGAAGTGATGGTTATTTGGATGCTGATAAGCAATAACGTGTCAACCAACATTTTTTAGATTTTTTTCTAAAATTTACTTGTAAAATGAAAATTGTTGCTGTTGTCACCTCAGGAATGATGAATTGTTGTGATTTATTTGTAACAGCAAACATTTTCATTTTACTGGTATACTCTTCCTTTTTTCGAATACAAAATTGTTTCCAAAATTCTCACATTTGAGGAAAACATCGCTTTTTCAATTTTAAACTAAATTATAGAAACTTTAACGATAATTTCCCGAAACTTGATTTTTTTAATTAGTGATAGATTGATTTCAACGAGGGATATATCATTCAAATTTTTCTGTTTCATCATGACTAATGTTATCCTTCCCATACATTTTTTCACATTAAAAACTGCCTAGTTAATAAAGTTTGTCTCGTAGCTATTTAGTATGCAACAACAAGGCAGATATGAAAACGAGTCGCTCTCGATATTCATTTTAAAATGTACCACACATCGACGACGCGATGGAAATCGCGAATTAAGAAATAATGGAAAAGCCCACGTTTTCAAGTTTCAAAAAAAGCGTGCGTTCCTAAAATTTGAGGAAATAACAATACGTGCCAGACAACCACATCCATTGCCCGGTCTTAAACTATGGAATTCCCTGTACTATGAGTACCAGATCAACGAAATTCACTCTGGGCCACTTCTCAGAACACCCAGACCGGAATCCATTTAGAAAAGTTCGTTTCCCAATTGGTCTTACTCGGAATCGAAAACGGGGCACAATTGTGACGGGGCTCAAACCGTTAGCTCACCGAGTTCGTCAAAGGATAGACAAATCTGATCTAGTAATTATTGGAATGGAATAATTGCGAATCCCAATAATGACAGTAGGTTCTGACGGAATTAAATTCTAAAAGATCAGAATAATCCCATAGTACTTACTTACTTGGTGTAACGGGCTAGTGTCCGCAATTCGACGTCAATGCGCCTATTTTGCGTGTGGAATCCCATAGTAACCAGTGGCACCCAACTCACATGGTCACAATCGTCAGGGAATAGGAAACAACTACTTAAGAGTTTTCATTAGTTGTTAGTTTTTCTACAAATCCTAAAATATCCTTTGTATTAGTGTATAATTTCCTGTATTACATACACTTTATTATTGCGGTCCAGAACTTAGCCACTCTTATCACGCCATAAGTAGCCGCCATACTAAACTGCGCACGGGATATGTTTGCCATCGTGGTGAAATGATTTGCCAGTTCACGTAAGATTGTGCCCATTTCGCGCCAGACGGTACGTAGGAACACGATTCGTACAGCTCTGCGGCTGCGGGGAGATTCCTTTCGTGCACCTCTGTGCAATAAAGTATATTTTAATTTTAATCACACTACTCATACATCAAAACATTATAGATACTCGTTTAGTGATGTATTGTATTTGTACAAATGTGCTTTTTCGTATTTTTCTCCGAGAATTAGACGTATTTATCCTTAAAATTACACAATTATTTCTATTATAGCAACTATAGTGTAATAATGCCACATCCAGTGATAGTATTTCAGTGTACCTATACCCATCGCATAGTTTCGAGATATTTTCGCTGGACACTATCTGCCGTCGGAAGTCGTCGGACAACTTCGTGTGTTTCCGCGCGCTAGCCAACTAATGCCGTTATTATTTTTGAAATCAGAACAGTTACTTAACCCTATTTTTAAATGGCGTCAGAGCTAGATAAAGATGAGGTATCTATAGGTATATTTATTTATGAGTCCATTTACAATATCAACGATTATTTCAGGCTATAATAAAATGACGAAGCTATATACAATACATACATATATGCCTCTTTTTAAGAACTGATGATCGCAACTACAATCTAATACATAGAGGTACAGTGTGGCGTAGAAATAGGCAACAGTTGCCCATTGTACATATGTATAGTATTAGTAGCCCAAAACGTCAACAACAGGAAATTACCAATACTGCGAAACCACGTGGCGAAATAATTAACATTGACATCGAAGGTACCTACAAACAGATCGACTTAGGCAACTCTACGCGAATTGAATTTTCGATTCTACTAGAACAGAACGGAGGTATTAAATTTTTTACGCCGACCTTCTACCACCATCCTCGCAACATGACATTGGTACTAAGGAATCTCGATCGAGAATTGCACAGCAGTAGTGATTTAAAATGGAAAATGACAAATTATTCTCGTTTTTTTCATTTATTTAATGAATTTACTAAACACGATGCAAGCTGTACCGACAAGCCGCAAACAACAGATTTCAGGCAACTTTACAGTTTAATTTCGAAGCTATGCGACACTGTCTGCTACCGCTTATAGAAATAAGTATTATTTGCGGTCGGCCGCTGCGGTCTACGGTCCGGGTCTTGGAGTAACGCCGCTTTACTTTACTTTACTTTACTTTCAGTTGAATAGGACCCTTATTAGTTATTATGTTTCTATGCACCTATGCAAATCTACACAGGCTTCATTGTTTTTTTATGGATAAAGTGTCTGACGGAAAGTGACGACGAGAAGGTCGACGATGAAGCATACTCTCCCATATAATTGTTATAATTATGCCTATTCACTCTCGCCTTGAAAAGGTCTAAGGTCCAAGAAGAGAAAAGTATACCTGTCTTACAAAAAAATAAATACAAATTATGATTTCTTAACGATCTCAGAATAAACAGTAATAAACATTGGTCCAAAGTTTAGACCCTGAGGAACTCCTATAAACGTAAATAAAATAATTACTTACATTGGTAATTAAACTGTTTTTCCAGTTCTCAATCGCGTATATTTGTTTTTTCAAAACCAACCAACATTTCAGGCTATTTACAGGAGCCATAGTCACAGCTGACTGAGGAATCATTTTAAACGTGTAGCAATTGCGATAACTTAACCTAAAAATTCTGAAAATAATTCCACTTAATTACATGTGATACTTAATTACAAAAAAAACTATTTCTGAGATGAGAATAATTGTTAAGATTGAAAATTACATACCTCGAAACGATTGCTTCTAATAGACTTACTTTTACAATTTTAAATAATTGCCTATCGTGTCAAATGCTTCAGTAAAATTGATAAAGGTATCTAATAACTTTTTGAAATTGTAATGTTACGTACCTGAATAGGATTTTATTATAAAAAACTAGAATAAAATATATCATATTTCCGACATAACATTTAGTATCACATGCAAATAGGATGTTTGCGTTAATATACATATGTATACCTATGTGAGTTAATAGTTGTAACAGTAGTATAGTACATTTTTATGTATGATTTATTCTAAACAGAAGATTATTTATATTTAGAATAAATCACACCAGAAATTCTAGCAATTACAACACGAAAACAAAATATAAGTCTAACAAGCACTTATTACCGATATTAAGCTACACACATAGAGAGAATTGCAAAGCAAGAATCGAAGTTTCCCATGTTGTCACCCGGGTAACCTATATCCACGGACCAATGGTAGCGTTGCAACTAATGCGGGCCCCAGTTACGAGCACTCTGTGTTTATGGAGCGCATAAACTGCAGCTCCTAAGGTGCCACCCTTGCGAGACACCATCAACTAGTTGCGTCGAGATATTAGGATGTATAGATAGAATAATTTCTACGCTGCTATAATAATTTCTAATGCTTTCGTCTTATCGTCTATTGCTTTAAAATATTTAATAGACGAAATAACGAATTTGACAAATATTTTTTTGAAACGAATTATATAAACAAGTCTTTTTTTGGACATTGAAAGTTACATAGTGGAAATCAAAGTATTGTTTTCCGGATCTAAATATCATATAATGCAAAAAAAAATAAGTTTCGGGCCCTTTACTGGATCTCAAATCTGCAAATTTTCTTGAAACCGCTGGTCATTGTAATTCCATTAAGACTACTAAAATCACATTGTTCACACACAAATTTAGTAGCATTGGCAGTTCAGTCTCTGATACAGTGGAATGGCAGTGATGGCATTCATTCATTCATTCATTAATTGACTAACAATCGATATTGCCTTTAAAACTATCATGGAAACATGCATATCTCCATTTTTATTTTTAAATTTAAATTTAGTTTTCAAATTAAATGTATTTTCTTTATGTCAAATAATTACTAAACTACAACAACGACGTGCCATCCCATTGTTGAAAAGCAGAACACCAAAATTGCAAGAGCATTGATCCTTTATCGACACACAACTGAGATGATTTTGTAGCAGTCTTCTTGTCAAAGAGTTCGCCCAAGAAAGTACTGCCACCTTATCTATTTCTGCCGCCAAGCGGTAATGTATACTGTTGTGTGTGTTGTTTTTGTTTTACTGCGTTTCAGTTTCAAAAGGTAAGGATGCTGATAAAATCACAAGCACGTGGGACTTTTCAAGTCTCAAGGTGACGGACGTAGTGGCAGTACCCATCAGATCTTTGCGATTTAAAGCTCTGAGTGGTACGGCAACTGTTATGGACAAGCTTGTCGCTTACCACCAGAAGCACGAATCATTGTTCGTCCCGTCACTTGGTGTTATCATCATCATCTTACTTAAGAGCCAGACTCTTGTTGGTGTAGCCTCCTCCACTCGTCACGGTTCGTAGTCAGTTCCTTGACCTCTTTATAGCTCTTCACTTTGATCTTATTTTTTATTTGTTCACTATACGCCATTCTTGGTCTTCCTCTCTTTCTTTTCCCTTCTCTCCTCCCCAACCCTCTCCAAAACTTCCTTAGATCTCTTTTCAATCCATTTTATTTTTTCATTCATTCATTCAATCTCTCTCTCTCTTTGTTTGTTATTGTCCAAGTCTCGCATCCATATATTGCGGTAAACCAGATATCGGTTTTGACGAATATTTGTTTCAATTGTATAGATATTTTAGAGGTCAAGATGTGTTTTTTATTCTCGTCTTTATGTCAGTGGTACATTTGGAGTCTTCTGTGATAACACTAACAAGATACTTGAAATGTGGTACCTGCTCTACTGAATGTCATTTATTTTGATGGGCGTAATTTTGGAAGGGTGTTTTGCATTTACTAAATAACACTTCTGCCGTCCGCTAACCAAAACGCTGCTAAGTGACAAAATACATTTTTTGAGACATCATAAAAAATCATAACCCAGTTTCAGAATATTGAAATTGTTTAATGATATTTCAGCTATGCATCCTTAGGCTAAGTTCCGATAAGCCGAACACGTCAACTAATTTTAACTATTTTTAAAAGAGAATTTTGTGCTCTATTTTCTATTTAAAACGGATATTTGACCATTTGTCACTTAGCGGCTTTGGTATCATAAAAAAAACCTTGCGGGCTTGTACTTAAAGATTCAAATATAACATCATGTTCATTTTAAAATCTCATCTTAATCCAACTGTAAACGTTGTTTCGTAGAAATGTAATTACTTAAGTTAACAGCCGTCGCTCTATCCAGGTGATGGCGACTATTAATTAGCACTGATCCTCGCTCAGACGGGATTACAGCTGATGAATTGCACCTGGAAGAATTGCCATGACTTACCTGCTTAATAATTTTATTACAACTCAGTAATTAGCTACGTATAAATGTACAATTACAAGATTTTCATTAATAATGTAATGGTAACAAATTTCCATAGAGATTCTGTTTATGGTTTGACAGTATTGGAGTATATTTAACTGAGCAAGAAGTATGTAGAAAAGATACCATGAAAAAAACATAGCAATATTCAGTATACTATGGTATATTGTTGATTTTATGACGTGAATATGTTATGCATACAAGTTACTGTAGAACCTTTTCAGGCTACACTAGTTTACAGTTTTTTTTTTTCAATTTTATCTCGACTACCGGTCGTATGCTCATTGAATTTGGTCATCAGGCCGTGTTCAGAGGCGGCTTGAACACGTGAACACGTGAACAGTGAACACTATGATCAGAGCGGCAAGTTATTGCCCAATCGAAGGTTCCGTACCGGTGAACATCAATGTTGGAGGGTTCGCATCTTATGCGTGTAATGGGCTCTTCTTTTTTATATTTCTAGTGTTACTTTTCGAATCGACATCTTAATTATTTTTTTTATATAGTACCAAGTGACGGCACGAACAAGCCGCGCGACTGTTGTAAGCGACATGCTTTATTTAAATCACAAAGATCTGAGGGGCGCTACCACTGTGCCTGTCACCCTGAGACATAAGTTGACGAGTCCCATGTGCCTGTAATTTCACCAACAAAACTCAATAATGCTCACATCACTGCTTTAAAGCAGAACTTATTTCTGCTACTACATACATTTATTTTTCTCCTCAGTTTGGGAGTAATTTGTGGATGTCAATGCCTGTGTCCATGGCAGTGGCGATTCCCTATTGCGGGGCTATGAGTGTGTGTATGTTATATTATAAAAAAAAAGTATGGTGGCAGTATTTCCCTGAACGAACTCGTTCACAATGAGTTTTCCCTTTCCTTTCTATTGCTACTCATATTAAATATTATTAGCACTCTTAGTCTTCGAAACCGAAACATAGTAATGTTCACATTACTGCTTGGCGGCAAAAATGGGTAATGTGGCAGTACTTCCCTGGACGAACTCTTTCAAAAGGAGCTCTAATGCTATAAAATTTATTTGTTGGTTTACCACGCAACATATTGAAAAACTATCAAAACAACTAACCAGCTAAATTAAATAACTAAGGCTCTTAAAACTGTGCCTTATCTCCATTAAACAGAGTTAAAAAGTAACTTTCGAATTGTCATCATCATTTCTATCGAAGTGTCACTTTTAAAAATTGTAATTAAGTAAGGCCACATTTGCAAAATGACAACTTTTCAGGAGAGAAGCTTAAACACTGCAAATGAAAAAAATCTACGAACGAAATTAGTCTATAACTTTTTAAGCTTAATTATGAGAGTTATAACATTTTATCACTTTATTATTTTATCCTCCAATATTGATCTATAGTAAACGTGCACTTTTTCAAATAAGCGATATTTGTAGCGTGGTCGGAAGTGAGCAATCTTGAAACAAAACGAGAGCGCGTTTCAGAGTACAACAAATGCCATCTAGCAGTAGCGCGATTGAACTAATGGTGTGTTAAAGTTGTAGTTGTTACATATTTGTCTTTATGTTTGATATATATATATATATATATATATATATATATATATACATTAATTGTTCCGTCTATATTAGCTGATCTTTGGATAAATTATAAAAGAACAGTATTTAAGGTAACACTATCATTATGTTTAAAGCAATACTAAATTAATATTTGGTATTCAAAAATAATATTTGATCATCTTTTTTTCTACAGGTCTAATCTTTAGGTTAAATTATATTCATACATAAATATTTTAGAACATCAAAATAAAAAAGTATTTTAGTAAATCGAATTATGAAATGTAAACATCTAAATTTCACTTTTAATATTCATTTGTCTTATCTTTGAGGCCCAACATGAAATTATCAAAGTTAATTTACACAAATGAAATATTTTTGCGTAGCTCAATACAGATTAAAATATCCATTCAATCAAAGCCGACTGAAAACTTAGCACTTCGTCGAAAAGACCTTGTGAATCCTCTTCTACATGCATGGCTTTGTCTTAATGTTTTCTCCTTCCTGTTAAACCAAGTGACAAGTAATCTAAGGAAATCGAATCCTAGACCTCCCATGTAGGAAACACGCGTAACTAACCTAATCAACTCTGACTGCTTTCCTGAAATTAATACTTGATGCAATTAAGAAAAGATTTTAAGTCATTGAGATCATAAATTAATATTTAAAAAAAGTAGCATAATAAAGGTTTAATTACACCTTTTCGTCGTAAGTTCCAGGTTAAATCCAGCTTTGATCTAGTCTATTAGACCGAACCTTTTCTGCACTCCGTACATATTGGCCTAAACGCTCGTTAGGCGTATGCCTCCTAGCAACTAAACGATGGACTACTAATAAACTACATCAAAATTGTTACGATTGGATAATTTTACACAGCGTTCGCTACCTATATACGTGGGGCGCACTATAAGTTTCCGGAATAAACAAGAAACTAAATAAATAAACAAATAAATAAAGAATAAACAAGTACTATAAATGGTAAGTAATAAATTTATTGTTTCTCAAAATATTCTCCGTTAGCGTTAATGCACTTTTCATACGAATGAACCAATTTTGAAAACATTTATGCCACTCCTCCGTGACAATCTCTGAAACATATTTTTGATACTCTTCGACAGCCTCTTCAGGTGATGAAAATCGTTGACCGCGTAACTGTTTCTCAATTTTTGGAAGTTTTTTACGGAGGTTGTCAATAACTTCCAGCAAACAAATGATCGTATACCAATCACTATTCACGGTACAACGATTCTCCAAAGCAACAGTAGTCACGTGTCCAGTTTTGTTAAAAAAGAAGCAATCATCCGCTTAGAGGCACTTTGCATGCGCGCCACTTTGGTTGGTTTCGGCTCATCTCGAAAGACCCATACGCTCGATTGCTGCTTTATTTTGGGATCGTAACTATAAATCCATGTTTTGTCACCTGTTACTATGTCCCACACCAAATTTGACGCTCCTTCGTTAAATCTGGTAAGCATGGCATTGCATCGAGTGACGCGATCCGTTTTTTGTGCCTCAGTCAAATGTGTGAAAGAGTGGGATCCACCGAGAGCACAGCTTTTCACACCCAAATGTTTGTGTAGTATTGATTGTATTTAACTCATGCCTATGCCTAAAGATACCCGAATCTCATGGTATGGCCATGCCTGTCTGTTTTGATCATACGGCGCACAGCATCGATGTTTTTGTTGTTCACAGCAGTGGACGGGTGACCATCACGCGATTCGTCGCTGAGATTCACACTACCGCTTTTGAATTCTGCAAATCAGCTATAAATAGTCGTCTTGCATGGTTCTTCATCGCCAAAAGCAGTTTGAAGCCGAGTGAAGCTCCGCTGAGCTGTAAAAATACATTTAAAGTCGTACAAAATCATACTACGAAAAATTTCAAGAGTTAAATCCATGGTGATGTAAACAACCAATTTTTAAAAGACGCCACAGTGTAAAAACAAGTGACAGTCAGATGAAACAAAATGTATTCTACACCCAAAGAGTTCCATTTTCAAATGTTGTAATTACTTTTTAAATATTGTTTATGTAAGTGGCTAGTTCCGGAAACTTATAGTGCGCCCTATGTAACTGTCGTCTACTAACTAAAGCGCGGCTTTGGGACAAATGGTCAATTATCCGTTTTAAACAGCAAAAGATAGAACACAAAATTCTCTTTTAAAAATAGTGAAAATTGGTTAACATGTTCCACTTATCGGAACTAACCCTAACGATTCATAGCTGAAATATCATCAAACAATTTCAATATTCTAAAACTGTTGATTTTTATATCTCAATAAATAACTAAATAATCATCATCAATCAAAAATATAACTAAATAACGTTATATATTTATCACATATATCCGTTCCATTCTAGCTATAGATAGAATAGTGTTTTTCGAGCCCATCGTGTTTTTAACCGACTTCAAAAAAAAAGGAGGTTCTCTATTCGATTGTATTTTTTATGTACGCATGTTGCGCGATTACTCTGGCGGCTTTTGTGAACCGATTTTGATGATTCTTTTTTTGTTGGAAAGAGGGTACCTTAGTATTAATCCCATTTAAATTTGACGAAAATATTCCATCTCTAAGGATCGCAAACTAGGAGATGAATCTGGTTTCGCGCACTTTCCTTTTACCGATTACAATAAAACTTGGCAAATAGGTGTAATTCCAATAAAAAAGGAGATTACAGAGAAAAAAGTTATTACATTGTCGAATTCTAATAGGTTTTATAGATTTGTTAAATTGTTTGTGAAATAACTCCGCTAGTTTCTTATAATTATTAAATACAAATATTGAACGCAAAGAAAAAATCGAATCGGTGTCGAAAGCCGAAAAACTCAATACAAAGATATATAACAGACACATACAGAAGAAAGTCGTCGACTTAGTAAACTCGACCTGAAGCTTACCTAGTTGGCAAAGCAATGAGCACGGAATCCCGTGGTCGCAGGTTCGCGTCCTGTCGATTCGAAAGATTTTTTCTTAGTGTTCGATCTTTGTATCCAATAGGTTTATTACTATAGTTTCGTGCATATTACTTAAAAGTTAAATGAAAAGTGGATGGTTTTGATTAAAGGAAATGTGGCCAAATAGAATGACAACTGTCCAAGTAGCTGCACTAACCGGTCAGATTAGTAGACGCAATAAAATTTTCACTCTTTTAGCGCCCAGTTACACGAGAAGAAAGTTTTCGCGCGGCCGCCACGCGGCGACCGCTCAGTTACCACCCATTCATGTACATTAATAGCGAATCTGAATTCTATTTATTATGCAACAACATTTAAATTCCTCTCAATAAAATTACCGCCCGGCCGCCGCGTAGACCAACTTCAAGCCAGGCTAGCCCGCGTGCCCGGAACGCTTATTTAAATTAAAACGTAAAAGCTAAACGAATAGAGCTTATTTTGCCATGACAGTTAGACGCACGCGGTCGCTGCGCTGCGGCAATACGGACTCCGCTCTTCGACCGCGCAAGGTGGGCGCGATGAAATTCGTATTGAATAAATGCGACCTTATTGTAAATAAGGCCACATCACAAAATGACAACTTTTCAGGAGAGAAGTTTAAAAAGTCAACGAACGAAATTAGTCCATGACGTTTTATGCATAAATAGGAGAGTCCGTAGAGAGTAGTCGATGATATGAGCCGAGTCACCTAAGTTGTCGAAGATCTATCAGAGGTCCTTGTGAAAGAGTTCGTCCAGGGAAGTACTATCACCTTGCCTACTTCTGCCCCCAAGTTCTGATTTGGGAAGGTAAGAGTGCTGGTGAAATTACAGGCATATGGCACTTGTCAACTTGTGTTTCAGGGTGACGGGCGCTATGGCAGGGCTTTTCAGATCTTTATGAGTTAAAGCTCTGAGTGGCACTGCAACTGTTATGGACAGGCGTGTCGCTTACTCGTACGTCCACCAACTTGGTATCACAAAAAAATTTTCATCAGTGTCACAGCCTTGTCCCGGCGGTGACATTAGCTGAGTGGATCCTATTACATACGCCACAGTCGCACACTTGACATCTACTTAGTACAACAATAGTGTTGACCAGCTTTGTGGTCGCATAATTATTTATTGCTAAGATTTTATTTTTAATTAATTTTATTTAATTTTTTTTTTTTGTTATTCATTTTCTGTTTGTTTTAATTTAGTTTGTTTTAGTTTTAATTTAGTTCTGTTTTATTTTTTTTACTTTTTATTTTTTACTGTTTATTATTGTGTTGTGGTGTTATGTAATAAATGTATTCTATTCTATTCTATTCTATATACCTATCTATTGTATTTTTATCCTAGCTACTCGTATGACTAAGTTAAAAGGATGGTTTTTGACTAACTGCATTAATTATCAAATGCTGAGAACCGACTTAGCAACATTTCTAACTATCGGTTACGTTAGTCTATAACCTGGGGTACTAAGGGCACCTGTAGCAGGTGCGGCAGATGTACAACTGGTCTAGTCTGCCCCTAATATGGACCTAGGACATTCGGCCGCTTATCTATGTATAGTATTTTAAAGTTTTTTATAGTGGTAGTTCATGACGGTTATGTAATTTAAATTGCGTTATGTTGTAGGTTTGTAATCATTTAAGATACGTTAACATTTTGTATTTTAATGGCTTGACATTGACGTGTTTAAATAATTTATTTGGGTAATAATGTCGATTCAGTGTCATATCACGTAATAAACTAATTTACTGCAAATATTTATTGAACGTCGTAATGTTTTTTCTATCACATTTTAGTAGCAATAGAAGTCCTCGTAAAAGAGTTCGTTCAGGGAATGTGAGCATTACTGCGTTTCTGTTTAGTAGGGACAGGGTGCTGGTGATATTAAAGGCACATATCTCATCAGATATCTATGTCTCAGGGTGAAGCTCTAAGTGGTACTGCCAATGCAAAGGCTGGCGTGTCGCTTACATACTCGATATCAAAAAACTGTACTTACTTTTTTGTGTCTATTAATTCCGGCTAAAAATTCCGATAATTTACGAACCGATTTTGATGATTCTTTTTTTCTTAGAAACAGGGTACATCAGTATTGGTCCCATTTAAAATTGAAAAAAATATTCAGCCTCTAAGGGTAGTAAGTAAGGAGATAAATCAGGTTTATTGGATTTCAACCACTTTCTATTAACCATTTTCAACAAAACTTGGCAAATACTTAGATGTCCTAATTCCACAAACTTTTGACGTATGTTTGTTTTTACAAAAAGCATAATTATTTATAAAATACTTCACCATTTGTTATTATTATGAAAGCAAATATCGAACAAACGCAAAGAAAATGTTCTTCGATCCGATTGGAGTCGAACCAATTTCCTCAACAATGCCACTGTAGCCACAGATACTGGTTCGAGTGCAGGAAGTTCGGATTGAAGGAAATTTTCTTTATCTTTATTTTACAAAATACTCAACAATTAGCTCTGTTAACTTTTATGAATGAATATACTAACCGCAGGAGACAATTTAGTAGGCACATCATTGACTTACATATAATTGTAAGTCAATGAGGCACATGGTTTTTTTTACAGTCTTCCAAACAGTTTGTTTGTTCTTGTTATTCATACTACAGTCAACAGCATAACAGCAGACCCAGCTATTGGTATGGTTGTACAGCATCATTATACACTGGGAAGGGATCATTTTATTTTTTAATTAGTTTTGTCTTTCTATAACTAGAAGAGTATTTACGTCATGGTTTCTTTCAACGGTTTTTGGTTTTTTTTAAAGGATAATAATATTTCTTTTTATGAAATATCATATTTTTACAACCACGACGTTCATAATTTTTTATGAAAATACTCCACTGTTTTGTTATTATTACTGGTGCTAAAAATCGTACAAACGCAAAGAAAGATCTCCAACCAGTGCGTCTATTGCCTCACCGTGGCCAGAGAATAAAAACGTAGCCCGTGGCAGCTACAGATGCTTGGTACAGTCAAGAGCACGTCAAGCTTGACACTTTGTACTTTGGACCGTTCTTATCGTAAGCGGCATAGAGTTGGATTTAAATCTTAAGTGTCAAGCTTGACTTGCTTATGACCCTGTACCACAGACCACAAAAATACTAGTAATAGACTGGTTAGTGGGCGGGGTCCGCGTTACCTAGCTTATCACTAGACGGGCATATGAGTGTCAACAGCACGTCAGTCGTCGGTTAAATGTGATGCATTTTGTGGAAAAAATCGAAATATTTATAAATTGTGCCATTATATCATGTCGCGTAAGAAACCAAAGTATAAAAAAATACTCCGAGAGTGATTTCACTTCATCGGTAAGTACTAAAACTGTTTTCTAATATTTAAATTAATATATTTATTTATTTATAATTTCGAAACAAAACTATTTTCTTGCAACACGGTAATAACAATATACATTGGTTGCTAGCCATCGCCGCCGTCAAAAGAACAATTTGAATGACGTTCAATGAATTGCTTGCACTAGTGTCGTATTACACTTGGTACTGGGTCCGCGTGTTGTAATTAAATTATCGATATGTAGAAACTCTGTATCTAGAAACCCGGTTTTGGTTGAGTTCAACATTTTTTTAAATGCCGTACCAATGTGTAAACATAAATTGTTTACAGGTATTTAAAAGCTAACAATTTTGATTACTTAAGTGTTTGGTCCCAACACTCGCAATAGTTTATTTAAATTTTCAAACGATATATTAATGAAAAAAAAAGGAAATATAGATAGAAGAGGTACAGTGTCGATAATTTTACAATGCACGTAAGTTCGTGGGGTATCAAATGAAGACTTTATGAGATTGGAGATTTTCTTTCCCTTATCTACATACTCCTATCTCCCTACTTGCTTATTACACCACCTTCATCCGCTTGAGTTCTTAGTTTTATCACAGGCATGATTTACATTTGCAGTTTTTGTATTGATTTTTTTAAGTTCCCGCCGGATCCTTTTTAAGGGAGAAATGGGCTGAAGCAGGCAGGCAGTAAAAGCTGGGTACCTACTAAATGTAGCACCATTTGCTATAGGCATTTCATGACATCTTATTAAATTATATACAGATGAATAACAACGGAAAAATTCATTAAGAAACAAGTCATTTGGTTAATCAGGTAATATATGACGTGAAACTCAGAGTCGCATTCACAAATTATAGACCACATTTAAATGTGAAGACATTTCTGAAGCATTGTCAGTTATTTTTCGTCAAGTTTTCATGAAACAAATGATTCGCTTCTTCGCCTTCGAAAATAAGTATCTTCATTTTCTTGACAAGGTCGTCGACGTTATAGGTGTGGTCATGTTCAGTCAGTTCAGAAAGAGGTAATTGTTGAAAAAATATATCATATTCCAGGGAAAATAAAGATTTTTATGATGACTGTGTTTTAATACTTCAACCCTTCCAGTGATCGGATTGACTTGAAATCTAGTAGGTTAATGAAAGTACGATGACAGTATAATAAATCATAAATACTGTGATTGTAGCATGTAGCTACGTATACGCACTCGCCTCCGTAACTAATATCAATTAATATTTGCGTGTAGTAAAACCTTATGCGTATTTGGTAACAAACGGGTGCGTGTAAAAGTCAGCTACGCTAGTTCTCGAAGAAATTGCTTTAAATGCTGTTTCCATATACTCCGTGGTTAACCCTAATTATAGCAAGTTTATAGCAATGCCTAGTTCAATATTCCGCTAGTTATGAAACATAATGTCGATATCAATTAAATGTCACATCCCTATCTGTAGATTGTCAACTTTTTGCTTTTGTTCCAAGAAGTTTATTTTCATAGGATTCTTAGCTTTCATGTGACTAGTAATAATAAAACCTTATTAGATCCAAATAAGTTTCAATTTTTGTTACCAAAAGTTTTTTATTATTGTCTATTTTCGTTTGATAATTTATGACCAATCAAAATTATGTTATCTTAGTACTAATGTAAGATTACGTTTTCAAATGTGTGCGTGTGGCGACACCTGTTTTGATACAAAAGTTGCTTTATGCTATTTCCATTCTTTTGTTTCTTCCGTGTCCTGTACCCACAACAAACTTCGTGCAATTTAGGCTATTCGAAAAAATGAACAAGTTCTGTAATTCCCGAACGACACAACATGATGATTTTCAAGGTCAGTTTGAACAAGTACCAACTGATATTATGGACAAATGTAAGTCTATCTTACAATATAACAAAAACCTTGAATGAGGCTTAAGACGCAAAATTCCACTCTACAAAACAAAGATGCCTGTATTATTGATAAATAAAATACAATAACTGTACATTATTAGGGTTGTATATTATTTAGTCTCACACATACATACATTCAATATTAAAAAGAGAAAATAAAAAACTCTGACTTCAAAATGACGTAGGTATTAACGTAACCTCAAAATACCGTATCAACGACAACAAAAAAGTAATCGTACAAGAGCGCACTTTATTTTAATTTTACTCGGAACCCTGACCTATCACAAGCGATCAACACAAAAAACGGTGTCAACGTACTGACGCACACACACATTCAAACACAAATGAAACAACACACGCACGAGAGGAACGGGATCCCTTGCGTTGGCGCATGTTCGAGCTTAAATGGTATCATATTTGAAGATATTTCTTACGAAAATGCATATTATTTTGAAAAAAAAGAGCCGGCAGACCGTTCCGATACAAAGAAATAGACAAATACCTACACATAAAATAATAAAGCAAAATATCGATATGAAAACCTCCAAGTCGACGACAATTTAATAACCACCTTAAGATTGCATTGAACCATGACATAGGGAAAAAATAATTACCCATGGCCGACACAAGTGAACTAGTCTGGTGATCCACGAGCTCTTAGGGAAATATTATTAATGAGGAAATAACGTATCCAGTGAACACAAGTATACCATGGTCATAAAACAGCATCTTTTTCCGAAATCATTATCATCATCGTTTTAGCCTAAGGACGTCCACTGGTGGACATAGGCCACCCCAAAGATTTTAGGAAATAGTACGGTGAAAATCATATTTTAACCTAATATGTAAAAGTTCTCAATATAAAGAATTGTCGATTGCAAAAACTATCTTCAGATACTTATCTCATGTAAAACTGCGAACGCGAGTACCAAAATGCAACTTTTCGGTGCATGGTCTCTTTCAAGGCCAACTCACGTCTACACGGTACTTACTTATAGGATTTTGTTGTTTTCCGTCTTACATACACTCGCGTACATAAATTGGTACAATAGATATAACAAAGGTCTCAACACAGCAGATATGTGTTGTGTTCAGTATCGCCATACAAATGTGTTTTGGTGTGCTTTTTACATAACAATTAACTTTAATTGTTTAGTATCATCGTCATCTGATTGATCGCTTTCACGCATTACGCACCTGACGTAATACGAATTCCCTTGGCATAATAAAATCACACTGTGACTGTGACGTCAAACGTGTTTCAGTGGCATGAAAGTCATAAAAATAATACTTACGAACGAGAAATTTTACAGCTCTCCTGAAAAGTTGTAATTGTAAGATGTACCCGTATTACTCCAGAGTTACGAATTATCTCTCAAAATCGTTTCCAGCGGTAAAGATCCTTAAGCGTGAAACACACAAAGAGCGGGTGCGGATCGGGTCGGGACCGCAGCGGGTCTAATTCCGTGTATATATTATTACAACACATCGAGCGCGGACGCTGGACGTGCGCTCTCTGTATGTTACACGCGTTATATTGCAGCTCTTTTGAATGCGTACAACAAGCTAATAATTGCTAACAAATAGGTAACTGAAAAATTAGATTATTCACAGGCGATCGTTTCCAGCTGCTTGGAACGGACCTGTCGTCCGATTTTAACTTCGGCAGTTACATAAAATAAAGGACCAAACATGCAGCCAGAAAGCTTCGCGTCCTTTCCAAGATTAGCCGGTATTTTTTTCTTCTTCACACCGGGACAGCCCCCGTTTTTTTCTACATAAGTTTTGATTATAGTGACCCTCTCTACCGACCCTTAGGGTATACGAGAAGGGCTCTATAACCTGTGCAAGTACAGGTACAATCTAAATTTAGGTCCTGACCCAGGATCAGCCAGTGCAAAGGCTTGTCACAGACCGTTGTCACTGATTTCATCCGGTTCTCAAGAGGCTAGAGCCTCGGGTGAGCCGCCCCAAGTGCACGTATACCTCCCAATTTTCCAATTAGGCACCGGATCTTTGATGTACTTTTGACCCTGTACCTAAATCGTAATAAAAAAGTAAATTTTCAAGTAAATAAATAAAAAAATATTAGATAACGTCACATACTTTGCTCTAATCCCAAATTAAGTTTCACGTTCAAATTCATTTTCAAGTGTAAATTTATTTTACCTATGGAATAAATAATCTTTGACTTTGACTTTGACAAAGCGTGTGTTATGGAAATTAGAAACGACGACGGTACCACAAACACGTCCGGAGACAGTATAGAAAAGTCAGATTTCTTCGTTGACTAAATAAAAAAGTAATATTTTAGTGCTTTTCTTTTTCTAAGAATAAAGATTCCAAAAAGTTGAAAATATGCAGACACAAAATCTACAATAGGTAATATTTCTGCAGTCCAAAGCGTCCATAATAATGGATAAACTTAAAACGATAACATTTTTGCGCGTCACGTCATCACGAAATGCAGAACGAATGTAACGTGCGCTTGCAATTGCAGTCCGGCGCATCTCGTACAAAAGCGGCGTAAATCACATTTTTATTTTTTTTTGTTTTGAGGTTTATTTGGTTTTTAAGTGTTTTTTTTACAATATTTGAATATTTAAAAACGTTTACGTAAAATAAGTTTTTACTATAGTAGCAGTAGCAGCAGTCCTTGCGAAAAAAATCGTAAAAATCGGAAAATATTGCCACCTTACCTATTTCTACCGCCAAATTGATTGAACGGAAAGGGTGCTGGTGAAATTACAGGCACATGGGATTGTCAATTTATGTCTCAGGGAGACAGGCGCAGTGGCAATGCCCTCAGTTCTTTGCGATTTAAAGCTCTGAGCGGCACTGCAACTGTTATGGACAGGCGTGTGTGTTGCTTAGCACAGGCGCACGACGTGTTCGTCCCGTTACTTTGAAATCATAACAATAATATTATGATATCGATTTTTTTTACAAAGGAAATACCTTAATGCACAGTGTACACATACATAATTTACTGTTACTACCTCATGACAAATAATTCGGGAAATCATTCGAATAAACTCTTACTTTTACTTGCGTATAGAATCAGGAACAACCTGAACAATATTTTACTATTTATCGGCTCGAGTAAGTTTTATGTTAAAAAATTAAATTTCTGCAGTTTCGCCTTTCTGCGGTCCGATGTGGTCGTCACATCAGGCGATCGGCGCGGGCGCAGAATTCGACGCGGCCTTGACGCCGCGCCGGTCGTCGACTCTCCCGTTTTTATTCGCGAAATAAGACGCCGCGACAAAGGGCACACTTTATGAATCTTTTGTAGAATCATGTTTAATTTCAAGCTACATTGACCAGCGCTATTCGCTGTAATAAGCCATTTTTATTTTTAGACTAAAAAGTTTTTTTCGAAGTGATATTTTATTTAAAAAACAGCTTTAGATAAAGTTGATCGTCGGCTAATTAAAATTATAACAAACTTATTTAATAGCATTTTAATGACTCAAGACGGGGGCCATTTCTAAGAACTGACTGGCAATAAAACTAAAAAAAACTTTAGCATCCAAACTGACTCCACCCTGAAGGTCAATGGCCTTAGAAGCGTCATTCTTATATCGGCCGCATTTTGGCCGAACGAAACAGGGGAACTAATCCCGTCCCTCTCGCACCCACAGTCGACCCTATTCATTTTCGTGTGCGTGATGAATACCGATTATCTCATTCACTGTATTCGCTTTTTCAAATTTTGTGCCAGTGTGCGTCCCTTTTGACGTGTGAGTCACAAAAATTATCTGTTTTGCGCTTCGTGAATGTGAATTCTCATTTTGAAAATGTCAATAGCATAAATTTTTATGGCCTTTTTTAAATTCCTCTGCGCGCTTAAACAGCGCTTTGTTATTCCTAAGTTTTTTCACGTATCCTTGAAAGTGTTAGTGAATTTTTATGTAACAGCCATTTATTTTCGTTATGGCGTTGAGGTAGGTCGCAGTTAAATATTTATGTGTGCGTAAGCGCATTCGTGCTTCGGTTTCGATATTCTAATTTCAAACCGGATTTCTCCAGTTTTTTGTTCTGATTCTTCACTCGTTTATTATTGGTCGTTAGTTTAGTGCCCGTATTTTTATTGGTTAGATACATTTAGTTACGCATTTATATTTCAAAATTGTGTAAAGTTATGGGTATAGTCCAGGGCCACAAGTCTAATACCTAGGCTAAGTTTAAATCATCCGTTTGCGTGTCGGTGGCGTCAGTGGCGGGATTTTGTACGTTTGGTATTCTGCTAAAAGTTAAGAACAGTGACTTGTCAGTGATTGACCATCGAGCTACTTTCAACTGCCATTGCAATTTTTTGGTATTCTGCTCTTCAATAGTGAGCGTATGACACATCGATGACGTAGTCTACAAGTTGTTTGATATAAAATAATAAATATAAATAAATAATATACAACATCGCATTACTGATCCCAAAGTAACTAAAGCACAAGTACATATGGAATTGGTAGACAGCTACACTACGGTAAAAGTTAGTTTCTACATTGACTCGGCCGAGGATCGAACCCGAGACCTAAGAGATGGCGCCACCATGAAAATCGGCGTACAAGCCACCCGACTACGGAGGTCGTCATAAAATAATTGCAACTTTTTATTTAAAAAAAAACCGACCTCAAAAGTCTGTGAAATTACATCAATTCGCCAAGTTTTATTAAAATCGGTTACCGGAAAGTGCGCAAAACCGGATTCATCTCACAGTTTGCCACCCTTAGTCTGCCTTTCCACCAGTGATGTGCGAGGTAATAGCGAGGCGGTGCTAGGATGTGTAGCGGCGCTGTGAAACGGTGTGATGTTTTCCACCAAAACTGTGCGAGGATGCGTTACGAATGTCTTTTCAGCTGTAATAAACCTTAACATACATTTTAATCCTTAAAAAAACCTTTCACGAGAAGTGAGTAATTCGTTTTTCATCCATTAAACAAAAGTACACTTTATGAGTTAATACACTATTGTATTAATAGTGCCATATGTCTCAGAACTAGATTGAAGATCTCCTTAAAAAAGGCGTTATGTCACTATATTTACGCTTCTTATATAAATATAAGAAAAACGTTACATCAGAAGCGTAGCATTTTTTTTTTATATAATAAATACCAAGCGGCGGGACGAACAAGTCGTGCGCCTGGTGGTAAGCGACACACCTATCCATCATAGTTGGAGTGCCTTTAAGAGGTTCTCAATTTTTCAAGATCTTATGGGCACTGCCACGTGCCTGCAATTTCACCAAGACCTTTTTAGTAGCAGTAGAACTCCTTGTGAAAGAGGTTGTCCAGGGAAGTACTACCACCTTGCCTACTTCTGCCCCCAAGTTCTGATTTGGGAAGGTAAGAGTGCTGGTGAAACTACAGGCACATGGGACTTGCCAACTTGTGTCTCAGGGTGACAGGCGCAGTGGCAGTGCCCCAGATCATTGCGATTTAAAGCTCTGAGTGGCACTACAACTGTTATGGACCGGCGTGTAGCTTATCATCAAGAGCACGACTTGTTCGTCCCGTCACTTGATATTATAAAAAAACTTACTTATGATATATACACACATATATAAATTATTTTATAATATCTGCAAGAAATCAAAATTCTTTATTGCTCATTATTTGTACCTTAAAAGTTTTATTATTCCGCCTTTATCCAGTGCAGAATATAGTAAAAATAGGTAAAGTTATTTCAACGCCAATCAATAGTAGATTTAAAAATTATGACCAGGGATAGAAACCAATTTAAATCCCTAATAAAATCTCAATTCGTAACAGAAGTTGTTCTCACAGGGTGTACGACCGGCACTGACAATAAGAAAAGTTCGTATCCTGTCACCTGCCGTCGCAAAAACCACCGTGGTCTTTAAACTATCCTCCCTATTTATAAAACTCTAGAAAAACCTATACGTACGCGTCCATTCCGTGGTCACTAGCGAGCCTCTATGAACGACTTCAAACAGAAACTTCAATGGTGTTTATAAAACTAGGATTTATTTTGAACAGTTGAGTTTTGTAATAGGTTTTTTAAGACTTGTTCGGCCGGTCTCAGTGCTGATTTAATGGAGATTTTGCTGGTCTTAGATACGGCAATTAATGTTTGGTTTGGGTCGTTTTATTTTTTTATTGCAATTATGGGAACGTTAAGATTATTGAGTTCGCAATTTGATATCACATAGATATATTCTAGAATTTTGATGTGTTTTTATTACATTAAATTGCAGAAAGAAAAGTTTTATCGTTATCGATTTTATCATAATAGGGGTTAAAGTATGAAATTGCCGATTTGTACTGAAAATCTAAATTGTTTATTTTTTAAATTTTTAACAAATTTATTTAATCAAAATAGTTGCCATTATTATCTATACATTGCTGCCATCTAATGGGAAGGTTATTAATGCCTTTGCGATAGAACTCCGACGATCTAGACTGCACAAACTGTGTGAAAGCATTTTGTACTGCCTCCTGGGAAGAAAACTTCTTGTCACGTAGATAATTGTCCAAATCACGAAAAAAATGGTAGTCCGTTGGAGCAAGGTCTGGTGAATACGGAGGATGACGAATGGTTTCTAACTGCAGTTCCTGAAGGGTCAAAATGGTTTCTCGTGCTGTGTGAGGTCTCGCGTTGTCGTGGAGCAATAATGGTGAAGATCGATTCATGAGTCGGGGCTGTTTTACTGCTAGTTTTGTCAACATGGTTCGGAGTTCGGCACAATAGACATCTGCCGTTATTGCTTGACCAGATCGGAGAAAACTATAGTGAATAACACCATGCTGAGACCACCAAACAGTTACCATTACCTTTTTATTGGTAAGTTTTGCTTTAGGACACTGTTGTGGCATTTGACCTGGGGTCAGCCATTGCATTTTTCTTTTCCGGTTATCATAAAGAATCCACTTTTCATCACATGTTACAATTCGATCCAATATTCCTTCATTTCTGTACCGGTTCAACAAGGCAACACAAGTTTCAACACGCGTTTCTTTCTGCAGATCAGTCAAATCATGAGGCACCCATTTTTCGTATTTTTTTATTTTATTGATTTGACGCAAGTGAGTCAATATTGTGGGTAAGGTAACGTTAAACCATGCCGCTAATTCCTGGGTAGTTTGACTAGGATCGGCTTCCACTATCTCTCTTAATTCATCGTTATTCACCTGTGTGGGCGGTCTTCCTCGTGGCTCGTTCTTTAAGTCGAAATTTCCATCACGAAAGCGTTTAAACCAAAATCGCACGGTGCGTTCATTAGTAGACCCCTCTCCAAACGCAGCATTGATATTGCGGGCTGTTTCTGCCGCGTTAGTTCCGCGTCGGAACTCGTATTCAAAAATCACTCGAATTTTCGCAGTATCCATCTTTCTTGTCTAAATTGAATAACAAAAACAATTGAAAGTCGATATTCAAATGTTTCAAATTTAAAAAAAAAACAAAATCACAGAAACCATTTGAAAAAAGTTTCATTCGAAAACCTCAAACCATGAAGATTCTATGAAAATTCAAAGAACCTATTGCAATAAAACGGCAATTTCATACTTTAACCCCTAATATTAAAAAAAGATAGCAACAACAAAGTAGTTTTCTAGAAAAAAAAAAGATTTTTTTTTTATTATCAAGTGACGGGACGAACACTTCGTGTGCCTGTTGGTAAGCAAAAGGTAAGTAAACACGCCTGTTGCAAAAATTTGAGTGGCACTGCCACTGCGCCTGTTACACTGAGACATAAGTTAACAAGTCGTGTTTTCGTCGTGTAATCGTGCGAGTTAGCAAGTGGCGGCAGAAATAGGTGGCAGTACTTTCCCATCGAACTCATTCATAAGAAGCTTTACAGCTACTAAATTTTTATAATCTTGAAGTGAGATCTCTATACATGCGTCGTAAACTGATCTGACATGTTTGTTTTTATTGTATTGCATATTTTAAGTAGAAGTAGCTCCTTGTGACTAAATTCGTCTAGAGAAGTATTGCCACCTTATGCATTTCAGCCGCCAAACTTACAATTCCGCGTTCCGGTTCTGAAGGATACTGGTGAAATGACAGACACATGGAACTTGTCAACTTATGTCTAAAGGTGACGGGCACAGTGGCAATACTCCTCCGATCTTTGCGACTTAATTTTATTTATTTATTTATTGTAAATATATTTACACGGTATTTCAGTTAAAAACTAATGCACCGTGAAAACTAAGATAATTCTAAAAATAATAACAATAAGATATAAAAAAAGGAATTAAAAATTAAATTAAATTAAATTAACATACAAATGACAAATATCTTATAATTACACGCTCGAGTCCTAGCAGCCATCATTTCACAGAATCTCAAGCATTCACAACGTACAGCAGCTCATCGCCATGTAAACAAATCACATTCCGGTGCTGATGCCAAGAGTTCTAAAAGTCTGAGTGGCACTGCAACTGTTAAGGACAGGCGTATCGCTTACCACCAGGAGTACGACTTGTTCGTCTCATCTCTTGGTACCTATCATAAAAAACACTCAGAAAAAATTTTGTTGTTCGAGAACCCATAGAGATGTTTAATTCCCATAACAAAGTTTTTTTGTTGGCATAGAACCACAAAGAGAAACTTTGTTATAGGAAATCATTTCGTAGTTCCATGACAATAAATAATATTACCTTTAAAATAAATATTACCTTCGTTGACTCTCAGCTAACTTTTTTTCGGAGTGTATATACAAATCAAATGTAATATTGATTTTTGAAGATTCTAATTTAAAATAATAAAAATAAGTAAAAACTCGAGCGTAGTAAGTAAAATTTTAAATACATGTAGGTGATATCTCTTTCTACCTAAATAGTTCTCCTAACTACTTAAACTGTTGGACTTTGAAAACAATACTGTCACTAAACGAAACTCACTTTTTCAAACATAATCTTAATTTCAGAAACTTAATAAAACTTTCCCAAGTTTTCCAAATTGACTTTTTCGTTATTGACGGTATTGATTTCAACGTAGGATATGTTCAAGGACTTCACATTAAAATCTTTGAATGAAGATGTATAAAGTTCACTGACCACGCAGATATCCATTGAATTTATCAATTCTTTAAATGAATGTGTACCAATTAACGGTACATGGCCACCATCTTAAGAAACGGCGGCTACGGCATTTACCAAGCTTAATGGTATATAATTACGAGCCGTGCATATGTGAAAGACCGACAAAATCCTCGCATAATCGCGCTTATTTGAGAGAAAGGTAAAACTACAATTTTTAAGTTTATTGATTATTTGACCACCATTTTCAATTATTTTTGTGAAATTACTCCACTAGTTTATTATAATTATTAATACAAAGATCGAACATTCAGAAAAATTCCTTCGATCCTTCTGGATTCGAACGTCTTCCAGCAAACCATGTCACATGATGCCAGTCGCTGTGCCAACTAAGCTACGGAACGAACTAGAGGACTTTACGAATTTTTCTACGTACTTGTTGCAGATCTTTGTTTTTGTTTATAGCGACGTTTTATCCGGTAGCGCTATCTGTGAGAAATCTATTTCATCACTCAGCCAGGTAACTTTACAGTTACCAGCATCTGACTAGAGATGTCGCTTTAATAATTGTAATTTTTAAATTTATTGAATGTCACATTGTTTGACCAGCGTGATATTCAATTATTTATAAAAGAAAAAGAAAAAAAGGAAAAATTCGTTACGAAAAACGAAAATTTTTAATTTTAATTAATTTTTTTATTTTGCGGTAAATGCTGTTACAGTTAAAGGGTTAGGCATAAAAAAGTTGTCGACTAATTTCATTTGTAAAATCTCTAAACCTTTCTCCAAACATTGTCATTTTGCAGATATGGCCTTACTACACCAAAGGTATAAACTTCTCAAGAAAAAGAATAAATTATATTGTATGCACTAAAGTATCAACATTTTTAGACGAAGAAGGGTAATTAATATTTATGTACTTTGTGTACATTTGTACACCCGAAAAACATTACCCATGTTACTTTCTTTAAAGACAAAATAAAACTTATATAATACAGCATTACATAGGAAAAAATATAATAAAGCTATTTTACATTACCGCGGAACAGAATGAAAGCGAAATTGTAGACACATAGTAAATAACTTTATGTCAATAGTGTAACGTACAAAGTAGATACTATACGGTAGCTGCGAGAATTTGCGAGAATGTGCGACAATTTTCCGGAAGACTCGCGACCTGTATTTTGGCTCACATCTAGTTTGTACCTTACACAATTAACTAATATATAATAAATTAATATATAATAATATAATATAAATTAATATATCGGAGTAGAACACTGAAGCTCAACTTGTGTTGAGCCTTTTTTAGTATTGTCACAATACTAAAAAAAGGTTTTGAAAAAAAAAAACAAAGCAAAGTGAGTTAATTTCAGACTATCCTCATTACAAAGCTAACGACTAACAAGCATAAATCAACAGTGCAAAAAAAAAGAAAAAATGGCTATTCAGTTCCCGGTCATTACCCCTAGAAATAGAACCCTCCTAGATTAGCAACGGGAAAAACTAAAATGGCGTATTGTTGTTAAAGCCTCACAAAGGGAACGCGATTTTAGTTAGAGGGCTCGGGCCTGCGCCAATGGCGGCCGCCCTGACAGCGATAGATAGGGGATGATATTGTATAATTCAGCGGAAAGCGCTTCATAGACAAGCTGACACGCTGTAAAGCCACATTCTATTTTGTTTTTAATGTGGATTATACACACCAGAAACTAGAAAGTATTTAAAAAAAATTTGAGCAGTAAATTAAATCAGTAATTGCACGTTTTTTAAATTGGACACTTTTAAACCATAGATAATACTTTATGGTTTAGCTTTTACTTTATTGAGTTTTATTTTTCAAAACTGCAATATAATTCTAGTTATCAATTAGTGCGAAAACCAGTCTAGTATTTGTCTATGAAGCGCTGTAAAGCTTGGTGGTAAAGCACTCCCCTAGCATCTAGGTCCCATCCCAAGCTGCGTTTACACACATTATTACAGTTTGATGAATTGCCGCTCCCGTGTGCCGGTCGTTCACCCGCCGATTACTTAAAGAAAATACTCGATATAGTTTTTGCAAATTTTCCTTTATACTGAGTTGGTAGCTGGCATACATTTTGAATATTCATTTTTATTTTTGAATACTTACCTACTTATAAACTCTGTTTATTGTGCAACACTGAGTTTTTAAATTATAGAGTCACGTAATTTGAAAATTATTCTCTCATTATTAATACAAAGAACGAACATTCGATCCAGCTGGATTCGAACCAGCGCTTTTAGCACACCGTGCCGGAGGAATTTTTCTTAGTGTTCGATCTTTGTATTAATAATTATAACAAACTAGTGGAATAATTTCACAAAAAAAATTGATCACTATGATCATGGTAGTAAAATATCGAGATATTCAATAAACTTAGGTAATATTACAATTATTCTCTAAGTTAAGAAGTTAACATTGATAATAATGAACTTTCTACGTTTGTGTTTTTGAATAGTTCTGAGACGTCTTTAATTGTAATGGTGTTTAATGCAAAATATTTTAGTCCTAATGATCTTTAGATGTAACCTACTTTACGGTAACAGCCCATATAACATCCCATTGCCTGAGGAATGAGGAGTTATTTTATGTTCCGGAAGCATTGGAGCATGGTCGAAGAATTCGTTCATGTTCGCCCCCTCCACTTTTAACTGTAATTTCCGGTTAAGATTAATTACTTTTTATTTTGTATCTTAATTTGGAAATGAGACTTTTGTAGAATCTAAATAGCATGATTTGCTTTTCAAACAAACCAACGCTTCGGGCCCTTTACAGGCCCTACTCTCGAAACACGAAATCCGTTGTTAAGGCCGTTTTCTCACCATAGACTTGAGTTTCGATCGGACCTGGAACTAAGAATGTATGATATGAATATGCGTTTTCACAGTTTCGATCGGGCTGTATTTTCGTTGACGAACTTCGAGAGTAGTTCCGTGCGTTCAGATTTCATGCTTGGAGAGTACGGTCCCCACGTCCCAATACAATACGAAAACCTGAGATCTTAATCTTATGATAATAATTATAATTTATATTACGAACAACAAAGATCCATGAAGTGTTAACATACGAGTACAGTAAGTTTAAAATAAAAGTATAATAATAATGAAATTAATATTAAACCTTTATAAACAATACATTAAAATTATAAAATCAAAATTCAGGCCTACAAACCATCAAATCAAAATTAATTAAAATATAATAAAAAAAATAAATTTGGAATGAAAACTTTTCCATGTTACAAATATAAGTTGTAAGATTAGAATCAAGATTAGAAGAAAATTACAAAAGAAGATTATTAAAATAATAAGAAAATTAGATTCAAAGTAAAGTCTAAGTCAAATAATCATTTATTCCATAGGTAAAATTTTTACACTCGAAAACGTCATTTTTAAGCTACTTTTTAGGCTACTGCTTGTTCGCTACGCTGACCTCCCGGAGAAGAACGAGCAAGAAACTCTAGGGATTGCTCTTTTCAAATAAACTTAAATGGAATACACTTTGAATCATAATTGTGTGGAATCTAGATTCTTGTTGTCTTTCCATACTTCTTTATCTAAAACATACTCTTCAATTTTGTAATATGACTTTTCAATTAAAATACTTTTAATGTAAGTTTTAAATAGGAAATTAAACTATTTTTCCGGATTTAAATCGCGTATATTTGTTTTTTCAAACAAACCGACGTTTCGGGCCCTTTACAGGTCCCATGGTCACGGTTGACTAAAATTACATTACAAATTGGACTACGCCTTTCGTTTGCTGTATCCAGCATTTCAAGTATGGTAGTATCTTAACTACGCAGCGGTGTCTCAGTTAGAGTTATTCCAAATTGAATATATCAACAAATCAAAACGGTTCTCGAAGAAACATATTTGATTAAAAAGATCCTTTAAAAATTCTGACCGCAATTTTATTAAGTGATATAACACACGAACGCTTTCAGTGTGTAAGTGGCGACATCTATTGACATTGATAACTTACTAATGTTTACAACATATCACACGTACAGTGTGCAACATATTTTAGATACCTGTAGATTCTAGCAATGTTATAACCATGACTACCTTCGAGTACCTCTGTCTGTCAAGCATTGCGATTCATCCAAATCCACCATCTTTTATCAGTCATCCCACTGCTGGGAGCGAGTGATTTGTAGGTGAAGGTTTTTAGGTCGTCATCCATCATACGCCAGTGCCAACTTTGCAGATCTTCCGAGAATCAAGACTTCTCCGACATGATGTTTTCGATCACCGTATATACAAGAGATATCAAGTAAAACAAAACTGTAAAGGCTCAGCGGTGCAGACGTTTGGTAGGCAAACAATCTACCTATTAGGCTATCATAATGGTAATAAAAACGTGGAATGATTAACGTCAGGGTTCCGCAGTAAAGTTTCTTTATTAATATATTTTGCAAAAGTAAAATAAGGAGAAAACAGGTAACAATCTCAAGTGAGCTCGCATGTGATCATAATTGTACGGTGCACAAAAAATCGAGAATTTTCAACTGGCCCTAACCTACGGCAACACGTCCTGCCGTGCGGTGTTTGTGCGATCGTGCTGGTGCGTTTCTGTGTGCGTGCATTTCGTAAGTTCATTCACCTTGCCAGTTGGGGAAGTTGGGAGTAGTGAAATATATTGAGACGCTTAATTTTTTTTATTGTTTTGAAATTGGTCCAGACCATGCATTTAAATGCCTAATTGAAATTTTTACTATAATTACCCAAATCTGTGCGATTTGATACCATTTACCTTGGTAATTCATAATAAGATCTCAAGACGGAAGCAAGCCGCAAGAAATGTGCCGCTTGTTTCTGTAGGTATTTACAGATGTTCTATACCTAATAGACCCGCTCGAAAAATAAGTATACAAGGTCTTAAAGTAATTGAGACGTTTCGGATGTGTCCTTTTGTAAGCTATTTTGGGTCTCTGAAATTGACGGCATTCTCGGCATTTTTAGGTTTTCATATTAAAAGATGTTAGTATTGATAATTATCCCATAAAAAATCTCACCGTTCTTTAAGGGTCATCCTTTATAGATCATTGAAAAGAACCATGAAGATCAACAAAAAGATGAAGGTCAAGTAATTTAAAGAAAACCGCACCGTATATACATACATAATGAGGAAATGAAAGTTGGTCTGAAAAGGACAAAAGCAATATAGTTTCTTGCCTAATACACCATGGAACAAAATGTCTTTGGAATTCAATGCTCGATCAAAAGTGGTAGAAGTACCTACAATACAAATTTGGATAACATTTGACTTTCAGTTAGTATTTTTTCTATTTAATGGACAACTCTTTATTGTTTACTTTAATTAAAAAACAAGAGGCAGCAGTGCATGTCGCTGATTTATGAGGTCTATAAATCATATTCATTTAGTTAGACAAACCAATTTAGAGAAATGGGTAACTCGCGAACCGAGAAGATTAAGGTTTATAGTTTATTAACAATGATCAAGATGGCTGAGCGGTTTACCAATTAGGATGTCAAGCTTTTTCAGTAAAACTTAAACATTTTAAATTGAGAATTGATTCTTGTTTACTTAAAACACTATTTTAGAGAATTGAACAAATGATTCTGATTGGCGAAGGTTGTGTAGGTACACCACTACTTACTTAGTGGTGTTATGCATCCACCTTCCACCTTTTGCAGGAAAAATAATGTTAGACGGCAGCATATCAAGCACACGTTGCTTTGGAGGCGATATTCAACATTAGTGTATAGCTTGAAGTGCTGTTGACTGCACGTCGGTCATGTCATTAGACGCGATAAGTACAATTACTTCAGCTTATCATCTAGGGCAAAATCTCCGGGAAACAAATTGTCGGTACATGGTGGCACTTCTAGAGAATTTGAAGGACAGGTTGGGCTGCAGTAGTCACTTTCTGATACTATTCAACATCTGACAGGAGAAGAATCTCAGGAAGAAGGTTTTGGCTATAAAGTAGTCGTAGCTGTGGAAACATTTTCTTTGAGAATAGGAACTTTCTTGTCTAAGATATAAAGGAACTATCCTGTAAATTATTTTTTATTGTATTATACGAGTACATTGATACAATAGACATGTCAAATACTGCGCTTACGAGTGTAAGTATAGCTCAGAAATACATTTTTTCCTGACATTAAGCGACGGGACGAACAAGTACTGCGCTTGGTAGTAGATCAGTAACACGCCCTCAGTTTAGAACAGTTGCAGTGCCGGTCAGAACTTTAAATCGCAAAGATCATCCTGGGACATAAGTTGACAAGCCTCCTGGCCTGTAATTTCGCCACTCCTACTCTTCAACACCGGAACGCAGTAACGCTCACAATACCTACTACTTGACATCAAAATCAGGTAAGGTGGCAGTATTTCCCTGGACGAACTCTTTTAGGAGCTCTACTAATACTAAATAACATATTTAGCTCCACATTTCCGTACATTCAATAACAAACAAGCAATCAAATAATTTACGTACTAAGTACTACATGCTTACATTCCACATTAAACTTTCACATACTATAATCATGTCATTCGTGGAACACTGTTTTACATTATTGTTTTTAAGCATAGCATCAACCGGAAAACCAAAATTATTTTTAATCGACTTGAGAAAAGGAGGAGATTGTCAATTCGACTGTATTTTTTGTGTGTATGTTACGCGATTACTCCGACATATTTTGAGAACCGATTTCAATGATTCTTTTATAATCGAAAGGAGGTACAGCTGTAATAATCCCATTCAAATTTGAGGAAAGTATTCCACCTTCAAGGATGGATTAAATTAGGGGATGAATCCGGTTTAATGGATTTCACCTGCTTTCCGTTCACTCTTTTCAATAAAATCTGGCAAATAGACGTAATTCCACAAACTTTTGGGGTTGGTTTTATAATAAAAGTGTTATTGTTATTTGTTGTCCGTTTGATTCAATGATTTACTAGTAAAGAACGCCTTATGGCATTCATATGTCGTTGTGTCCGTCATTTACCATATGTATAGTGCGAAAACTTTAAAAATACTATAAAAGCTGTCTCTTATTGGGATAGACAAAGGGCCTAAACGTGCGAAGTATCTGAGATACCTCGTTCGCTTTCTCAAAAATGTCAATTGTAGTATACCATGTATTTTGCACAAATTATAATACATAATAAAAAATAATTATAGTAGATGTAAAGCTCCTTGTTGCAGAGTACGTTCAAGGAAAAACTGATACCTTACCTATTTCTGCCACCAAGCAGCATGTGAGCATTACAGCGTTCCGGTTTAGAAGAGTAAGGGTGCCGGTGAAATTACTGGCACATGGGACTTATCAACTTACGTCTCAGGGTGTCGGGCGCAGTGACAGTGGTCCTCAGATCTTTGTGATTTAAAGCTCTGAGTGGCACTGCAACTGTTAAGGCCAGACGTGTCGCTTAACACCAGGGACACAACTTGTTCGTCCCGTCACTTGTATTATATTAAAAATAAAACTTATGTCTCAGGGTGACGGGCGCAGTGGCAGTGCCCATAAGATCTTTGCGGCTTAAAGCTCTGAATGGTACTGTAACTGTCATGTATAGGCGTGTCGGCTACCACCAGGTGCACGACTTGTTCGTTCCGTCACTTGGTACGTACAAAAAAAATGAACTCGCACATTTTGAATAATAAATTCTAAACATTATTGATCTTAATTATCTAATCGAAAAAAAGCAAAGTTACGAAAACTGTAATAGAAACATTATCTCACAGATCATTAAAAAAATATTTAAAAATATAAAGACGTATTTTTTCTTAACAAAAAATAATTTACATATGTGAACTCAATGTCTTTCTTTTTCGTCCGATATTTAACCAAGTCGCGGAGTCGCATTTTTGCGACGCACGCACTTACAGACGCATGTGTGCCTTCCAACATACACACTCATACACACGCATTACGTAGCATAGTGCATACAATGATGGACGAATTTTTGTACACTCAGTACACACGGGTGGAAATAAAAACATTTTTTTTAATGCGAGTGGTCTGTGATAGAGAAGTGAGTTTCTTAAAATTGTACGAATATTTTATTAAATCATGTATTTACATGCTGCAGGATGTGGTAATCTGTAGGTATATACGCATATATTCCGTAAAGAGATATTATTATGACGTCAGACATTAAAGTGTATGGCACAGCTGTTCTAACCGACTTATAGGGCTTTTAGTCTCGGTGTATATCTACTTCACAGAAACAAAACAAATAGAGATTCGGTTTAGTCAATCAATACCGATAAAAACGAGATTTTCAAGACTATTTAAAGGACGGTTTCCAGACATATAGGCTTGACATTTAGGCAGTCAAAACACGTTAATTTTAGTCAAGTCCTTTATTATCTCAAATTATAAAATCGCAAATTATTTTTGAAGTAATTTTTATTTTTATTGCACGCACACAAGAAACAAGGGCGTTTACTGTAGTTTCTTAGTCTTTAATTTTAATATCGTTCTTCAATATAAACAGATTGTACTAAGCTCCACTCTACAGTGTTGCCATGTCCATGTAACCAGAATAAGAAAAATACTGTTACTTTAGTAGATTTTGTAATATATAATTTGCATTTGCATTTATTTTAAGTAAATTTACATGTAGGAAATGAAACTATTTTTCCGGATTTAAAGCGCGTATATTTGTTTTTTCAAACAAACCGACGTTTCGGGCCCTTTACAGGTTCCATGGTCACGGTTGACTGAATATTCAACCGTATTCAACCGTGAAAACAAATATACGCGATTTAAATCCGGAAAAATAGTTTCATTTCTTATGTGTAACAATCGCGAAAACCTAAGAACTCGATAAATTTACATGACTCAAATCTTTATTTAGGTTAACAAATTACACGAGACATTGTCAAATTTACCAATACCAATCTAAAGTGGTATTTTTATTATATATCACAACACACATATTTAAACGACTTTTACTATACTTAGCAATCATGGGAAAATTGTGAAGAGTCTATGTAGTATTCAGACTCGAGAATAGAAAGCTCTACCAATCCGTTGGATTACGGACCTACGGTAGTAAGTGGTGGTCAAATATCAAGGACACGTCAAGCACGATACTTCACATTTGATTTCAACTCTATAAATAAAATAAATAATAAATAACGCACACACTCAACATAGCCCCGCACTAGGGAAACCCTGTGTCGCGGGTGCCATGGACACACACATAGACAACCACAAATTACACCCAAACTCACGAGAGAAATAATTGTAGGCCATACAATTATTTCTCTCGGCCCGGGAATCGAACCTGAGACCTCTGCGTGGCAGTCCGGCATGGTAACCGTTCGGCCACGGAGGCAGTTTGACACTATGACACTTCTATGACACTTACCATAAGAATATTCCACTCAGTACGCCAAATGTTTAGAGTATTAGTTACTAATAAAATAATATTACATACTTACACTAACATTTTAAAAAATAGCATAAATAAAAAAGCTACGTTGCCGTTGTACACCCCGCTTAACTACAGATTCAGCGTGATATCCGTCCGTCCGTCTGTCACATCCGTTAACTACACGCTGTTGTTTGTATTCGTATTCTGTTATACCGCATAAGTTCATTGTAATCGGGAATCACAAATGTCACGTTCCTGGCCGCTAATAGTACCGGCTAATATCTTAGATGTAGGTCGTAGAAATGCTTTAATTATGATATTTACAATACCTGCTTGCCGGCAGGATCGCCTATAGATACATATAGCGCTGGAAAGGCAAAACGTCTAACGAGTATTTGGAAATATTACAAGAGAGCGTTTTAAAGTATTTTTTTAAAACTAAAATTTTATTTGTTATATGGAAAAGCTGAAACTTTCTAGTATATACTATAACAAATTAGAATTAGAAAAAAACATAATAAGAAACTCTTATTAAAATTACAGTTATGACTTATTTTATTAGAAAAAATACTTTAAATCGATCTCGTATAATATTTTCCAAATGCACGTCGCGTCAGAAAGGTATCGGTTTCATACACACAACACAAGCCGTCACGTCAGAATGCGACACACTAATATAAATCTAACCATATTAAATGTATGAAACTGATACCATTCTGACGCGTCACGATACGACACGTCAGACAAACGTAAATCCGGCTTTAGACGTTTTACTTTTCCAGCGCCGAATGTATTCGATTTCCACAGGGAGTCTGCAACACTGAATCTATCGTAATCATTTTTTGTCACGGCTGTGATTATCAGACATTGGGACAAACTGATTTTTACCTTTATTTCCAATTGAATCAAGTCAGCTACTCAACATATTGGATGGAATCGATCACAATTTGAAAAAATTTAATACTTAAAATGGTTACAATCATGTACGTATCAACGAACAAATTTTACGATGACCTTAAACAACACGTTTTTTAAATCAATCACATAGTAGTAGAGCTCCTTGTGAAAGAGTTCGTCCAAGGAAGTACTGCCTAACTTACCTATTTCTACCGTGAAGCAGTAAAGTAAGCATTACTGCTTCATGTTCTTGAAGAGTAAGGGTGCTGGTGAAACTACAGGCACATGGGATTTGTCAACTTATGTGTCAGGCACTCTGAACGGCACTGCAACTGTTATGGACAGGCGTGTCGCTTAGCACCAGGCGCACGACTTGTTCGTCCAATGGCTAAATATAATAAATAAAAAAGGTTTTTTGGCGCGCAATGTGTGCATTGAAAACAATAATACAATCCTACAGAGCTACTAACTCTACTTTTAGAACGAATTTTTTCCTTCTGAAAGTAGATAGATATATATACCTACAACGATTTTTACGACCTCCGTGCCCGAGTGGCTTGCAGATCGGTTTTCATGGTGTCGCCATCTCTGAGATCCCGGGGTCGATCCCCGTCCGGGTCAATGTAGAAAAACTTCTCTATATTGTTCCGTGTCTGGGTGTTTGTAGTACCGTTGCTGTTTCCGATTTCCATAACGCAAGTGCTTTAGTTACTTACTTTGGGATCGGAGCAACGGGTGTCATGCTGTAAAACATTTCTTTAACTACACTGCAGAAATACAAGAACAAAAACCGTATCTACATAGACAACTCAGAACTAATCTACAGAACTAATAATAAAAACCATGTTGTGTACATAAATATACTTCATACCCTTTTTCATTGGTGTAGACAGAGATGACAGCCTCCCACTTGCTACCTGCCACACATCTTTCACCATAAAACACATAAAATCAAAGCTTTCATTTATGTGGAATGAATAGTTAAGGGAATTCTTGACCTGGCCTTTATTAGAAGTCACAATTACCGCGTTTTTGGTCGCTAATAGTACCATCCCATATACTCGTATTAGATACAATACGAGTTCGATATATAGGTGGTTATATACGATATATACGATATATAGGTGGTTCTGGATTCGATTAAAACAAGGTGCCTGCATAATTGTATACGCTACATAAATATTCGTTCGTATTTATAAATTTATTTAAATAACTGATACTAACAGTCCAAATCCTTTCATTGTAAAAGGAGGTATGTGCTCAGCATTGGGACTATATATAGAATAACTATTACTATTATTATTAAAAGTCACAGGGAAACCAGAAACTAGGAGAAATAACAGTGCATCAAACAAATTGAGGTAGGTATGTCACCGAATTCATTAAGTGCGGTTAATGGCACCCACTAGGCCACCAGTAGTAGATGACATCTGACACTCATCATTAAAACGTGTACATGTATTGTGGATACAGGTCTTCTTTCAATAGAGGACTTAGCTCATAGTCCACATTTTGCTTTCATAGAGTTATGTGAATCTTCTGCGTCATGTACATTTTATCGCGATATTTTTCTTCAGCGCTAATCTAGTAAGTAAATAATTACATAAGTGTGTTTAGAGGTCCTCTCCTATTGGAGGTTGGACAACATCATGGCAAACCTAACTTAAGAGGCTGCCTCTGACTCTGCCGAGAGTGCCGCCTTCTACCAACAACTTCGTTTTCCAGCGATTTTGTCTTGGATGATGAGCTGGAGTAATTTGTAAAATAGAGGTAAGTTACATTTTATCTCAAGATATACAAATTGAAATAAATTTTTATGAGCAGTAGCGCTCCTTATGAAAGAGTACGTCCAGGGAACTACTGCCACCTTACCTATTTCTATAGCATTACTGTGTTACGGTTTTGAAGGGTGCTGGTAAAATTATAGGCACATAGGACTTGTCAACTTATATCTCAGGGTGACGGGCGCAGTGGCAGTGCCCTCCGATCTTTACGATTTAAAGCTCTTAGTGGCGCTGCGACTGGTAATTATGAACAGGCGTGTACCTTACAATCAGGCGCACGACTTGTTCGTCCCTTCACTTGAAATACCTGTACATAAATAGGATTAGAATAACTTTAATTTATTAATCAACTGTGCCCTTAAAGGCTTATAATGATCTTAATTTATGTCATCTTGTAATTTTTTTTTATAATATCAAGTGACGGGACGAACAAGTCGTGCGCCTGCTGGAAAGCTAAACGCCTGCCATAATAGTCGCAGTGTCACTCAAAACTTTAAATCGCAAAGGTCTGAGAAGTTCCATGTGTCTGTACGTTCACCAACAACAATGTTATGAGAGAAAACTAATTAGAAAAAGATCTACGGTTGTCGTAGAAGGAGATTAAGATAAACATTAGAATCTTACAGTGGTGCAGAGATATTTAACATAATATTTTTTTAAGATATCAAGTGATGGAACGAACTAGTTGGAAGACAAGCCTGTCGTATAACAAAGATCTGAGGGGCACTGCCGCTGTGCCCGTCACCTTGAGATATAAGTGGACAAGTCCCATGTATCTATAATTTCACCAGCACCCCTTACCCTTTAAAATCAAAACGCATGTTCACATAACTGCTTGGCGGCAGAAATAGGTATTGTGGCATTACAAGGAGCTCTACTGCTCTAGCTACATATATGCCTAACAGGGACATAACATCTTTAATGCATGATCGTATTGTAATTTTGGCTCTAAATTTATATTAGCATAAGTTGATAAATTATACAACATTATTTTGTCAAGGTCCTTCTTATAATGGCTATAGACTAATTGGACCCAAATACGAGGTCTCGCCCTAAATAAAGGGTTCGGAACCCGAAATAATGGCCGCACACAAACTATAAGACTTGGCGATTTGACAAACTGTATCACGTCAAAAGTGCTTTTATCACATTAAAGTCATAAAGATAATACGAACTACATGAAACACATTACTTACATGTAAAATTTTAGGACTTTCCTGTTTAAACATAAAAAGTTATCCACTAGTTCGTGGAATTTTAAACCCTCTCTCCTGAAAAGAGCGAGACGACTGTAAATTTAGTATTGTTTTAAATATAAAACACATGTTTATTATAGTTACGAAATGTTTAATGATCAAAAATTTTAAAAAGAACTAATTTTGCGAAAACGTATTCTGGCTTTATTATATTTTTCGCTTTTGCGCCATTTTTTTAGTAATTATTATCACGTGTGTCCCGGACAGCGGGATACGAATCCTAATAATCTCAGTACAGAGTACTAAAAAAACCGGCCTCAAAAGTACGTGGAATTACGTTTATTTGCTAAGTTTCATTGAAATATCCCCTAGTTCGCCACTATACAGGACTTGATACTGGAGATAATAAAAATAGGTTCTCACTACGACACTACTCAAAGTATATCGAGAGAAAAACGCCTTGAATTGGAGAAATAGCAAAATCAACTAAATAATTGCTAAAAGTAATTGCTCCTAAATTAAAGTTAGGCGCTATTTATAAAAATGAATCTTCATGCGTGAACAGCCACCATTATGAGGTGGATGATTTTCTTCAAAATGAAATGGGACCACTATGGAAATACTCCCTTTCCAACAAAAAAAGAATCATGAAAATCGGTTCACAAATACCGGAGTTATCGCGTAACATACATACAAAAAAAAAACATACAGTCGAATTGAGAACCTCCTCCTATTTTGAAGTCGGTTAAAAACAGGACTGTCCCGCTCCAAAACGGGACGAATGGTCACATTAAATATACATCATCAGCATCTTGTAAAACAGAGAGCTAGAGATTGAAAGAAGAAAGTAAATTTTATTCAGTGCCACTAATCTTAAATTGTACTTACAAAATAAAAAATAAATTAAGACTAAAATTAAAAATACTGAATGGGCACCACTCAGCAAATGCCGTGGTTGAGAACAGCCACGCGTCAGCGCGATTGGAGATTTGAGTGACCTCTGAGCCGATGCGCACTTATCTAAATATCCAGCCTAGATTTTGTTTTATTAATACAAGCCTTCTGTCCACTTACCCACACTAAACTTATGTGCGTCTTAAACTTGTACTTGTACTTGTTAACTAGCTCAATAAGAAAAGAAGGATGGCGAAAGCTGCCCCAATAATGACGAAGAGCCGTTCATGGACTTCGTTGGTGTAATTTTGCGTTTTAATTTATGTCTAGTTATTAATATATTTTTGAATATTTTTAGAAGCCGGAATAAAAAAATTGTAAAACATTGTAGTTTAGAACAGATGTAAGAACACAACGCAATTGATTCAGTTCGACCATAGATTAGGTACCGTTCTTGTACGTACGTTTCATTTTAAGCATGATCGAATGTTTACCTTCCTGACGTATTGGTTATTTTATAGTACACACATAAAACATTAAAACTATAAAATTCCTAATGAATTAATCAATTAAACAGTAAAGACATAAAGCAAAAAATAAATCAATATGTGACAAAGATATTTGTACAATATTTAAATGAAGAAATAATGAAAGTTGCAAAGAAACGTTTTGACAAGAGACCTCTTGCTAATGTCAATGTCACATTGATATTGAGAACAGTGTTACCATTTGTGGCAGATTTCTGCCATTTGGGCAGATTTAATTTTTATTCACTTTCATTGCTACAGAACATGATAAGTTATATTAAATGTGGCAGAGTTAGGCAGATTTGGGAATGTTCGAGAAGTTCTTTATTATTTTTGGGGACAAATTGAAAACTTGTTGTTTTTTGTTACAACGAACAAACATCTGAAGCGAAATAAAGGAATGTTATAAGCATAACCTACATCAACTTTATAACCCCCACTTCTAAGTACAGACTGTAACTCAATTAGCTTTTTTGATGCTTTGATAATGAATCACAAGTATTGATAGGTCTCCTTAATGAACGTCGTCAAAATTTTCAGTCAGTGAGGAATCTATTATCTAGTGAAGTAAGTTAGTAAATAGTTTTACTGTTAAAGCGTGAAACACACTGACAACGGGTGCGAGTCGCGCGCGTGTCGGGAGCACGGCGGGTGCTAGACGAACGAACCAAATTCAGTGATATTCGCTCTTTATTCCTGACTTGTACCACAACGATCAGTTTCGGTGAGTGTACTATCAAGGGCTTCCACTTAGCAGGTTCTAATTACAGAGAACAATTTATACCGCCACCAAGTTGATTGTACCCTAAAACATTAGTTGGGTAAAATAGGGAATTACTGTATTTACATACACTACCAATGCAATGCTAAAATCGCAATGTCGCGTGTCGACGCCACATCTGTCGCATCGCACAGTTGCAACAGCTGTCAAAAATGGTTCTTATGCAACTTAAAAGTACCGTGATTATTTTATATAAAAAATTGAATAAATGAATGAAATATTGAATTGTCCATAAAATTGCAGTGACAACACTAATTTAAGTATAAAAATAGTTAGTTGTTGTGCAACGAGCGGCCTTATTGCTCTGTAGCCATTTATTCCAGGCAATCTTATGATAGAAATTAAGGATACGCAAACGGGATGAAATCAATGAATATCTACATGAACATACTACATAATAAGTACTAACAAAAACATATATGTATACAGGTTGTCTAACAGCTATGCGACAAAGAGTGTGGGTACATTTTATATTCTATATTAAGCATTATATGCTATACTAGTTCCTTTTAATGCTTAATATACATACGGATTTAGTTGCAGTAGAGCTCCTTGTGAAAGAGTTCGTCCAAGGAAGTACTGCCACCTTACCTATTTCTGCCGCCCATGGTGAAATTACAGGCACGTGGGACTTGTCAACTTATGTCTCAGGGTGACGGGCGCAGTGGCAGTGCCCCTCAGATCTTTGCGAATAAAGCTCTGAGTGGCACTGCAATTGTTATGGACAGGCGTGTAGCTTACGTACGACTTGCCATCACGCCATCAGGCGTACGACTTGTACGTAACGGATTACTTGATATTATAAAAAAAAAAGACTGCAAGTGAATTTTTATAGCAAAATTATACACAGGGTAATGAATTTTATGAACTAGATATGCGCGTGAAAACAAGCCATACGCCTTTCCAAAAAATCTTGCACATTCTCGAGAATTCCCACATCAGCTACCGTCGGTGACATCTGGCGGGAGGGAAGGAGGCGACGGCGTCAAACAAGTGAAGAATTATAAATCTTTGCAAATTTCATATTGACCTAAAAGTTTTGGATTGTTTCAAAATCTTGAACTCAAATATCCCTTTCTCCTTTCTCTGTTCTCCTTCCTTTTCTTTGTCTATTTCACAAATAAGCGATATGTAAACAATGTGCATGTCTACCATTCTTGTTATGTAAAAGATCTAGACTAAACAATTGAACTACCTTACGTAGAGTTTTTTATTTATTTATTATTTAAATATAAGTGCGAAAAAAAAATTGACCTCCATCTCACCTGATGGAAAGTGACTATGAGGTCGAGGATGTAGCATGCACATCTAAATAATGTCTATTCACTCTCGCCTTGAAAAGGTCCATGTTATAGCGTTCGGGGAAGGTGGAAGCGAAACGCTTCGTATGAATCCTGGGAATATCCACAACATAGGGGTAGAACCGCAGTCCACGTCTAGTCCCCCGATGTTGCAAAATGGAAGGTGGAATCAAATTATGCAATTCCATCGCATACTCTCCATGATATATCCTACAGAATACCGATAGGCACGCAACTCTACGGCGATGTTCAAGGCGCTGCAGCTTCGCCTCTACTAATCCCGAGTGACCTATAAGCGTCTTAGCACGCTTGTCTATTTAATTCAAGGTGGCCAGTTGGTATTTAGCAGAACCATCCCAAATGTGGCAGCTGTACTCCATACACGACCGATCTTGTGCTTGGTACAGCTGAAACAACTGTCCCGATGTAAAGTAAAGCCTCAAGGATGCCAAGATTCTTACGAGTAGCTGCATTTTTGGCTATGGATTCAATGTATCTGCCGAAGTTCAGATTGGACGACAGGTCCATTCCAAGTAGGTGATTAATCAGTATGACGATTTCAAATGTAATTCGCTTAGGTACCTATCTTAAAGATTATTTGGCTTTGACTATGACTTAACACCTATTAGAGTCTCAAGGCGCACTCGCTAGAATTCACGCGTCGCAATGTAAAGTGAACATACATTACACACAATCACGCCTATCTCCCACTGACTGAAGTAGGCAGATGCCGTGACCCTTCACTCTCCTCCACTCGTGTCAATGTACATTCATACATTGTTTTTATTAAAAAGGTGTTTACTGTTATAGTATATTTTAAATGACGAATACACAAACAAAAGAGCGAAAAAATTAAATAATATCAAACCAATGCACTAGAACAATTCAATTCTAACCGCGAAAAGCTAAGAAAAGAGGAAAAAATATCTTTGTAATCTGAGGACTCCTATTTATTTCTAAGTTTCACCCATTTACTTAAACTATTTTTTTCCATCCTTTAAGAGGGGCAGAGGAAAAATTCCTAATCTTTGATTTGATTTTACAGGGGTATATCCACTTTAAAGTTAAAAATAAAATATTGTATGAGTAACTACACGATATATTCAAGCATACACATTAATCAGAAACATAAAACAATAAAGTTTCCTCGATAGATAAAAATCACGAAATGACCTCTACTTTTCAAATTCTTTCGATTTATCCTCGAATTGCTACAGGTTATTAGGACAATAATTAGATAATTAATTATATTTATGCATGATCGACAACTGTCACTACGGATTTTGTTTTAATCCCTTTAGTTTTATAGTTATTCCGCTAAAACGAATTTGGTACTTTTAATGCGCAAAATTCAACATCTCCTGTCGCATGTCACGCGAACTTCAGGCATATATTTGTTTCACAAATTTGGGCGGAGCCAACGTCAAAACTTTTTTGGCATGCTTCCTCTTAAGCTCATTTACCTATTTGGGTAGGCAAAGGTTCCACCATACAGCCTCTTCATTATTCGTATTAATTACTATTTTTCCACAACAAAGTACAACCGAAAATGAAAAATATTTTTCAGCTGTTATCAGTTGTCATTTTATTGTCAGTAATATAAACTGTGAAAATTGATATTATTACCAGATAATATCAACTTTCAATAAGAAGGCAATACGCAAAACTATTATTACCTTACATGATAATATATTAGCTAACATGTCGTCTAAAATTGTAGAAGATTTGCACACTAGCATGCTGGATAAGCTGTTGTCCAGCACTGGGCTTGTCTGCACGAGGCCGGCGCCGGAGTCTCCTGGAGAGAGTATCGAAATGGAAACCGAGCACGAAGAGGGTAAATATAAGTTGTTTGGAATTACGGTACCAAAAATTCGAAACAAGCAAAAAAAAAATAGGCCGGAAGCCAACGTATATTTGTACTAATTTTATTGTTGTGGGATAAATGCATCGTTGGGTTCGATTCATCATCAGCTTCCACGCATCCAGTGCTGGACATAAGCCTCCCCTTGAGCACGCCAACTCTTCCGGTCTTGAGCCGCCCGCATCCAGCCACTGTCGGCCACCTTGCTCAGGTCATCCGTCCATCTTGCCGCGTCCCACACTACGTATTCCTTGACGTGGTCGCCATTCCAGAACAAGTCTGCTCCATCGACGATCAGCCCTCCTGCAGACGTGTCCGGCCCACTGCCATTTATTGATTTTGCGAGCTATCGATCACTTTAGTCCTTTGACGTATGACCTCGTTCGGGATTCGGTAAGTCAGAGAAATCCACAGCTTAGCTCGCTCTTGAATTTGTGGCTGAGGCCTATTGTTAATGTCCACGTCTCGGCTGCGTAGGACATAACTGCTAGAACGCACTGGTTAAATGCCTTAGTTTTTAGGCTTTGTGGGATTGACGACCTGAAGATGTACCTGGGCTTCCCAAGTACCGTCCAGCCCAAGCGAATTCTCCTGTCAGCTTCCTTCTCGAAGTTATGCTTGGCAAGCTGGATATTTTGGGCAAGTTAAACGTAATTATGCACAACCTCGAATGTAGCCCCACCTACGGTCCCGGAGTCACTTGTGCGTTGAACATAACTTTTATGTTGTCCAAATTCATCCTGAGACCTACTCGCTGTGAAGAATCGTTTAAGCTATTCAACATCTCGCCGAGCTCCTGCAGAGATTCCACCATAATAACAATATCATCCGCAAATCGAAGGTATGAGATTACTGCCCTTTGAGGTTGATGCCCCGTCCCTCCCACTCAAGCATTTTGAAGACATCCTCCAACGCGTTAGTGAACAGTTTCGGAGAGACGACGTCTCCCTGTCTTACTCCATATCAATTGATTTTGTCTTGTGCTCAGTCCTTGGACTTGGAAGGGTAACGGCAGTCAACCTGACATCTCCGGAATTAGTCCAGAACAGCTCAGATTTCAATGGTGTCGACGGCTTTTTCATAATCCTCATACGCTACGCAAAAGGGTTCGATTGCGCCTTTTCAAAGAGAGGTATCGAAATGACAACCTTGCACAAAGCAGGTAAATCTGAGTTCTTGGTATCACGGTACCACAAACCCAACGTAAACCAAACGTAACCACGTAACAACCAAAAGTAATACTTACTTGTACTCAGTTTGTGTGAAAGAGCAAAGTAGGGAGGTATTTGAGCTTATTGGGCAATAGCGCCTTTGGATTCGATTATGCCGATTGCGCCTTTTCAAAATTACCTCCAAGAAAACATTCTTTCTTGACAAGAGTTACCGGCAGACTTTTCATTACAAACCGCTTTCCAGGGAGTAGTGATGCCATCACTATTCTATATTATATTTAAAAAGGCGGAATTTTCATGTAAATACTTTTTGACTCAACTCAACTCAACATGTAAACTGTATAACATGTCCCCAAAGAGAGGACGTAGGCCACGCTGTCTAATACTGAAGTTTTTAAGAAAATATCTTTAACGCCACTGGTTCGAATCGGACCGAAGTAAAAACATTTATTGAATAAAAATAAAGAATTGACGAATTTTTCAGCCTTTAGGTTCTAGCAACACCATCTCGTTGATCTCTTAATAGAGATAAGCTCGCCATGTCCATTGTTTTTTTTCTTTGTACAATAAAGAATATATATAAAAATATATAAAAGTAATATGCTTAGTTGGTATAGCGTCTGGCACGGTAAGCTAGAAGACGTCGGTTCGAACCCGGCCGGATCGAAGGAATTTTTGCTGAGTGTTCGATCTTTGTATTAATAATTATAACAAACTAGTGGAGTAATTTCACAAAAAATAATTGAATATCAATTCAATAAAAATTTAAAAAACAGTGAATAGCGACATCTCTCGCCAGGGTTGGTAACTGTAAAGGTACTAACTGGGTGATAAATCTTTCATAGATTTCTCATAAATGGCGCTACAACTAAAAAGTCGTTGAAAGAACCAAATACAAAGATACGACGTAAGCCACATAGAAAAATTTGTGAGGTCCGCTGGTTCGTTCCGTTGCTTAGTTGGTATAGCGTCAGACACGGTAAGCTAGAAGACGTCGGTTCGAACCCGGCCGGAACGAAGGAATTTTTGCTGAGTGTTCGATCTTTGTATTAATAATTATAACAAACTAGTGGAGTAATTTCACAAAAAATAATTGAATATCAATTCAATAAAAATTTAAAATATGAAAGTAATAATTAGACTGTATAAATATCACTTACCTAATTAAGTTGATGTCCAGAACACGTAATCGACGAAGAAGAACAAATCCCCGAAACATTGTTCTCACCGTTAGACGAAGAGGAAATGGAGCCTGTCGCTATTGTAGACGATATACCGTTTCCTTCCCCTTCGCTCCGAAGGGTCATACCGGAGAGAATTAGAAAGATAGAGAAGCAGAATGGAATTCATGTCTTGCCTGAAGTTTTCAAGACTGATATTGACCCGGAGGATATACCTAGAGTGAGATTTTTCTCCTATATCTTGATATAACAACAGTCTTTCAAGTTCCATAACGTCGCCTAAACGTGATCGCGCCGAAAAAACCTTGCACACCTTATCCGCGCTGTATCGGACGAATCGGTAGAAGAATTTTGAAGGTACCCAAATTCCATTCAGGTGATTTTTTTCACGTTTTAAATTATTTATTATATATTCTATTATTTATAAATTATTTATTTATTCTCCAATGCACTGCCATTTTGAGTTGATATTATGAACCTACTTTCTTTTCCTTTGACGTATTTCACTTTCTTTATCTTCCATCAATAAAGAACTGACGATAAAAACCTCGTCAAGTACCATCACAATGTACAGATATATTGTACGTTTAGACAACACTTCAGAAATAACGAAACGTAGGCAATTCTTTCGATTCAACCGATTCGATTCTTTCGGCGAGGATAGTTGTGCGAGGCTTAAAGAAACTTCGTTCTTCGTTATATAAAAAGAAATTTACATATGTGAGTTGAGTGGATTTTTCCAGGAAGAACAAAAAAGTGTGCTATAAATATAGTAAACTTATTGTTTGCAGTTAGTACTCAAATTGGTTAAATTATACCTCTCCTATATACTACTTTTTTATAGTAGGTACCAAGACAGACAACTCTAATGTCTGTTCAATGTATTTTTTTAATAATACCAAGTGACGGGATGCGCCTGGTGGTAAGCGACACGCCTATCCATAACAGTTACTGTGCCACTTAGAGCTTTTAATCACACTTGTTTTAGGCACACTGCCACTATGCCCGTCACCCTGGGGCATAAGTTGACAAGTCCCATGTGCCTGTAATTTCATCAGCACCCTTACCAAACCGGAACGCAGTAACACTCACATTATTGCTGTATGGTGGCAGTTTCTCCCTGGACGAACTGCTTCACAAGGCTGCAACACTGGTACTAAATTATATTAGCTATCGTTGTGGATAGCAAAATCTGATTGGGTATGCGTTATTCCCACTTCGAACTTGTGATAGAAACAACGTAATTCGTATCACTTTTTAATAGGAGACATAAATGCAGGAAAATTCACTCATTTCGGAAAGATGATGAAGATACACTATAAATAATGATGTAAAACGTGTGCAAAGTAGATAGATAAAAATTAATTGGGTGCCACTATGCGGTTTGCGATATATTTTATCATAGTGAATTGTATATGTGACCCAAAATATGATGGGAAATACTACATAATTTATCTAAATATTAACTACACTATGTAAAATACAATAATAAAAGCCTTATCTAATAAATAATTATTCTTCGTTTGCGTACTAAGAACAAAACGTCCATAGTTTCATCAGAATACATTTACAAATTCATTTATAACATGAATGTACGTACTTATTTGGGTTGAATGTGGATTAGATTATTTTTCATAAACCTAACTTCCGTGTAGGTATATTTTGGCTGGTGGAGTACGTTCTAAACATTTAACGAAATGTTGGTTATGTCTTAGGAATTGTCTATCTTAATTATCTTATAATCTGTTTTAGATAAAACACACTGCGCCACAAAAATATATCGAGATACTGGGTGAACTCACAGGTTGTTCAAAGTACACGAGTAGTCTGGCTGAATATTGGTTTCTGGATACTCTGGCTAACTTGCTCCGAAGGGGACAGGATGATAACTTGGACAAACGTTAGTTAATATACCTGGTCTTCTGGTTATATTTTGCAATCTGCCAATTAACTAAGTATAAGGAGGAGTGAATTTTGGCATGAGAATGACACTTTTTGGTAATACCTCTCATTATAGTCTACCGGAACCGCGATGCTTATAAGTAGTTCTGAAATAGCTTTCTATTACAGGGCTATTTGTAATATACTACCGTCTCAGGACTGTATTACTAACATCATGTATACCTACGTTTGTTCCATGTCTTTTAATAATTCGTTCTTTTAAAGATTTACTTTCAGACAAAAATGAAAATATTTAAATAGATCGGTGATATCTCTTTGCAAAACGCGGTAGTCATCGCATCGAAAAGGACTTGCACGTTTGAACTTACTACCTTACTACCAACTAAGATCTAAAAAGTGTCAAATAGTACAAAAAACTTTTAAATTTGTTTTTGGTATTTTTGCCATGTTTTGTCAAAATCTCGAAACAAAAGTTGTTGTTTATGATGTTAGTAAGTAATCTTGTCCTGCAAGGTTATAAGTATTTTAAAAATAACCCTGTATATTCAACAACATAAATAATATTTTAATTAAACTAGGGATTTTTCGTCTATTACAAGCGCAAATATTTACGACACAAGTCTTTATTAGGGCCAGCGCAAACCGGCGGACGGGAAGGTAGAAGACATCAAATTTTGTGTATTTTATGCTATTTCAATTGCCTTTGTGGCCGAACGGGTACCATGCTGATCTGCCCGATCCCGGTCCAGAGGTTTCGATTCCCGGGTCGGGAGAAATATTTGTATGGGCTACATTTATTTCTCTCGTGAGTTTGGGTATAATTTGTGGTCGTCTATATATATGTCTGTGTCACCGGCGATACAGGGTTTCCTAAGTGCGGGCCTATGAGTGTGTGCGTTATTATTATTATTAATACGGTATAAATAGCAATGTTCGGGAATTGACCCCGGAGCATCGCAGCACATTTCTCTGTGCGAAATTTATACATGATTTCAATTCAATTAGTAGAAAATATACATTGATAAATTTAATGTCCTCTGCCTGCCGTCCGCCGATATGCGCTGGCCCTAATGAACCAGAACTAAAGAACTGTCTGTAAATTATATTTTCTAGTAAATAGAGCTCAATTTACATTACTGCGGAATGAAATGGAAGCGAAATTGTGTAACCACAGCGTAATTAACTTTCTGTGAATTGTGTAACATACAAACTAGATATGAGTAAAAAAAAGGGTCGAGCGCCTTCCAGAGAATTCTCTCGCGATTTTGGGAGATCTTGTCTAGTTTGTACGTTACACAATTGACATAGTGTTAATAATTATGCTATGTGTACAGTTTCTTTACGACGATTCGCTCCCGGAGCAATGTGTTATAAATTAATTCTAATATCACTCAGAACATTCAGAGGTCTGGAACTGGCACTTCGGTTTGCAAAATATGAGTCTCCAAACCTCCTTTAAAATTAAGCCACTACAATATCAGCGGATTTGTACGTCCCAATACCGGGCACGGGCCTTATCTCAGGCGAGGGTTTAGGCCACGCTGGCCCAGTGCGGGTTGAGAACTTTGCACGTTTTTCGGGGGTTATGAACCATCTTCGATGTGCAGGTTTGTCACGATGTTTTACTTCATCGAAAAGCTCAAGGTAAATTTCAAATTAAATTTCGTATATAAATTCCGGGAAACTCAAAGGTGCGAGCCCGCATTCGAACCCACGGCCGCTGCTTGAGAGGCGGTAGGTTTCTTTGTTTTAATAATAATATCAAGTGACGGGACGAACAAGTCGTGCAGTACAGTTGCAGTGCCACTCAGAGCATTAAATCGCAGTAATGCTGACAATACTGCTTGGCGGTAGAAATAGGTGAGGTGGCAGTACTTCCCTAGACGAACTTTTTCACAAGGAGCCCTAATGTAACTAATCAAATTAATTCACTTATTTACCACACACAATAATACGAAACAGAACATATAACAATACTAGCGGAACAAAAACAGTGCGTGAAAGGAACAGGCTCAGTTTAATCCTTGTGGTTGTGTGCCCCGCGGTACTGATTTTCCTGGTCTGCCTGGCTGGCCTTGCCAATAACACCACTATCACGATAAACATAGAATATTAATAATTCTATTCTATATATTTTTTATTACTAATAAATTAATAATAAAAAAAATGGTATAACCATGACTACGTACGACTAATTTATGTTTAATTAACAACAATAATAATTTGAAACCAGACAATATTCTCAGTTTCACTTAAGCTTGCTCCCTGTCCGCTCTGACTCTAAAATAATGAGAAGACGAAAAACACAGTTTATCTCACTTAAATTAAACTTAAAACCGTTAGGCTACCACAGCTTTTTTATTTAGGCCACTGTAGCTGATTACATATAATATTCAATCCTCAGATTAGAGCATTGCCAAATGTAATGTTTCAGAGGCTCAAGCGGTGTTGATTCAGTGGTTCTGCCAGTGGATGCGAGAAATGGAATATTTTGACGCCGCCAGTCGTGAGAGGATGCTTCGGAGATTTAAAGTTACTTTGACCATACTTTTAAGTTTCGCCTAAACGACCTATAAACAGACCATAATTTCTTTATTGTATATCATTTTCAATGTCCCACATACTGGGTTTTCAATATTTCGATGGCTTTCAGGAATAGTAGCCTATGTCAAAAGCATCTAATTTATCAAGGAGATGGTTGAGAAAGCTGAGAAACGTCTGCCGCTCTCGCGACCATCTGAATGTTGTCATGTGATTGTTCTATGCAATAAAAAGCATAGAATACCAATCACAATAAAATTTTGCATTTTACAAGTCAAAATAGGACCAATTTTTTTGAAAAGCACCAACAAGTTGAATTTCAGCTTGTCAACCAACGGTCCCTATGGTAGATCTTGTTTGTTTAGAAACCATATTTTCTCCCCCCTTTGTCATCTCGTGTATGATCTTTTTTTACGATACCAAGTAACGGAACTGCCAAGTCGTGCTCCTGGTGGCAAGCGACACGCCTGTGCCAAACAATTGCAGTACCGCTCAGAGATTTTAAATCACAAAGATGTGAGGAGCTCTGCCACTGCGCCAATCGCCTGAGACAATTTGAATAGTCCCATGTGCCTGTAATTTCACTACATAGCACCATTTAGGTACCCTTCAAAACCGGCTGAAATAGGTACGGTGGTAGTACTTCCCTGTGGGCTTAGCACATCGAGTATATAACCAGAAATAGAGACCAGATGTCATTTAATTTGTTTGAAAACTATTCTGCCAAATCATCACAGTGACAACTGCGCTCCGATTGGCCAGCGCGAATTCGAAATAATTGACGGGTGTCGTCAATTTTTATGTTTTTCCCACACCACCGAATAGAACAACCCTCATTGTTAGAGATATTATCTTTATTACAATGAATACAGAATATTTTTGGAATATACGGAGACGTATATACAGGTCAGTTGTTGGCGTTATACTATTTCAGTTTTCTAATTTGTGATTACAGCGCAAACAAGAGTTGATATTTGACTGATGAGTTGCCAGGGAGTTGCGTTTATTTCGTCTCTATTTCTAGTTATATACCCTTTGGCTTAACACGATAGGCCATGACATGCACGAGAGTGACATAAAACCACGAGATAGGGTTAAACCGGATTAGATGACCCACTTTTTGAAAAGGCTTCCTAATTTTAAAATTATTAGTTTATGTCAATTGTAAGTCAATGGTTTACCATGAAGAATTCCTATGGATATAAAGTTTAATCTTTTACATTACATTAAGACTTCATTTTTTTGATCAAACATTTACTGATTTTGAAGAAATTAACTTTTTGCAAAACTATTTTTTTGAGGATAGATGCTTACCTATACGGATAGACGCCACACGATGAAAATTCTAAGAAGGATAGATGCCCTTTAGAATAAAATAGTCAAATTCATAATAAAATGTTTTATTTGTGATACTTAATATAATGTATATACATATTATATCTTTTATAATAAAT